>NC_065585.1:117465306-117782597 GCF_024542745.1 Macaca thibetana thibetana
TGTGCCCCAGATACTCTTTAGGTTTAAGGAAGTGCTTCCTACTGTAATACTTTTTTCAATGAGGAAAAATTGATTTTAAGAATTTAGATGCTTCAAAACATCGACCCTCTTAATAGATATCTGCATTCTTGGATAACATTTATCTTTAATCCAGGACAGATTTCCATTCTCTAAGATCCTGACACTGCTTCCTTTTCTAATTTTTAATATTTTAATGAATATATTATATACACACACACACACACACACACACACACACACACACACATATATTTTGGATGGAGTCTCACTGTGTCACCCAGGCTGGAGTGCAGTGGCGCGATCTCAGCTCACTGCAAGCTCCGATTCCCGGGTTCATGCCATTCTTCTGCCTCAACCTCCTGAGTAACTGGGACTACAGGCACTTACCACCACGCCCAGCTAATTTTTTGTATTTTTAGTAGAGATGAGGTTTTGCCGTGTTGGCCAGGATGGTCTGGATCTCCTGACCTTGTGATCCACCTGCCTTGGCCTCCTAAAGTCTGGGATTACAGTTGTGAGCCACTGCACATGGCCACAAATATGTTCCTTTAAGTTGTTGTTGCCCTTTTTGGCTTTATAGTCTATAATCATACAGTTATTAGCTTTCATTTTTCAGAATACAGTGATTAAAAATATTTTATTTCCCAAATTCAGTACTACTAACATTTATTAATTACTGCATCTGCTGTACCTGCCACATTAGGTCAAACATTATAGGGGCTTAAAAAAAGGCATAGACCCATGTACAAGCAAGTTAAAACCAAATAGGAGGGATGTTTCAAGAATGATAAACTGACCCTGCCACTTTTCAGTAAAGTCCTTTAGTGACTTCCAATTACTGTCAAGATTAAAATAACGTCCTTAGCATGCTTTCCAAAGTCCTTCAAGCTCTGAGTTTTCTTATTGTGGTCCCTCTCTTCTTCTTCTTCTTCTTCTTCTTTCTTCTTTCTTCTTTCTTCTTCTTCTTTTTGGAGGCAGAGTCTCACTCTGTCACCCAGGCTGGAGTGCAGTGGCATGATCTCAGCTCACTGCAACCTCTGCCTCCTCTGAGTTCAAGCAATTCTCCTGCCTCAGCCTCCCGAGTAGCTGGGATTACAGGTGTGCGCCACCACGACTGGATATTTTTTTGTATTTTTAGTAGAGACGGGGTTTCACCGTGTTGGCCAGGCTGGTCTCGAACTCCTGACCTCAGGTGATCCACCCACTTCGGCCTCCCAAAGTGCTAGGATTATAGGTATTAGCCACTGAGTCCAGCCTGGTCCCTCTCATCTATTGTGTACCAGCCGTGGAGAACCTTCTTCAGACCCTTGAACGACGACCCACCTTATCACGTGTCATCTGGGTCTCAGGGTAGTGACGCTTCTTCAGGGAGCTGCTCCTGGACCTGGGCCAGGTTAGACCCCTCCTGCACATCCTCTCAGAGCTTCCTGGAGTTCTCCTTTGCTAACTCTCAACCCATTTTTATGGTGCCCGGCATTGAGTGCCTACACTCCCTGGGTGTCTCCAAGCTCCCTCCTCCTGGCAGGGGCTCCATGCCTTGTTCTCTGTGGTGTCTCTGGTGCCCAGCGGGGACCCTGGGCCAGTGTGTGCCTTCAAGAAATATTGTGGACTGACTGACCGAATGAATGAGTGAGTGAATGAATGGGTAAATAGACTGAGGGATATGTGGATAAGGAGTATAAACGAAGTGGTTCTTGGAGGTTTCAAAAGAGAAGGAAGGGCATTTAGTTGGAGAGAATGGGAAAATCCCAGGTGGAGCTGGTGTCTGCACTGTCTGGAGGGAAGAAAAGGCTGAGTTGAGGATCCAAGATACTGCTGATGAGAATCAGCACGAGTGTGAGTGCGGAAGCAGGGGGGGAGGGACGGTTTCAGGCAACAGTGAGGAACCATTGAGGCTGAAGTCCAGGAAAGATGTGAAGGAGAAGAGGAAAACCAGACCACATTACGCCAAGGGAGCCTGGTTTACAGGACCGATGGGAGATGAACATAATAACCAGTTAATAACTATGTTAATTTAAAAAATAATTTAAAATTTTTTAATAGAGATGAGGTCTCACTATGTTGCCCAGGGTGGTCTCAAGCTCCTGAGCTCAAGTGATCCTCCCACCTCAGCCTCCCAAGGTGCTGGAATTACAGGCGTGAGCCACCAGACTCGGCCCAATTAATAGCTATTTTAAAATGGAACACAACACCTCATGAAACAGTGAGCTTCCCATCAGCACAGACATGTAAGCAAAGACTTGATGACAAGCTGTCCAAAAATATTGTGATGGGCATTGCTACATTGGATCAGAGTTTCAACAAGATAAGAATCCTAAAGTCTCCTTCCAACTTCAGGTTCCCAGACTCCGCAATCCCATTCTGTTCTGTGGGTCGACAGGAGGAGCTGCAGGTCACTGAGCACGAGGGGAATGTGATGAAACTCAGCTGCAGGGAGGCACCAGTGCGGTGGCTTTGGGAAGGAAGGTGCTAGGCTCCATATTTGGGGCCGGGGATGGAGGTCAGACCGGAGGTATGAGCAGGGCACCATCTTCCTAGGGAGAAGAGAGTGGAACCTGTGGATTCCATGGAGAGGGGAAGAGGGTTGAGGGTGGGAAGAGGAGGTGCTTCCCTGAAGACACCTGCGGAGGAAAGAGAGGAGCAGGCTGGGAGAACGGAGGCATGTTCGGGGGGGCGCAGAGAACCGTGGCCACACGGGCAGCAGGGAGAGCTGCTCACCAAGGGATGTCATTCCTAGGGGTCAGGTCCTGGGGAACAGGCAGGTGGGTTGCAATGAGACGACGTACCTTTCTGAAAGCAGTCTCAGGAGAGCTATAGGTGAGAGACCAGATTGAAGGCAATAAGGAAGGGAGGGGGCAGGGAGGGTGATTCATTTCTAGAAGCCGAATGGGAAAGAGCAGAAGCTGGAAGAAGCACAGGAAAGGAAAGAGGAAGTCTGCTCCTGTGTAGATACGCAGTGAAGCAGGTGGAATCAGGCGAGGGGAGGCACAGGAGGCAGGGCAGAGAGTTAACAGCTCGCGACGTCCCAGAGGAGGGGAAGTGCTGGATGAGGGTTGGTTTTGGCAAAGGGGATGCTGGCATCTTGGCCACCTCTGCAAGGCTAGAAGAGGATGCAGGAATTGGAGGGTAAAGATTCGGGGACTGGAGGGAAGAGGGAGGAAGGCAAGACTCATCTATCTCAATGAAATAGAAGAGGAAATTATTCCTAAGGGTGAGGCCAGTTGCCTCTGGAGGAGGGGACAGGGTCTGGAAGAGTTTAATAGTCAGCAAGAAATGAATGAAAGAACTACCGAGCATCACTGAGAGCTTGGCTGAAGTGAGCATGGCCTGGGAGTGGACGCGGCAGCAGGGTTTTGTGGCATTTCCTTGACAGTGAGAGGCAGCCAGGGAAGGAGATGAAATAAGTCTCCGGAGGCTTTCCCTGGGTTGGGAGTCATCAAAAAGGAAGGGTGAGGTAGAGACATGAGTGAGTTCAGGAGACAAGTGAGTTCAGGAGGGATTGGAATCTGCAAGGAGGAAGACAGTACACTCACAGGGTGGAAAGCAGGAAAGGGCATGGCCGTGGAGTGGCACCTGCAGCACCGAGTCTGGGGCGATGCAGCCACACAGGCCAGCGCTCTCCATCCCAGCCTGGGGACTCCCCAGCACGCTCAGCAGTGGATGGACACTAGGACTTGGGTGGTGACAGGGAAGATGGTAGATGCCAAGAGGATGGTCTGCAGGGTACAGGTAAGGCACATTTTGAGGGGATCTCTGAACTATTTGGGGAAGGTGGTATCTGGGATTCACAGTGAGGCTGAAGTCAGGGATGACAATCTTCTAAGAGTTTAATTGTGACTATTTTTATTGCCTCACTGGTGTGGCCTGGAGGATATAGAAAACAATGACCTTGCCGAGGAACTGCCATGACAGTTAATATGAGAACATGGGTAAAGCATTCACCCGGTGTCGGACTCATGGTGGATGCTCTGTAGATATCAGTTTTCTTTCTACCATGTGGTCAGCATCACAATAGATCTCATAGAGAAACAAAAGAAAGAATACAGCTGGTGCAGTGGCTCACACCTGTAGTCCCAGCACTTTGGGAAGCCAAGGCAGGAGGATTGCTTGAGGCGGGGTTGGAGACCAGCTTGGGCAAGATAGCAAGACTTGGTCTCTACAAAACATTTTGAAAACAGCTGGGCCTACTAGTGCACATCTGTGGTCTTAGCTGCTTGGGAGGCTGAGGTGGGAGGATCACTTGAGCCCAGGAGTTTGAGGCTGCAGTGAGCTATGATGGCACCACTGCAGCCAGCCAACAGAGTGAAACTCTGTCTCTAAAAAAAAGTAATCAATTGGTTTTTAAAAATAAAGGAACAAGTGGGCTCTGCTTTCATCAGATGCTCACATTCTAGCTGTGAAGAGAAAGCCCATGTGGAACACGCAGGACGATCCCACGAGGCAGAGAAGGCTTTGCTGTGTCCAGCTCTACATCCGTGAGCAACAGCCCCAGTCAGCGTGGTTATATCACAGTTATATGCCACACCAGGTAACACTAGGACACAGGGGAGGACGAGAGTTCAGCAGAGAGAGGTTGGCGAGGGCACAGTAATTCTCAAGGGCTTCTGGGGTGGTTTGATCTGAGGTGGGCCCTGTAAGAGGAAGGTGGAACTTAGCTAAAGCAAATGATGGTGTGTGTGCACAGCCAGAGGATTGGAACTGGTCAACATGCAGTTTGTTTTGATGCATCAATGTGTATTTAACAGCAATAATCATAATAATACTGAAGACAATGATGATGGGCAGGTACCCAGTGCTTCCCACGTATCAGATACTGTGCTAAGCGCTCTGCGTGTGCAATTGTACCTCCCGGCAATCCTGGGACATGAATCACTGGGGTTCTTTGGTTGCAAGTAACAGAAACCTCACTCAAGTCAGTTGGAAAATAAAGCTTTATTCCGGCTTGCAGGGCAAAGACTTGCTGAAGAGTGGGATCCTCGGGCAGAAAAACCAGGAGGATGAGGAAGGGCGGAAGGAAGACACCAACGCCACCCCCATAGATGGCTCTCCCATTGAATCCTTTATGTGAACATCCATAAGCCTATGAATCTAGGGCCTGTCTATTCCTGGGAACCTCCAGAACTGGCAGGGGCCAGCTGCATTTGGCAAAGGCGCGTGCCTCTGGCAGCAGAAAATCACAAGCTCAGTGGCGCTGACCCAGGGCCGGGCTTCCTCCCAGGATGCCCCGTTACCGGCACACGCTCGCAGCCTTGCCAGTTGTCAGTCTCCCCAGGAGAACCAGGCATAAACACAGGCTTTGGCTGAGGGGACCTGCTTTCTGAGCTGAGGTTTGTGGCCTTTGGTTTTTGTGTTTTCCCAGTTTGCATGTCTGTAGTCTTAGCCTGGCCTTCTTCTTTCATTTCCTTTCCACAAGTAAGTACAAGCCTCTCCTGCGTGTCCAGCCACATGCAAAGTGCTGGGAACTGGCAGAGAGGAGCCTAGAGTGGGCAGTGCAGCATCCCTCACCCCTCCCTCTCCGGGCAAGCGATTCCGCTGGGGAGACTTGTCTGTTCTGGTGTCGGCTGGAAGAAAATCAAGATACAAATAATCCAGTTTCTTACTGTACTGTCTTTGGACTCTGGCTGATGGTTCCAGAAGCTCTTATAGCGACTGAACCAGTTTTTTTTTTTTAATTTAAATTTTATTTTTGGAGTTATGTTCTTGCTCTGTTGCCCAGGCTGGAGTGTAGTGGCATCATCATGATTCACTGCAGCCTCAAACTTGAGCTCCAGCAATCCTCCTGTTTCAGCCTCCTGAGTAGCTGGGACTACAGGTGTGGGCCATTACACCTGGCTAATTTTTAAATTTTTTTGTAGAGACAGGCTCTCACTATGTTGCCTAGGCTGGTCTCAAACTCCTGGCCTCAAGTGATCCTCCTACCCAGGCCTCCCAAAGTGCTGAAAGTACATGCACGAGCCACCAGTCCTGGCCAAACTACTGAAGTTTTTGTTAAGCCACAACCTAGCTACTTTTGAACAGTTGATCTACTACCCTCACTCCAAAGTAGCTCTATTTGTCTTTTGTAGTTTTGCATTGTTGCATTGAGACATTCTCCAGAGCAAAAGGAAAATGGGGGCTGGTGGCAGGAGGCGGGACAGAGCAGGGGGCAGGGTGTCACACAGCAGTGAGGATAGTGGGGGCTGTCGCAGAGCAGGGGGCAGCGTGTCACACAGCAGCAAAGGTGCTGGATGCCGCCCCCATGCCCATCTCTGGTTTCCTGAAGTCCAAGTTCCAGGACTGTTAAGAGTGGCCTCCCTAGACCCCTGCATCACACACCCTGCTTGTCCCTTGGCTCAACAGACAGGCTGGGGCTAATTACCTCTGCCCCACACATGCTGCATGACCTTGAGGGAAGCATTTGACCTCTCTGGGGCTCTTCCTCTCTCTGTAAAATGGGGTTAATAGCATTGACCCATCTCAGAGAGTTAGCACAGGAGGCATCACTAATAAAACTTGTCATAAAAGCCTTTGTTCCCCCAAGGCTCAGCAGTTTGAGAAGGAGCCTGGAGGCTTGAACGGCAGCCCAGGGGAGAGGGGGCTGCTTGGAGAGCAGAGGTTCACTCTGTGAGCCACAGAGCAGGGAATCAAGTCCTCCACCGCCACACAGCCTGCACCAAGCGCTCCTCCCTTAGGGCTGCACAGAGAGGGACAGGGTGGCTCTGGCCTCTGACAGTGGCCGGTGCCAATGACCCACACTTGGTACCTCTGTAGCACTCACAGGGGAGGTGATATGAGCTTCTCACACTTGCTGTCTGTCAAGTCCAAGAGTCTGTCCAACAACATTCAGCTGGAAGTTACGTGCATGAAAGAAAGGCCAAACTTGGCCGGGCGTTTGTTTTTGTACAGAGAACAATGGTCAGAGAATGCTGAGCTCTGCGGTGAGCGACTGAGCTGACCACAGCTCCCTACAGAAGGCTGACCTGCATCAGAATTGTGTGTGTGTGCATGTGTGCGAGTGTGTACATACGTATGCATGTGCATGTATGTGTGTAGGTGTTTTGTGTACATGTCTGCATGTGGTTTGTATGTATGTGTGTATGTATGTGTGTGCATGTCTGTGTGTGTGCATGTGTATGCATGTATATCTACATGTGTGTTTGTGTGTGCACGGGGATGGCTAGAGGGAGCATAAATGTCTGTATACCTTATCTCAGGCCTTCTCAGGGTTGTGTCGAAGTCAGTAAAAGCTCCCACGACTCTTCCCCAGCAAACATTGCTGACTCTGAGATGCGGGCAGTGGGTACAGGGGTGTGTGTGTTGGGATGGTGTGGAGAGAGGTTGTCACTCGTGAGTCAGAGCCCTGCGGTCCCTTCCCTGGAGGGGGAAGGACAAGCCATTCCATGCTCATAAGCCAAAAGTTGCCCATGCTGGTCACCTTTTGATGCTTAAGATTTTAGACATGCCACAAATGTTCCAGAACACATCTTAGTGTTTTATATTTATGAAAACTAGGAAAATCTTTTGAGTTGCATCTTATCAAGATAGTTTTTCAAAATACATATTTCAGAGTAGCCTTTTGAATCTTTTCTCACATTTCCAGCTAATAGACATGTTGTCTTCCTTGCTACTTTTTCTAGTATTATTAATTGAAATTCAGTGGATGAAGCCCAGGACTAAAAGTTGGCGGGCTTCGGAATGCGGTCCCTGAGCCAGACAGCTGTGTTTGAATCTAACAGGGTGCGTGCGTATCTGCATGCCTTATCTCAGCCCTTCGCAGGGTTGTGTCCAAGTCAGTAAAAGCTCCCACGACGCGTGCCCAGCAAACGTTGCTGACTCTGTTTGGCCGTGGGGAGGTTACTTGGCCGTTCTAAGTCTTCATTTTCTCATCTGTAGAATGGGGGTGCCTCATAGGATTGTCATGAGGATTAAATGAGTTGTTGCAGAGCTTCCCAGCCTATGTGCTGATGTGCAGTTTACTGTGAAATATGCACCCCCTCCAAGGGGACAGGGTCTGCTACAAGGCCCCAGCTACCAGTTTTAGGTGGTGAGCAGTGCTGGGAGGGCTGGCTACATAACCTATGGGGCCAAGTGTGAAAAGTAAATGCAGGGTCTCTTGTTAAAAAATCGTTAGGAATTTCAAGTCAGTGACAACAGAGCATTAAATAACTGCAAGGCCCTTCTGAGCACATGGCCCTCTGCGGTCACATCGGTTGCAAGCCCACGAAGCCAGCCCCGCCTGCAGGTACTGAGCGTGACGAGTGACGCAGGCACTGGCTTCGCTGCAATGTGCTGAGGGTAGTCCTGCAGGCTGAAGTCCTGAAATCAATGACAACAGCTGGTGCTGAATGCTCCTCTGCCCCTCCTAGCCAAGGGGCCCAGGGGCCACATGGTGTTTGTGCTCTAGGTGCCCAAGGTACAGGTAGGGGACGCAGGTGTCCTGCAGGTAGCCTGGCAGGGGACACAGGTATCCCTGGTATGCCCAGTTCTAGGTGAGAGTCATAAATTTCTGCCTTGGCTGGGCAATGATGACATACATTTGTAGTCCCAGCTTCTCAGAAGGCTGAGGCAGGCAGTTTGCTTGAGCCCAGGAGCTGGACGCTGTAGCGAGCTATGATTGCTCCACTGTACTCCAGCCTGGGTGACACAGCGAGACCTTGACTGCAAAAACAAAACAAAACAAACAAACAAAACCTCTGCCTTTGCAAATCAGATGCTTGTCTGTCTGTGGTCTTTGTGCCCTTTTAAAATGTCATCTAAGCAAGCTGCAGGGTAACCACCCCGCAAATGCACATACATTCTACAAATTAGAGTTTCATCATGAAGTTTTTCTTTGAGAAAAGTTTGATGGAGTTCTGCTGCTCATAAGCCAAAAATCACCAATGCTGGTCGCCTTTTCATGCTTTATATTTTATAGATGCCACAAATGTGCCAGAACATGTTTTAGTTGGTACCTTATATTTATGAAAACTAGGAAAGTCTTTTGAGTTTCATCTTACCAAGATAGGTTTTTCAAAATATGTATTTCAGAGTAGCTCGTTGAATCTTTTCTTACATTTCCAGCTGATAAATATGTTGCGTGTATAGACCTGTCATTTGTATATGGTTTGTTCGGCCTCACCAAGTCTCATGTGGAAATTTGATCCCCAGTGTTGGAAGTGGAGTCAACGGGGAGGTGTTTGGGTCATGAGGGCAGATCCCTCATGAACTGCTCAATGCCATTCTCATAAGTTCTCATCATTTAGCTCCCACTTATAAGTGAGAACATGTGGTATTTGGTTTTCTGTTCCTGCATTAATTTGCTTAGGATAATGGCCCCCAGCTCCATTCATGTTCCTGCAAGGACATGATCTCATTCTTTTTTATGACTGTTTAGTATTCCATGGTGTATACGTACATATTTCGTTTATCCAATCTACCATTGATAGGCATTTATGTTGATTCCATGTCTTTGCTATTGTGAATAGTGCTATGGCATAGGTCAGGGAATGAGTGAGTTCTCACTCTTCATTGTTGAAAGGAGCCTGGCATCTCCCCCTGACTCTTTGCCTCCTCTCTTGCCATGTGGTCTGCACACACTACCTCCCTTCACTTTCTGCCATGAGTGGAAGCAGCCTGAGGTCCTCACTAGGAGCAGATGCAGGCACTGTGCTTCTTGTACAGCTTGCAGAACTGTGAGCCAAATAAAACTCTTTTCTCTGTAAATCACCCAGCCTTGGGTATTCCTTTATAGCAACGCAAACGAACACAGCCAACATTATTACAAAAATTCCAGTGTTAAGGCCAGGCGCGGTGGCTCACGCCTGTAATCCCAGCACTTTGGGAGGCCGAGGTGGGTGGATCACAAGGTCAGAAGATCGAGATCATCCTGGTTAACACGGTGAAACCCCGTCTCTACTAAAAAATACAAAAAGTCCCCGCTACTCGGGAGGCTGAGACAGGAGAATGGCATGAACCTGGGAGGTGGAGCTTGCAGTGAGGCGAGATCACATCACTGCACTCCAGCCTGGGCAACAGAGTAAGATGCCGTCTCAAAAAAAAAAAAAAAAAAAAAAAAAAAAAAAAAAAAAAAAAAAAAATCCAGTGTTATATTTGTCAGTTAAAGACTTTATGGATTCTTTAGCTATACTTTATTTAGATTATTATTTCAACGTGTACATTTCTGAATGGTTGTAAAAATGGCATAAAACTTGTTACCTATTTGAGTGAACAAAATTTCTCCCCAAAGGTGAACATCAAGAATTCAAGTGATCATCCTTAAAGAACAATTGGGTCAGGGATTGTGCATAGCCAATTCTTTTTTCTTTCTTTTTCTTTTTCTTTTTTTTGAGACAGAGCCTCTGTCTGTCACCTAGACTGGAGTGCAGTGGCACGATCTCAGCTTACTGCAACCTCCGCCTCCCAGGTTCGAGTGATTCTTATGCCTCACCCTCCTGTGTAGCTGGGATTACAGGCACCTGGCACCAGGCCTGGCCAATTTTTGTATTTTTAGTAGAGATGAGGTTTCAACATGTTGGCCAGGCTGGTCTCAAACTTCTGACCTCAAGTGATCCACCTACCTTGGCCTCCCAAACTGCTGGGATTACAGGCGTGAGCCACCGTGCCTGGCCATGCATAGCCATTTCCAGCGTAAAATGTAAAATTAAAAAGATACGGTCAAAGAAGCAAGCTCCAGTTTGAAACATTTGGAAGTTTTATACAACGTCAACATTGAATATCTACCTGTTACTCTGCATTTTATTTTTGTCTTAATTATAAAATGTAAATTGAGTGTAATGGATTGTTTCAGATGGCACACTGGAGGGGAATAGTTTACCCCAGCTTACCCTGGTGTGCTGTATCTCTGGTTTCATTTTCTTTGAGTGCCACAATGTGGAAACGGCTGGGAAGCACAGAACCACAGATGTAACGAGCTTCCTCCTGTATAGCAAGCAGTCCATAATATTAATTATGCCGTTAATGCATTATTGTCATCATTATTATACAGATAGCATGGATAAAGCTCTGAGCGGGTTGTCAGAAATTGTGAGTTGGAGGCATGCTTTTCTCATAAACTACCTAATGACTATAAATGAGTCCGTTTATCTTCTTTATGTCTGCTTAAAATGCAGATAATATTGCCTGCTCATCCTGCCCAACTTGTGATGTTATGAGACTCAAATGAGAAACTCTACATCAAAAATCTCTGAGAAATATGAACTGTTTTGCTGGTTCTGTTATTTCTCTTTTTCAAACTCAGTGCTATCCCATCACAGATGTCTATTTAAATTTAAATTGATGAAAATGAAATAAGACTGAAATTCAGTTTCTCAGTTGTGTGAGCCACATGCCAAATGCTCAAAGCCACATGTAGCTGATGGCTACTATGTTGGACAATGTGGCTTAACTACTCATTGCCCCTTAATGCACAGTGGTCACCCCTATGTTTCTACTTCCTGCCCATCTTGTGAATCAGATAGGAAAGATTTAAGTTCTTATATAGTCTCAACCTACAATAGGTATAAAGTATTAAAGATCCTGACCTCTGTCACAGCACATGTCATGCACAGTCATGCAATCGTCTATTCACAATTGCATAGACATGGAATCAACCTAAATGCCTATCAACTGTAGACTGCATAAAGGAAATGTGGTACATATACACCATGGAATACTAAACAGCCATAAAAAAGGATGAGATCCTATCTTTTGCAGGAACATGGGTGGAGCTGGAGGCCATTATCCTAAGCAAATTAATGGAGGAACAGAAACCCAAACACTGCATGTTCTCACTTATAAGTGGGAGTTACGTGATGAGAACTCATGAACACAAAGAAGAGAACAACAGACACTGGGGTCTACTTGAGAGTGGAGGATTAGGAGGAGGGGGAGGACTGAAAAACTAACTATAGGCTGGACATGGTGGCTTACACTTGTAATCCCAGCACTTTGGGAGGTCGAGGTGGGCAGATCGCTTGAGCTCAGGAGTTCAAGACCCACCTGGCCAACATGGTGAAAACCCATCTCTACAAAAACATACAAAAATTAGCTAGGTATGATGGCATGCACCTGTAGTCCCAGCTCCTTGGGAGGCTGCAGTGGGAGGATCTCTTGAGCCTAGGAGGTGGAGGTTGCAGTGAGCCTAGATCACGCCACTGTACTCCAGCCTGGGTGACAGAGTCAGACCCTGTCTCAAAAAAAAAAAAAAAAAAAAAGAAAAGAAAAGAAAAACAACAACAACAACAAAACCGAAAACAAAAATAACTATGCTTATTACCTGGGTGATGGAGTAATCTGTACAGCAAACTCTCAAGACACACACATTTACCTGTGTAACAAATCAGCACATGTACCTAAAAGTTAAAAAATTCTAATCTCTGCTTCCTGTGGTATGGGAAGATGCCATTGCTAGCAGGATGTGCACCTTGATGGGTTTGTTTTGAATTCCCTGGCACCTCTTACGCAGATACTTGGCATTTTCAGGTGGCAGAAGGGCTGGACAGTTATCAGCAATATTTGTGGAAAAGACAAAGGTACAGCAAGGGTTAAATCCAGGACTGTGGCCTCCTTGCTTGTGATGTTTTAACCATCCTGACTGCCATCTGATCTTTCCCATGACTAAATGTCACCGTCAAACTTTTTATTTAAATAACTCTCAAGGACTCTGATTTTTTCACACTGGTTAAATACATACCAAATGATGGTAGTTCAAAATGATTACCATTCATCCCCCTACCCACACCTAGAATTGGGCATCTGTTACCCAAACTATGTGTGAGAACTACTTTGCTGAAGTTTTGGAACATAATGTGGCTAACCCATCGATTTTTGGAGTCTGCTAGAGTCATGACTGTTGCTACAAGGACCCAGTGGAGAAGAAATATGGGACAAACACTGTGTAGTGCCTTCAACTGTGGGTAAAATATATTTGTGTCACTTCCCTATTTCCTCTAGGACATATCATTGTGGGCCAGGGTGTATTTGCATGACTGTCTTGAGGGGAATCTTTTCCCTGATCCATTCTGGAAGAAAATTGTGTTTCTTTTGGCTGTCAGTTATTAGTCAGTCAAATCTGCTGGGGCAGTTTGAAGAAATGCTGACTTTCCTCATTACCTTTGGAAAAGCCTCAAAATAGAATCATAGACTCCATGAACTCCCAATGACCACATTTTCTTTTACATACAGACAGCAGTTGCAAAGACAGAAGTGACACACTGCAGGTAACTACATAACTGAAAGTTCTCTTGCTGCTTTTTAAAAATCATGGGTTAGCAATATTTGCTACAGACAAAAATTTGACACATAAGCTTTTTTAAAGTTTAGTAATGTTTAGAAATAAAAGCTGACTTGGATAGTATTGTTTAAACATCAAACATACCTTTTGGTATACCTTTTGCCACAGACAAAAATTTGACACATAAGCCTTTTAAAAGCCTGGTCAGGCCGGGCGCGGTGGCTCAAGCCTGTAATCCCAGCACTTTGGGAGGCCGAGACGGGCGGATCACGAGGTCAGGAGATCGAGACCATCCTGGCTAACACGGTGAAACCCCGTCTCTACTAAAAAATACAAAAAACTAGCCGGGCGAGGTGGCGGGCGCCTGTAGTCCCAGCTACTCGGGAGGCTGAGGCAGGAGAATGGCGTGAACCCGAGAGGCGGAGCTTGCAGTGAGCTGAGATCTGGTCACTGCACTCCAGCCTGGGCGACAGAGCAAGACTCCGTCTCAAAAAAAAAAAAAAAAAAAAAAAGCCTGGTCAGTATGGTGAAACCCCACCTCTACTGAAAATACAAAATTACCTGGGCATGGTGGTGCATGCCTATAATTCCACCTACTTGGGAGGCTGAGGCAGGAGAATCGCTTGAACCCAGGAGGCCGAGGTTGCAGTGAGCGGAGATCTTGCCACTGCACTCCAGCCTGGGTGGCAAGAGTGAAACTCTGTCTCAAAAAAAAAAAAAAAAAAGCTCAGTAACTTTTAGAAATAAAAACTGGCTTGGATATATGTTTTAGGAAATCATAGATTTAGGAAAATTAGCAATTCTCTTCTTACCTTTCTAACTGACATCTATTACGTTGACAGAAAGCACAAACTTTTTGTTTGTTTGTTTGTTTGTTTTGTTTTTGAGACGGAGTATTGCTCTGTTGCCCAGGCTGGAGTGCAGTGGTGTGATCTCGGCTCACTGAAACCTCTGCCTCCTAGGTTCAAGCGATTCTCCTGGTCTCAACCTTCTGGGTAGCTGGGACTACAGGTGCGCACCACCACGCCGAGCTAATTTTTTGTATTTTTAGTAGAGACAGAATTTCACTGTGTTAGCCAGGATGGTCTTGATCTCCTGAGCTCATGATCCGTCTGCCTCGGCCTCCCAAGCTGCTGGGATTACAGGCGTGAGCCACCACGCCCGGCCCAGAAAGCACAAACATTTTAACATGAATCCCGGATGCCATTATTTCATAATACAATGTGTTGTGACCCATTGTTGGGGTGTAGAATTGCTGGTCTAAAAGACAGTTCAACTCTTTCAGCGTACTTCTGCTAGTTGTTTAGGTTTGACATACCCTTTTAATTTCTTTACGATCCAGTGTTTCATTTGCTAAATGGAAATCATTCTTCCTTCTGTAAGCTTTGTGGCTATTGTGAAGTCAAGATGGGATAATAGATGAAAAAGTGAAGTGCTCTGCCAACATTACAACCCGCAACCCACATACAGCTGAAGTTTGTTCTCAATTTTCTGTGCTTTGCAATATCACCCATTCTTCTTGGTTACTTAATAAATAGGGATCTAAGAAGTGGTTCTTTCTGTCACTGGAATGTGGCTTTGTGTTTTACTTTGAGAAGCTGGAGAGGGTGGAAAGGACAGTAGCTGAGGTGATGCCAGTGCCCTCTCATTCCCACAGTGAAGAGCTCGTGCTGGTTCTCGACTTCATAGAACCCCTGCCCCCAATGCCACCCACTTAATGGTGGAGAGAGTTGAGGAACTTGGTGGGCAGACAAACTCCGCACTTATTGCTGTCTGAGGACTCAGTTCTCCAAGGTAGTAACATGCTGGCAACAGATGTCTTGATAAGAGGGAGTTGTGTGCAATGGCCCATGCCTGTAATCCAAGCACTTTGGGAGGCTGAGGCAGGAGGATCACTTGAGCCCAGGAATTCAAGACCAGCCTGGGCCACATAGTGAGATCTTGTCTTTACTTAAAAAAAAAAAAAAAAAAAAAAATGGCTGGGTGAGGTGGCTCGTGCCTGTAATCCCAGCACTTTGGGAGGCTAGGGTGGGTGGATCACTTGAGGTCAGGAGTTCAAGACCAGCCTGGCCAATGTAGTGAAACCTCATCTCTACTAAAAATACAAAAATTAGCCGGGTGTGGTGGCATGGACCTGTAATCCCAGCTACTCAGGAGGCTGAGGCAGGAGACTTGCTTGAACCTGGGAGGTGGAGGTTGCAGTGAGCCGAGATTGCATCACTGCACTCTAGCCTGGGCAACAGTGCAAGACTCCTCCTCAAAAAAATAAGAGAGAGAGAGAGAGAGAGTTGGATGAGTGTGAAGGCCCTGCCCTGCCCTTCCTTCTCTCTCTTTTGCATAAATCTTTGCATTCTTGAGGGTCCCACAGCTCACACAGCACTAAGGAGCATGAGAATATCCCAGAGTGATGCCCCACAGGCTCACTCGGGAGCCTACTCTATCAAACACACCCTGGGCACAGTTACCTATTACTCTGCATTTCAAACCAGACAAATACAATTGAGGACGTTGTGCTTCTTCCTCTGGTTTTGATAGAGCCACTCACTGGGGGAACATCCCAATCTGTTCCCCACCTCACTCTCTACATTAACTTTATTTCCTTGCTGCAATCTTGCTGTACTCATTTCCTGTGGGTGCCGTAAAAAAAGTACCACGTTGCTGGCTCATACAGCAGAAATGTACTGTCTAGAATGTATTGGCTGGAAGTCTAAGATCGAGGAATCGGCAGGGCTGGTTCCTTCTGAGGTCTGGGGAGAATCTGTTCAGTGCCTCCCGCCTGGCTTCTGGCAGTTGCTGGCAGTCCTTGGTGTTTCTTGGCTTGCAGAAGCACCACTCTGCTCTTGCCCTCATCTTCACATGGCGTTCTCCCTGTGTTTGTGTGCATCTCGGTGTCTACATTTCTTTATTTGTAAGGACATCAGCCATATTGGATTGGGGCCTACCCCAGTGATCTTACTTTAATTACATCTGCAAAGGCCTTATTTTGAAATAAGGCCACATTCTGAGATACTAGGGATTTAGACATTCACCATGTTGTGGAGTGGGGCAGGGGAGTCAAATGCAACCCATAACACTTGTCTTTAACCAAATAATGTTTATTAGGAGCAAGGGTGTGAGAGGGTTAAAAAAAAAAAAAGGGAAGAGATGAGGAATAAGGCTGAGGAATATGTGGAAGAGAAGTGGTATAGCCAAAGGAAATTGGAAGAAAGAGATACAAACAGGATAACTACCCAAGGGCAGGGTTAGGGCTCTTTTTTTTTTTTTCCCCAGATAGGGCCTTGCCCTGTCACCCAGGCTAAAGTCCAGTGGCTCATAGCTCACTGCAGTCTAGAACCCCTGGGCTCAAGAGATCCTCTAGCCCAGGGGTGTGCAATCTTTTAGCTTCCCTGGGCCACATTGGAAGAATTGTCTTGGGCCACACATAACATACACTAACACCAATGATAGCTAATAAGCTAAAAAAAAATTGCAAAAAAGAAAAAAATCATAATGTTTTAAGAAAGTTTACGAATTTGTGTTGGGCTGCATTCAAACCCATCCTGGGCTGCATGTGGCCTATGGGCCACTGGTTACACAAGCTTGCTCTAGCCTTCACCTCTCTAGTAGCTGGGACTACAGGCATGCACCACCGTACCTTGGCTAATTTTAAAGTATTTTTGTAGAGATGTGGTCCGGCTATGTTGCCCAGGCTCATCTTGAACGCCTGACCTCAAGCAATCTTCCTGCCTGGGCCTCCCAAAGTGCTGCTATTATAGGATTATAGGTGTGATATATGATTACAGGTGTCCCTGCCATCCCCCTGACCGGCAGAAATGTTTTTATCTCTTTTTTTTTTTTTGAGATGGAGTTTTGTTCTTGTTGCCCAGGCTAGAATGCAATGGTGCGATCTCAGCTCATTGCAATCTCCGCCTCCCAGATCCAAGTGATTCTCCTGCCTCAGTCTCCCAAGAAGCTGGGATTACAGGCATGTGCCACCATGTCTGGCTAATTTTGTATTTTTAGTAGAAATGGGATTTCATTCACCATGGTCAGGCTAGTCTCGAACTCCTGACCTCAAGTGATACACCCACCTTGGCCTCCCAAAGTACTGGGATTAGAAATGTTATTTGAGGGTGGAGGGAGCATAGAATGGAGGGAGATGATGTGTGTCAGTTGTTGCCTTGAGACCAGCCGTAGCAGCAGACCTATCGTTTGACTCATTCCTCTTCTTTCTGTGTTTCCCTTGAAAAGGAGACCATTCCAAATCCCAGAATGGGGGGGATCTTGCTCCATGAGAGAGGTAATCGAACGGCACAAGGAGTGGACTGTAGTGGACACTTTAGTAGGCCCTCCCAATGCTCCTTTGGGACCCGAGCACTCATTGTTCCAGGTGCTGGGTGTGTTGGCTGTTGAAGGTCTGCAGCTGCCTCCCTATGAGGGAACTGACCTCCGTGGAGGGAGGCTGCCTCACCCAGGGTTAAGCTGCCTTCTCCTGGTCAGCTCACATCCTGTGACCGGTTGATGCAGGAGTACAAAGGTCTAGGCTTTTTGCCTTGATTTGGAATTTCATTGCAGAGCCATCCCCATTTCAGTTTTCTTTGGCCCATCACAGTTAACTTCTCCCTGTGCCCAACCTGACTTCTCTCACTCTCTCTTATTTACTGTTGACAAGAGCAGTCCACAGTAAACTTCCTGCATGTCAGTCTCTGGCTCTGAGTTGGTTTCCCAGGGAATCCAGGCATAGTATTATTGTTATTATTATTTTGAGACAGAGTCTTGCTCTGTTGTCCAGGCTGGGGTGCAGTAGCATGATCTTGGATCACTGCAACCTCCGCCTCCCAGGGTCATGCAATTCTCCTGCCTCAGCCTCCCAAGTAGCTGGGATTACAGGTGCACGCCACCACACCCAGCTAATTTTTGTATTTTTAGTAGAGACAGGGTTTCACTATATGGGCCAGGATGGTCTCGAACTCCTGACCTCAAGTTATCCACCCACCTCGGCCTCCCAAAATGCTGGGGTTACAGACGTGAGCCACTGCACCTGGCTGAGGCATATTTTTTCTCTATCATTCTTTCGCCCTATCACTTCTCTTTCTTCTCCGTTTCCCTATGCATAGGGTGATCATATATCCCGGTTTTCTGGACTGTCCTGTTTTACTCCTGTTAATCTGTTGACCCACCTGGCCAGTAGCCCCTTTCATTCTCAAAAGGGTCCTGATTTTGACTATAAATTATGTGACCATCCTACTAATTCATCTCTTCATCACAGATGTTTTCTTTATACTTACTACATTTTATTAGGTGCTGGGAATACAGAGTTGAATATGAGATTCCAATCCTCTGAGCCCATGCTCGAAATTCCTGTTGAAATTGCCAAAAGAATGTAATTTTTAAAAGCTATTATTGCTGGAAACTAGAGAAAGGTGCCATTCTCAAATCATAAACTTCAAGCAATTTCTCCAAGACATATTATAGGCATGAATGAATGAAGGAGAGGGTCTGCCTAGACAGGTGTTTCCTTTGCTTCATTTCACGCATTTTCTACAGATGAGAAGCTACCCAGGGACCAGTGGGAGTCACTCCACCAGCATGCCCTAACTCAGAGCAGACGGACCTGGAGATGGCATGGGGAGCTGAGTTCTACCTGTGCCTCCCAGCTGTGCACTGGGCACAGGGAGAAGCTCAGGGTGAGGGCTTACCCTGACATGCATAATATTCATCTGTTTGGGGATGTATCCTAAACACGGTATGGGCGTTACAGAGATTGGCCCTAAGGAGGGCAGAGGAACCCTAAATAAAACATCACTGTTCCAGTTAACATTAGGTTGCCCTAAGAAACATAAAGATAAAACTCTCAGACATGGGCTGGGCATGGTGGCTCATGCCTGTAATCCCAGCATTTTGGGACGCTGAGGCAGGTGGATCACCTGAAGTCTAGAGTCCTAGACCAGCCTGGCTAACATGGTGAAACCCCGTCTCTACTAAAAATACAAAAATTAGTCTGGCATGGTGGTGCACACCTGTAGTCCCAGTTACTTGGGAGGCTAAGGCATGAGAATCACTTGAACCTGGGAGGCGGAGGTTGCAGTGAGTAGAGATTGAGCCACTGCACTTCACTCTGGGTGACAGAGTGAGACTCCATCTCAAAACAAACAAACAAACAACAACAACAAAAAAAACCCCAAAACCCTCAGACATGAAGATGAAGCTCCTTGGTACGGCTGCTTGTAGTTGTAGCTGCCTTCCAGGTCTCCATAGGCCATTGGAGCTTAAATCTAGAAAAGTAAAATGCATAATAACCTAAAGCTTCCTTTTCTTTTTTCATTAAAGCCTGGAAGATCTGAATAAAAATCCATCCGGGACTCAATCTCAACTCCCGTTACCTGAAAAACAATAAAAAAATTGCTAAAATATATCATCATCATGTTTTATAGATGAAAACAGTGAAGCATGCAGATGTTAAGTAGCTCACCCCTAATATTCAAATTCACTCCCCTCTGTAGGAAGAGCACTGAATATGCAAAGTCCTTAGATGTAGAAAGAGAATTGGCAGTTTAAAGAAAGAGATCAATTTTACGAACCATTGTAGAACTACTGGAAAATAACACTTGAAACAACTTAAATTGTCTTTTCAATGAGAGCAAAAATACTGGTAATTAACACTTAAAGATTCTAGACAATTCTTGGGAATTTTTACCAAACAGAACTATAATGGAGGCAGTGATACTGTTGTAAAAAATGATAATATCCACATGTCATTTCCAAGAAACTTCTCAAATACTGAGAAATATAATTTTTAAAAGCGCATTATTGCTGGAAACTAGACAGAGGTGCTATTCTCATATAATAAACTTCAAGGAATTTCTCTAAGACGTATTACAGACATGAGTGGATGGAGGGGAGGGTTCATCCATATAGTCTTCAGTTCTATCTAGAAGAAGAGCTGAAGACTATGTAGGCTGTTGTTAAAGCACCCTTTCTGAAAAAATTATCACAAGCTCATGTCAAAGCTTTATTTCAGATTTGCCCTGGGGAAAGAAGGTCCTGAGCCATCCATTGCAGATTTTTTTCTTGGAAGAGGAGTTTGTAGAAAAATACAAGGCAGTGCCAGTTAATATTATCAGACCCTTCTCAAGACTGACAGTTTCGCAGAATATGCTCTTGAGTTCAATAGTCTACCAAAAAATCACACAAGAATGCTAATTATTTCCCAGAAGGAATTATAAATTATATCCCATACATAAAGAAAATTCTGTCCCAGACCATATTTGAGACAATTTTCTTTCCTGCCATGCTATAAAGCATTTGGTGGTATAATAGTTCAATTATAGCTCATTTAATGGAAAAAACAGAATCTGGACCACTATTTTAGACACTGTTGCAAGTTAATCTCATGTGCATGAAATTAAACATGTGGATGTAAAAGATGAAATTAAAAGTGTAGGATTTTTTTGTGTAATTTTGAGGTGTAGAAAAACTTCTTAAGATTCCAAAGCACAACAGTGGACGGAATTGACCAGATAAAAATAAAGCATTGCTAATCAGCAGAGAACAACACTGACCAAGTTACAGACAAATAACAGATTGAGAGATAATATCTGTAACATCTAAAACTGACAATTAACATCTAAACATATAAAATCCTTCTGCCAATCATCAACATCAACAGCAGCAGAAGCAGCAGCAACAACCATCTCCAAGGCTGAAAATCCAGTGGAAAAATGCTATCAATAAGTGGTTAATTGGAGGGAGTGCAAAATGGTTAAAAAGTGTCTGAAGAGATGCTCAACTTCACCAGCAATCAAAGAAGTGCATATTAAAAGAACAGCAAGATATATCTTTATTCCCATCAGATTTGCCAAAATTAGAAAGTCAGATAATACCAAAGTTTCTGGTGCACTGTTGATAGGAGTATAAATTAGATAAGTCTGGAGGAATAAAAATAAAACAGGACATTTAAGTTGGTTCCAAGTCCATTGGGGGGTGGAGGGCTAGGGGAGGGATAACATTAGGAGAAATACCTAATGTAGGTGACAGGTTGATGGGTGCAGCAAACCACCATGGCACATGTATACCTATGTAACAAAACTGCGCATTCTGCACATATAACCCAGAACTTAAAGTATTAAAAATAAATAAATAAAACAGGATGCAAAATGAAAATATTCAACTCTGGCAATGGGAGAAATTGTTTCAGATACAGAAAATTAAAATTACAGCAGAATACAAGGTACAGCTCTAGGTAATGCATTTAAAAATATTAATGATATAGATTGTTTTATATAAGAATAAAAATTATCTAAATATACGGCCGGGCGCGGTGGCTCAAGCCTGTAATCCCAGCACTTTGGGAGGCCGAGGCGGGCGGATCACAAGGTCAGGAGATCGAGACCACAGTGAAACCCCGTCTCTACTAAAAATACAAAAAATTAGCCGGGCGCGGTGGCGGGCGCCTGTAGTCCCAGCTACTCAGGAGGCTGAGGCAGGAGAATGGCGGGAACCCGGGAGGCGGAGCTTGCAGTGAGCCGAGATCGCGCCACTGCACTCCAGCCTGGGCAACAGCATGAGACTCCGTCTCAAAAAAAAAAAAAAAAAAAAAAAAAAATTATCTAAATATACTCAGTAAGCGATAGAAAGCCTGAATAAATCATTAACCATCAAATAAATTAGATAATTTATCAAAGGCTCTATGGGAAAGTTCTGTTAATTTTTTTTTTTTTAATAGAGACTGGGGGTGATCTTTCTATGTTGACCAGGCTGGTCTTGAACTCTTGGTCTCAAGCTATCCTCCCATCTCGGCTTCCCAAAGTGCTAGGATTACAGGTGTGAGCCACTGTGCCTGGCCAAGTTCTGTTAATTTAAAGAAAATATAGATCCTATGCTATTTAAACTAAACTTGTATATTAAAAAAATCATAGAAATTATTTTTACAGAGCTTGTATAACCCCGATACCTAAATCTGATGCGCTAGTTCGAGTTTGGCATAAGAAGTAGAAACTCTTCCAAACATCGTAGAAGAAGAGATTTTAAAAAGGGGGTCTGGAGTTTGTAAAATTGTTGGAAGAGTTGGAGAGGCAAGCTTCAAGCAGGGCCTTCGAAAATGATCCACAGAACACCAAAGAAGTAAATCTCCAGGACAGAAAGGCACAGAAGAGGAGATAAGAATAAATGACGGATGTCAGGTGAGTAAATACACAACACACCTGCAAAGACAGAATTAACATGAGAAAACTGCAGATCAATCATCATTTTTCCCTGGAATATAAATTTCTCAGGGGTGTGGACTTGGTGTTGTTTACCACGGTGTCCCTGGTAAGGTGAGTGTCTGATAAATTTGTAATGAATGCATAAATGGTTAAATGACCATGTTGGGCTTATTATAGAAATTCAAAAATATGTCAATATTAAGTATATTAATATCGTTAATAACAATAAAAGAAAGATGAGGAAAAGTCTATAATCACCCTAATAAGTGCTAAGAATATATTTGATACAATTCAACATCTATTTGTAATCAAAGTTCTCAGTAACCTGAGATAAATCTGTACTTTATAATATCAGACACCAATCATCAACTTAACAACACATTATAAAAATATCCACAATATGCAGACACAAAATAAAGTGTATCTCTGATACTTCTACTCTTCGCCATTGTATTAGAGATCCTAGCCAATGAAACTAAACAGGTAAAATAAATCAGGTTTACTTTACTAGAAACAAAAAGACCAAACTATCATTAAGTAGGTGATATAATTGTCTACTTGGAAAGTCTAACTGAATCAATTAAGAAACTAGGACAACTAATAAGAGCTAAGAAAAATGTCTGTGTGTGTAATAAATGAACAAATTCTCCATATTTCAGCAATAATCAGGAACTATAATAGAAAAAAATACTCACAAACTACCTAAGAATAACTCAAACAAAATTTGTGGTGGACCTATATGAATAAACTACAGGGTTTATTTATTATTTTTATTATTTTTATTTTTTATGTGAGACACGCTTTCACGATGTTGTCCTGGCTGGTTTTGAACTCCTGGGCTCAAGCAATCCTCTTGCATTTGGCCTCCCAAAGTGCTAGGATTACAGACATCAGCCACCAAGACTAGCCAATACTTCAAGTTTTACTGCAGGACATAAAATAAAATGTATAAACTAAAAAGCATGTGGTTTTTCCAGTTTCTAACTGAGTCATAAATTTCCTGTTCTAATTTAAAAATCTCTCTCTCTCTCTCTATATATATATACACACACACACGTGTGTGTGTATGTGTGTGTGTATATATATACACACACATATATATATACATATAGAGAGAGAAATTAAGGATTATTTAATAAATGCTATTGGTACAACTAAGAGTTTAGTGACAGAAGTTTGATTTCCACCTCTTAATGTAAATGGAAATAAATTTCAGATGAACTATAGTTGATAAACAAACATAAAATATTTTGAATAAAAAGGGGCCGGGGGTGGTGGCTCATGCCTGTAATCCCAGCACTTTGGGAGGCAAGCGGATCACTTGAGGCCAGGAGTTCAAGACCAGCCTGGCCAACATGGTGAAACCCAGTGTTTCTACTAAAAATAAAAAATTTAACTGGGTGGTGGCGCATGCCTGTAATCCCAGCCATTCAGGAGGCTGAAGCATGAGAATCACTTAAACCTAGGAGGTGGAGGCCGCAGTGAGCCTTGGCAACAGAACAAGAATCTGTCTCAAAAAAATAAAATAAAATAAAATAAAAGATTTTGATTTTTCAGTATCTACAGCTAATCTATTTAAATTAGCCTTCTAAAACTTAGTCTTTATTGTTGAAAAGGGAACCAACCAAGACCGTAATGAACAAATCTATTTACTTAGGGCAAAAATTTTAATGAAAATAGAGAAATAAGAAAATATACATCAATATTTAATTTATCTTGGAATGGGGAAGGATTACCTGTGAACAACACAAAAGGAACACATTATGCTTTAAAATTTTTTATTTTTAATTATGGGTACATAACAGGTGCTAAATTTTTTATTTTTACACACAAAAGATATTATAAAGAAAAACATGGGTGGAGTTGACTACATACAAGTTAAAGACCTACTGCAGGACATAAAATGGGCTTGTCTAAGGCAGGCACGGTGACTCATGCCTGTAATTCCAGTACTTTGGGAGGCTGAGGCGAGCGGATCACTTGAGGTCAGGAGTTCGAGACCAGCCTGGCCAACATGGTGAAACCTCATCTCTACTAAAAAAAAATGCAAAAATTAGCCAGGCATGGTGGCACACGACTATAATCCCAGCTACTCAGGAGGCTGAGGCAGGAGAATCGCTTGAACCCCGGAGGTGGAGGTTGCAGTGAGCTGAGATGGCACCACTGCACTCCAGTCTGGGTGACAGAGCAAGATTCTGTCAAAAAAAAAAAAAAAAAAAAAAAAAAAAAAATTGGGGGGTGGGGAGCTTGTCTATTTGCCTAATCCAACTGCCATTCTCAATCCACCCTGAAGTGCCTCACAAAGGAGGCACTTGCTTTCCCAGATAAACGTCTGACTATGGATGGCCACATGACTCAGTTATGGCAAAGGAGGCATAAGGACTGCTTCTGGAAAAGCTTCTACTTTGCAATCCACTGGGACAAACTTGCTGGTGGCTCTGTTCCTCTTGCTTCCTGCCTTGAATGTGCGCCACTATTGCTGCTGTATCCTCCGCTAGGAGGCAGTGACGGTGAGATTGAAATTCAACATGCAAAGCAAATGAACCAGGTTTGTTTGTGGCAACCTAACTTGGGGCCATCTACCTCCAGGCTTCTTGGTATGTGAGACAATTAAATGATTTTATTGCTTAAATTGCTGTTAGTCACTTATTTTGGTACTTGCAGACGAAAACATTGTAACTAAAGTACATCTATATTTCTGCCACCAAAAAATTATAAATAAAATTACCAACAAGCAAAGATGGAAAAAAATATTTTCAACATACATGATAAATTAAAATTCAACGTCCTTAATAAAATAATGTTTAACTCCCCAAAGATGTACACTGGCCAAAAAGTGTACGAAAAACAATTTCCCCTTACTGGAAATTCACTAAATATAAACAAAATACAAATACCAAAGGACATTTCCAATCTATCAAACTGGGAAATTTTTAAAATAAGACTATAACTTCAAAGATTCAGGAAGGTTGAGGGGTGAAGGCAGAAGGGGTAACCTCAGGTATCGCTGGCAAAAGTGTACATTTAGTCTTTCAAGAGGCCAAATTGTCAATCTGTATCAAGGTGTAAAAACATGCAAAGTGTTTGATTTTGCAATTTTACTTCTAGGACTTTATCTGAAGGAAAGAATCATAGTTATTGAAAAACTAAGCTACAAGGATGTTCATCATAGTGTTGTTTATAACAGTGAAGAATTAGGAGCAACTTAAATGTCGAATCCAATAGACTGGTCAAACAATTTGTGGTATGGATAGTGAAATACTATGCAAATATTAAATGTTACTGTAGAAAAATATTTAATGGCATAGGGAAATATGCTATATTAAGTGAGCCAACAGGTTACAAATCACCATATAGTCTATGCTCCCGTTTAGAGAACTGTATATAGAAATCTGTTTAAAAGAAAGGCTGGGAGAAAACCCATCCAAATATTAGCAATAGTTGTTTATGTTGATGCCATTGGAGTCGGTTATGAATTTCTTTTGTTTTTATTTGTATATATTTTTCTGCAATAAACATGCATTGCCTTTGCATAAAAGATGGTGCAAGTTTTAAAGGGGGTTCTAGTTCTGCGGAATATAAAAGTTTGGAACCCACCCCTTAACACCATCCCCCCTCTGCCGCGCGCCGCAGCCTCCAGTCAGCCACCTCCTCGCTGACAGTGTCTCGGTTCTTCCACCCGTCAGCTTTCCTACCTCCCAGCTTCGTTTAATGCGGGCTCAGGAAAGCGCCGCTCAGGGAGCTCGGCTCTCGGGAGACAGAGACCGGTAGTGTCAGGCGAGCCGTGTCTCTTCCTAAGGAGGGCGCAGGGCGGGGAGGGGCTCCCCGAGCTCTCTGTGAACTACTCATCGATGGGGGTTTGTCGTAGAAACAGAAGACCCATTCCAGAGCTCCTCGCCATCTTCTTCAATTATCTAGTGAGTTCCGCGATCCATCCCAGCATGCGGCCGCGCAGCGAACCGCACTTGTGTTCGGGGTGCACCCTACCCAGTGCCACGCACAGCGCGGAGCCCCCAGGGCAGCCTCCTACGAATGAAGTCGCATTCCCTCCCTGGATAAGACCCTGCTCGGTGACCTACGGTGCCTTCTGACGCCTGTGTGCACCAAACAGCTTCCAAAGCAAAAAAAAAAAAAAAAAAAAAAAAAAAAAAAAAAAGCTGAGCACCCACTGTGCGATCCAGTCCCTGTGGCAGGCAAAGGAGCTGCAAAGACAAGCGAGTCAGAATCCCTGCCTCAGAAGCGCATAGGTCGTGGGAGAGGAAACTCATCCCCATAGGAGACTCAGGACCCAGTGAATTCCATAAGCAGATGTGATCATCCTCATCTTACACCTGTAGATGCTGAAGGAAAGCAAGCGTTTATTGAACACTTACTGCGTGCCAGATACTTTCGCCTAAGCTGTCTTATCCGTAAGGCAAGCAAAGCTCTGGGGAATAAATATCCCCATTTTACCAGTAAGGGAGCTGAAATTCAGAGGAATAACATTCCCATTTAACTGGCTAGGAAACTGAGGTTCAGAGGAGTAAGATCAAATGCCAGAGACCTTATCAGTAAATACCAGCCTCTAACCTGGGTCTGCGGAAAAGTGGACCTCACGGGTTGTGAGGGTTTCTGGGCGTTTAGTCCAGCGACCCCTACGCAGCGAGGCCAGCATTGCCCTATAAGCGTTGCTCTAAGCACTTCCCGCGCGGAGGGACTGTCTGAACGCGGTGACCCGTCTGCTCTCCTTTCGGAGAAAAGAGTAAGTGCAAGTTGTGTTGCCCCTTCGAGGGCGGTACGGAGCTGCCTGGCCAGGAGAGTGATCTCTGTTTTTCCCAGCTGGCTCTGAGGGTTTCCGCGGGTGCCATGTCTCGTGCGCCCTGGACCCACTCGCCCAGAGATGATTGCCCGGCTCCCGGCAGGTGAGGGGGTGGGGATGGAGGGTTCCGTGAGTCAGAAATGGAATTTCTAGGCCTTGGGCTGTGTTTGGGGAGATCCCATGATTAGAAGTCCAGTTTGCACCCTCAAAGACGTCTTGAAACCCGTGCACTCTATGCAAATGACTTTCCTGGATTTTCTCTCTTGCCACCTGAGTGAGGTGTGCCAGTGTGGGTGGAGGTGATCGTGGTGGTGTGCGAGTACGTGTGTGTTGGAGGAGGAGGTTGCCTAGTGCTAAATGGAATGAAATTCTAGATGGTGCCGTATTTGCAGCTGGCTCCCGCCCCCAAAGTCTCCCCCCTCCTCAGATTCAGGAGGCGGGAGTCGCGGAGACTAGTATATTATGGAAAAGAAAGTTGGATCTGAAAGCCAAGGATGTGTTTGTGGGGGCTTGGAGGAAAAGGCAGCCGCGTTGGCGGGGACGGCAGTGAGTGGGAGCCTTTTGTCACCCCTCCCTTATCTGAGGAGGGCCCCTGGCGCGTGGGGCGCTGCGTGTGTGCGGGCCGGGTGAGCGCTTGTGCATGTGGGTACGTCAGTGTACGTGTGAAATGTGGCGGCGCCGGCCGCAGCAGAGTGTGCGCTTGGTAAAAATATGAATAATCAACACATCGCTCACACCTCCGCGGCGAGTCGAGCCGGGAAGGAGCTGGGAGGTCCCTCGGGCTTTCCCCTGCCGGCTGGCGGGCACCGCCAGGAAAAGGGGTGCATTTCAGAGTAGCTCTTCGGTTATCACTGAGCTAAGAAACCGGCGGGGGGGGGGGGGGGGAAGAAAACCAGTCACATTTAACTTTTTCTTTCTGAAGGCCTTCTGTTGCACCCTATTGTTATTAGAAATGGAAGATGGGGAGGATCCTTGTTCCCCATTCAGCAGTTGGGATGCCACTTGTCATCTCCCACCCTCATTTTGCTCATCTGTAACATGTTAGGGGCAAACAAATCAATAACTTCCACTTGAAGTGTTGCTGTGAAGTTTAAGGTCGTTCAGAAAGGGCTTGGGCAAGTCCTGCCTCTGATCGTTAGTACCTTCCTCTCGGTCTTCCCGTTCACGGAGACCAGCGTGATCAGGCCTTTTAATGCGGGTCAACTTGCCCCCATCACTGCACCTTAAGTAGTGATGACAGATGCCACCGCCTTCGTGCACAGTTCCTTGAAAGGGGCTGCAACCGGCCGATTTACCCCAGCACGGCCCCCAGCAGGGGTTTCACGTGAAAATCACCCCTCCCACCTGGGAAATCGGGTCCCCAGATTCCCATGGAAGCTATCAATCACTTCTCTCTCCAGACAGCCTGCACCGCAGCACACACACCTCCCAGGCCTCTATTTACGCGTGGACACCCGCGCTCCCCAAGCTGCCGCTGCGAGAATTTGTTCTCTTGACCTTTCCGCTTTGCTTCCTCGCTCCTTCTGCACGCGGAATAAGGGGATGGGAAAGGGATATTTCCGAAGGAGAATACTAGGGGGAGGAGGAGCAGAGGAGAGGAAGAGGAGGAGGAAGACTTTCTGGAGTTGCCAAGTGTTAGGGTAGAGTTGAATCTGGTTCCTCCAGTCTATTTTGGGTAAACTCACTGCAGTGCCCCGGCTGGCCTCGATACGATACAACCGACATCAAGTGTCTCTAAAACGTTCCTCCACGACTCAGTACGACTCAGTACGACTCAGCATTTCTGCAGCTGTTCCCGCCCGAATCTCCTTCACTATGTGAAAACAAAAGAAGCGAATCCACTTCTTACGCAAATTGTCCTATAAGGGAGCTGTTCGGTATTGACGGCGGAGTCCCCCTGAGATATTTGTCGTGCATTTATGAATAGTTTCTTTTCTCCCACCCTCTCTAGGGAATTCACATTTATAGAACATACAAATCTAGTTACCGGAAGAAAATGCCAAAGTTGCAATTTGGTGTGAGAGTTAATGAAGTTAGATATTTTTTAAAAAATCATTTCATAAAGAATTGTGAGTTAAATATTCGGCAGGTCTCTGATATGTCAAGTAAAGCTATTTCTTTGTAGTCGGACAAAGAGTAAAGGTTCCAGTTTAAAAAATAAAAAACCCAAAATTGTAAAATTCACGTTCGAAGAGAGGCCACGGGGACAGCCACTTTTTCCATTTATAAAACCCAGACTGGCTCTCCCTGTGAATCGAATTCCCCGGCTACAGGTCTGGCTCTGTGCTTCGGCGCAGGGGGTGTGTGTCTGGAAGTGGGGGTGAAGGTCGTATTTAGGGGTGTGTTCTGACATCTCTGAATTCACCCCTGCGTCCCGCCAGACAGGAACACAGCCAGGAGAGCAGTTGCTAAGTAAAATTTCCGAACCTCTGATCGGGAGGAGAGACTTGGCGCCCAGATGACTGGACAGGATGAGACTGGGCAAAGGGGTTTAAAACCAATTACGAGGAAATCGAACATATCACACTGGGTTACAGACAGGTTGAAACAGGAACATGAAAAGAAAAAACGGGGGTGGGGGTCATTTGGGAAGGGTAAATGAAGAAGAGGACAGGGTAAAAGACACCCCCAGTTTTGTATAAATAGATTGTGAATAATTTTAATCATAGTGTTCTTTTTGGATTTTTCTTGACCAGGGCTAGAGGCAGAACCGAGCTCTTTGGTCGGAGCCTGAGAAGCGCGTGGGCTCCACAGCCCCGCGGGACTGCGCTTCCCGGGGCCGCAGCTGCGCCTGCCGGGCCCCCGCGCGGCTCGGGGCGGGTTTTGTGTTGCACGATCGAAAAGGAGGTTTGTTTGCGTGTAGCTGGGGGCGAGAGAGATGGGAGCGACCCTCCAGGCGCAGCCGCCGCTGCTCACTTCCCGAACCAACGCATGTTTCGCGCGAGTGACGGGCTCTGCGCCCATTCCTCCCCAAAACCTACACAGACACAATTAAGCCCAACTGGACTGGCCAAAATGCTACCACGCTGGGCCCAAGGCAATTCTTGTCCCCTCACGCTGGCGCAGGAACTCCAGCCTGGCCAACAATGAACTTCAACTCCTTCAGAGAGCCACACAGGGAGCCATCCCTGGAGCTCCCATCAACATTGTCGCGGGGGGCGCCCTGAGCGCAGCCGGCGAGTAGTGGGGAGGTCCCACTCTGTCAAAGTTCGGGACCACGGCTCCCCCAGATTGCCTCCCAGGGGAGGAGCACCGTGGCCCCTGAATGTCTGGGAGGAGCGGTTGGCTGGGAGGAGGGGCGACCGCCAAGCGCGGCCCGTCTGTTTTGGGGCGGGCAGCAGGGAGCTGGGAGAAAGGAACAATTCATTCGCTTCCTGAGGGGGCATAATTTGGGTGGCAGCTGTTACCGCCGAGAAAAGCTGGCGCCCTCGACCCTGACTTTGCCCTTTAACCCCAGCCAACCTGAGCCTGAGGGGTAAACTGTTGGGGCTCGACCCAGTCCCACTGCTGACCAGAGGCCTCTCTGGGTGCCCTGCGCACCTTTCCGGGGCAACGTGAAGGTGCAGACCATCCAAGGCCCCTTGAAAAAAAAAAATCACCGGGCTCACTGGCGTGTCTTGAAGGGCTCACGGCTGTTCCACACTCTCTGCCAAGGAACTCAAGGCTTTGACCCCGCTGGGCGCAGACCCCAGACGAAGGAGGCGGGGAGTTGCTTGAGGTTCGAAGAGATTTATAAAGAGAGACGGTGGAAGACTCCGGGTGGTCAGTTTTTGCTGGGACCGAAATTCTCCTTAAAACCTGCATGTAACAGAGAATTGCCGAGTTGAAACAGGGCAGTGAATCTCATCCCTACAAATTTTCCTCCCCGCCCCTTTCTTCCTTTGGACACTCCTGTCTTACTTGGCTTTTTACGAGCCACCCGATCCATTTCCCAATCGCCCTGTATGGCTCTCCCGCCCCTTCTAGTCCAACAGGGAGGACAGAGCCAGAGCTCTGGGGTCCAGGTACCATAGTCAACACAACCCAGAGGCGGGGGTTTTATCTTCTCTACCTTCCCCCAAATCAATGACCCCAGCCCCTGGATCCCGGGGCCTATGCGGAGACGGTCCGTGCATCCGCCCCCCAAACTCCCTAACCCCCTATCGGGTTTCAAGCAAATCTCCGCAGTTCGGACCAGCGCTTCCTAGTCTCAAACCCGGAGGTGGAGGCGCGCACCAGTCCCTTTCTCAAGAGAGCCGAGTTTTCTTGAAGTGCAAGCTTCCTGTCAGCCCAGGCAAACCAGTTGCATGGTGCTGTGTCCTCTAGCGGCAAACTCTAGCAGTTCATTTGCGAGCGCTCACCTACACCTAAGGGATCTGGTCTCTCAAATCTGAGACCTAAGAGGGGAGAAAGTGCCCTGAACGTAGCCCAGGCGCTCGCAAATGCCCTCCCCGTAATGAGGCCGGGAGACTCGGGCGCAATCGCTCGAACTACGAACAGCTGATTGTCTCCTCCACAGCAGATGGTCTTTGAGCACAGATTTGCATTCATTGTCTTCAAATCTGTTTTCGCGCTGGTGTTCTAGATTTCAGCAGCAGATCTATGCACAGATCAGAATACAAAAGGAGAAGCAAGAAAATGACACCCAGCCAGGAGGATGTTTAATAGGCACCTCGAGCAGCCCCGCGCAGCTAAAAAGCCGTCTAGGGTTTCAGCTGTTCGGTGAGGCTGCTGCCACCGCCTCCCGGCCACCAGCCCGCGGCCAGCACCGTAGCGACCGAGCGCGGTGGGCGAAGTTTCCGCGAGTCCCCCGTCCCTCCTCACCCACTCCCGGTAGCTTCGGGAACGGAGAGGTGGGGAGGGAACTGGAGGACCCTCAGGACTACGCCCGGCCGCTTGCGCACTCAGCCCGCCTCGATCTGTCAGCAACCTCTCCTCCACACGGGTGCGACTGCTGCTCGCGCCCGATCGCCCGCGAGTGTTTTCCTTAGCTCCTGGACCGTTTTCCCCCGCATTGTATTTGAGCAGCACTTGCGCCTCGCTTGTCCACCCCACTCCACCTCCCGCCTTCATTCATATGTTCTCCACTCTCAGCAACGTGCAAGCCGCACACAACATCTGATATCACCATGGAACTCCAGGAGACCTGCGGGAGCCGTTCAGGGAGCTGGGTGTTCTGGGGGACGTTTGCACAAAACATAAGCATATGTGGCCACGCTCACAAGCTTGCACACAGATCCGAACCCCGGGAACGAACGTGTCTCCTGGCAGGCTACAAAAACCTACATATAGAGGCAAGATTCAGGGAGGCTTCCCTCAGCCAGGCCGAACCCCTGCGTCCCCAGCCCGCACAGCCCCGCTACCCTAAGTCAGTGCAGGGTGTGGGGGACCCCCAATCCTGCGCACGCACACGGGGTTCGTGCAAGGACGCGACGCCCGCAGCTTTCTGTCCCCTTTCACCTCCCGGAGTCCCGGCAACGCAGAGCGTGGCGCGCGCCGCCTGAGGACGTCGGCCCGGCTTGCCCGGCGCCGGCCAATCCCGCTCGTCCATGCAAATGAGGCTCCTTATCGGGCCGCGGCTCCGCCTCCAGCGGCCAGGGCCGTAGTAACCCATTCATGGGGCCCGCGCGCGGCTGCAGCCGGGCTCCGTGGCGCTCGCAGCCACCGCCTCCTCTCGGCTCCGGGTCTTCCCCTTCCTTTTACAACTGATCCTGTTGGGGATTTTTTTTTTTTTTTTTTTTCCAAATTGGAACGGTGGGGAGGAGCAGGGAGGGGGGATCTGGAGGAAGGGCAGAGATTAGGCAGCCATCAATTTCTTCCAGTTTCTCCCAGAACAGGTGATGCTTCTAAATTGTGATCACTTTCAGGAGGCAGCGCTGCAGCTGGAAGGATGCGAGCGACCTAGGGTGGAGGGGCTGAGGCGGCAGATCTGAACTTACGGAGGATAAGAACCCGAACTTTGGCTACATCAGTCCGCACCTCTCCAGTGAAGCAAAGGACGGGTTATCTTTTTTTTTTTTTTTTTCCCCTAAGACTCAAACTTGGGCACTTGATCCCTTTTCTTGGATTGCTTTGGAGGAGACGATTTGCTGGCAACGTTGGGAACAGTCAGGACTGTGTTGCTGTAACTCTTACTTTTAAAGCGACAGTAGAGGATCAGACTTTTTAAATGTTTGGGATTCAAGATACTTTAGGAAGAGGACCAGCTCTGAAAGAGAAATCGCTGGGCGCCGAGATGGATTCGGTCAGGTCCTGGGTCCGGAATGTCGGAGTGGTGGACGCTAATGTCGCAGCGCAGAGGTAACGACACGGCCGCGCAATTATTATGCTCTCAGTCTCTCGCTCTTACGGTCTGTCTCTCCCTGTGCACCCCCACCCCTGCTCCCCGTGCCTTTCTCTCTCCCTGTCTCCCCATCTGTCGCCCAGGCCCTGCGCTCTGGGGCTCGCCCTCGGGCAAGCAGATCGCTGCAGTCAGGGGAACGCTCACCCGGCAGCCAGCACTCGAGTTTCTGAACTGCCTGGGTCGTAGGCGTTTCTCTCCTACTCCTTTACCGCAGTCCACTCTTTGCAAGGAAAAATAACAAAGTAGTACCCAACATCTCCCAGTTCAACCGCTAGTCTTGCAAGCGGAGCCGGCCTGGCCCCGAGCAGAGCGTGAATACCGGAGCTGGCAGTGGCGGCGCGGGAGAAAAGCTGGCTTCCTGGCTGCTCCCGGCTTCGCCACGCCGCCTGCAAGCGCCTGCCTCCCGCATCTTGCTGGGCGATTCCTGGAGGCCGGCGGCCAGAGGGTGGCGGCGGGGAGAGGAGCGGGAGAAGCCGGAGCGGCTGCCGGGGAAGGCGAGGCGGCCGGGAGCTCTGGGAGGGGGGACAGGCTGGAGGGTCCCGGCTCAAAGATGAAACAGTGAGCCAGACGAACGGAGCTGGGGAGCTGGAGAAAAGAAGAGATTTAAAAGAAGAGAAAAGACGGAGTCACAGTAGAAAGAGTTGCGGAAGAAGAAAGAGGCGAGAAAAGGCGACCGGCAGCCAGACAGGCTCAGGGATCGCCAGCCTCTGGTTTTGCGGATCCCTGAAGGTGACTTTGTGTCTAGGCGTCTGCGTGCTGGGATAGTAAATACCATGTCCGGGGTGCCACCCTACGAAGACATTACGGTCCCATTCTCTCATTACCACTACTGAGTTGGAATTTGTGGCCTCCAGGTCCTTGTCTGCGAGAAGGCAGCCCTTCTACCCCAAAGAGCCCATGAACTTCTTCCAGGACCCTCGCTTCCCCGGCTGCCCTCCTGGCCACCCACCTTTAAGTGCCAACATCACACGGAGAAATGAGCCCTTTCCCAAACTGGCCAGGTGTCCCGGGTAGAGCGAACCGGCCTCCATCCTTGGAGGAGAGGAAGCAGAAGTCTCATCGCTCCGGGACTTGGGCCGGCGGCCGCTCCCTCCCTCCCGTGGCCCGGGGCGCGCGGATTTCCCTCTGGCAGACCGCACAGCGCGGCGGTGGCCGCAGCTTAGCGCGGCGGTGGCCGCAGCTTTCCGCAGCGCTCCGGGACTGGCCCGCCCGCGAGCTGAGGGAAATAAGGCAGCACCGCAGAGTCCGCTGCGCCGCGCATTTCCTTGGGCTGACTCCTTAAAGAAGCCTCCCTCGCTTTCCTTCCTTCCCGGCATCGAAAAGTTTGCTGAAGCTGAAACAGGCAGAGTGGGGGAGATCTTAGCTAAAACATCACCCCTTTCAAAAGAGTGAATGAAGGCGCTTGCGCACCGGCGTTCAACGCTGGGAGACCCCAGCGCCGCAGGGCAGCTCCCGCAATCTGTGTGCTCGCCTGAGCCCCAAGTCTTCGGTGAAATGGGATCTGAAGGCCAAGTCGGCTGTGACTGCGACCGGTTGGCTGGAAAGTGTGTGCACACACTTGACACACTCGAGGGCGCCTTCCGGGCCCCCCAACTTGGGTTTCACAGTCACTGGGTTCGACTGGCGCCGCCGGAAAACGCAGCTTGAGTGGGGATCGCGTTGGCCCCAGGAAAGGAGGTTCTCGCCCTTTAACGGTTTGGTTTTTCCCCACCTAGCACCTCTGGGAGCGAGGGTCCCCTATGTTGGTCATCTCATTTGCGGTGGCCAGCGATCCCCGGGGCTGGTCACGGAGGATTCCGCCCTGTCTCTGTCCCAGGCACAACTTTTCGGAAGAGCGAGGCAAGCAGCCCAAGGACCCAGACTTGGACTCTGTGTTGCTCTCCCTCCTGCCCCTTGGGGTTCTTACCCACTACTTTTCCCAGTTAGCATTTGGGCGTTGTGGGCAGTGGGTCCAGGACGGGTAACTCGAATTAATACGAAATAAAAGGGTCGCTTCTTCCAAAGCAAAGGAAGCACTTATTCCCCTAACCCTGGGCCCCAGCTCTGCATCCTTATATACCCAGCAGTACCACCTGAGGGAATGGATGGAGACAGCCCCACGGTATAGGACGCGAGCCACCTCCTTAGGGGACCACTCTGGGCTTCTGTCGGCAGCCCGGGTCTTTCAGTTTCCACTAAAGACGGGATGGTGAGTGGCCCAGCGGTGGGATGCCGGACCACTGGGTGGTGTCAGAGACCCCAGGCACCAACCCTGCCACCCAACCCCCGTGGCCACGGTGACTCCTTTAAGGAGTCTCCTCTTCCTTATCCGAATTGGAAAAAAGGCCCGAAGGGTTCAGAACTCTGGACCTGGTAAGTGGACGCCTTACCCCTCTGCATGTTGTGGGCGGTTAGTAACATTGCCTTTTTGTCCTTCCCCGTGTCTTGTGTCCCCCGTTTGTCTCCCTGTGCAGCGGGGTCGCCCTGTCCCGGGCCCACTTTGAGAAGCAGCCTCCCTCCAACTTGAGGAAATCCAACTTCTTTCACTTCGTCCTGGCGCTCTATGACAGGCAGGGCCAGCCGGTGGAGATCGAGCGGACTGCTTTCGTGGACTTTGTGGAGAATGACAAAGTAAGCGGAACGTACCCCCCAAACCCCGCGGTCTAATAACTCCCTCTTTGCGAAGCACTAAAGATTCCATCTGTCACTCTCGCGACACTTTTTCACTCGCATCATCAGGGATGATAAATCGAGGCTTCTCACCCCCAGCCTCTAAATCAGTCGATTTCCCGAACCTCCTCCCACCCCCACTCCCCCCACCCGGTGCTGGAGGAGCGCTCCCGGCTCTGCGCACCGAGCCCGGCGCCCTTAGTAGCGCCTGGCTGTGGACTGACGGAGGAGCAAACGCCCTTCGAACTAGTTAAAAAGTACACCCAAGGGCGCCGCTCCCCTTCTCTGGGTTAATTTGAATTATTTTGCACCTGCGAGAGCCAGGTGGGCTGAGTTGCAGTACTAAGCGGAAACCGGGAGCCCAGCCTTGGCCCGCATTCGGGCTGTGCCTTCTCTCCGTTTCTGTTCTCCAAGGCAGCGCCTCCTCCAAACTCAAGCCTGGAACTGGGTCTGGATTCGATCTCAAATGAAGGACAGTTCGCTGAAACTCATGTGTGACCAAAGGAAAATCCCTTGCCCTTTCCGGGTCTCCGTGTCCCCAGCTGTACAATGTGAGCTTTAGAGCAGGCCTTCCCAAAGTCCCTCCTGAACCTGGAACTCAGTCCCTGAGCTCGTGGCCCTGCGGGCGCAGTCCTTGCGGGATAGGCCCGAATGCTGCCTTTCCAAATGACAGGTCCCTTCCCTTTTCTGCCAAAGGAAGCCCTGGGGCTTCCTAAGGACAGACAGAGCCCGAAGGGTTGGGTGGTGCCTGTTTACAGGCAGCTTTGGCGAGTTGTCCTGTTGTCGCAGGCTCAAGGGTCACACTTCTGAGGACATCTTTAAGGGAAACAGGGCTGGAAAGGGTCAAGTGGCTTCGAGTCTTGGCAAGTTTCCAAGGGCGGCCAAAGACAGGCAGATGCTCGTGCCCTTTGACCTAGGGCTGAATAGGGGTTGTTCGAAGCTGCCTTTTGATGGGGAGAAGGGATGTGGGGTGGGGATTCACTGTCTCCTCTTTCCCTTATTTTGGGGGACTGGAAGGCAAGGGAATCGAACGCTGCCTGTCTTTTCAGGAACAAGGCAACGAGAAGACCAACAATGGCACTCACTACAAGTTACAGCTCCTCTACAGCAACGGTGAGCTCCTCTACAGCAACGGTGAGCCGGCGCCTAGCAGCCGGCTTCTGGGCCGCACGCGTTGATCTTGCCATGATCACTCTCAGGAATCGCATGGAGCCCAGGGCGGCGGGAGGCTTGCCTGGGACAGGGGATTGGGAGGTCACCGTCTCCAGGGCGGCTCAGCCTGGAGAGGCTGCTTGGGCCTCAGACTCATAGCAGAGACGGGTTTGGGGTGTCCGGAAGGGGCTCCACGACCCTTGACTGGTGCCTGTCCGGTCCTCGCAGGTGTCCGCACGGAACAGGACCTCTATGTCAGGCTCATCGACTCGGTCACCAAGCAGGTGAGCCCAAGGCCTCTTGGCTTCTCTTCACCTGTCTCTTACCCGTCCCCCCAATCCCCCCAGTTTGTTTCTGACCTGCCCCTCCTCCACTATTTCCTGGGTCAGACTCCACAGCCCCCCTCCACGTCCCCCTCCCAGCACCTTGTCCACTCGGGAAATTTTTTTTTTTTTCTGTCTCACCAAGTGACCTGTTCTGTCTGACTCAGGGAAACCCTGGGGGCAGTAAGAGGCGAAGAAAAAGGATGGAAAGGAAACAATTATTGGGAGATTCAGTTCCCCCAAACATTCCATTTTGCTAAGAATGATGTTCTCACTGGGGCAAACTTCTGTATGCTTTCAGTCGAGTCCAAACTCGGCAACCGCTCAGGTTGTGCCGCGGGCGGGAATTCCTAATGCAGTGGGAGGCAGTGGGAGGGAAAGCGATGTTGTGCTTGTTCTGAAGTCCCTTCTTTCCTTGCCCCCAACCCCTTTCCACATCTTCCTTTCCTGCTACTACCTCCTTCACAGCCCATCGCGTACGAGGGACAGAATAAGAATCCGGAAATGTGCCGAGTTCTCCTGACTCACGAAGTGATGTGTAGGTAAGAGCCGCCTTTTCCCAGGCCTTCCTGGAGAGCCCGCAGGTGCTCCAGCCCGGCCTTGGTGCGCCCCGTTCCCGGGACCAACTTTCAGGAGTGAGGGCTCCCAGCTGAGAGGCCTCGCGGGCAGACAGGCGCAGAGCGTAGATCCACGGAAACCCTTTCATGCAAGTGTCTTGAAGCATAGCCGTTAGGACTCAGAACGACTCGGGACTCCACCTCTCTGATGTCGCAGGAGTTTCCTTCGGCCACGTGGAAGGTCTCCACTGTGCCCTGGTCAGTGGTAGTGGTGGAAGCGGGCTGGGCAACCCCGGGCCCGGTTTGGGATCAGCTGGAGTTCCCGCCCGGCCTCTAGTGGTAGATTTCCAGGAGGGTCACTTGTGGAGTTAATGAGTCAAAGCCCTGGAACGACTCCTCGTCTGGGCGAGGGACCACCAGAGGGTCCAGCGGCTCATTTCTGGGGTGCTTCCTGGCACCCTGGCACCTGCGGTGATGCGGGGGCGTTTCTTCCTCCGGGGAGGTTGCTCTCTTCGGAGTTCACGTGTTAGGGGAGTTTCTCAGGTCAGAAGGAACTACCGGGAAGAAAAATCTGTCCAGTTCCCACCAGTGCCTTAGGAGGTGCAGGGAGAGGACCCGCTGAGAGATCTGGAGTGTGGAGCAACAGCTGGATTCTGATGTTCACGTCGTGAAAGATTCAGTCTACTGGCCTTCCTGCACCTTTCCCATCTTCCTTTCAGAGACCAATCCATTCCACCTTGAGTCCTGTGCATTACTCCCTTTTTTTTTTCTGACTGCCTGGAAGAAAATTTAAAAAATCAGAAGAATTGCATCCACCCTTATTATTTCAACAAATGTTTATTGAGTGCCTAGTATGTACCCGGTATCGGCTGGGTGCTGGGGATCCCACCGCAAACAAGATATAAATAGGAAACTCTGGAAAGAGTGTGGCTATTTTATTCTGAAAATTTAAATGTCTATTCCATACATGCTTTTCTTCCTCCAAAAATCTCTGCTTGGAGGGAAAGCCTCAATTCTTCCTTACTTGGCTATTGCTTTAGTGAATGTCTCCCAACTCCAGACTTAATAGTTTTGGGTAATTGCAGGTTATCTGATTTAGTGTGTACTGTTTTATGGGCAGCTCCCTGAAGCCCTGTCTCCCTCCCCAACCTAGTCAGGAAGAAACCATAACAATCAGACATGTTTGTTTTGGTTTTGACCAAGTATTAAAAAAACAAGCTTTCCAAATGCCAGTGGCTTCAGCTGAAAGCAATGGAGGCTTCCTTGCTGAAGTAGCTGGGGGAAGACATTGGGAGGAGTAAGAAGATAGATACTCTACTATCTCAGGGACCTTTGATAGATTTGTTCAGAAAGAAAACAGAATTCTGAGATGTACTTTATATAATACCTAGATTTAAATAGAACGCTTTGATTAGGTTGGTTAGTTGAAGGGAGGTTTTTCTTTTTATGCCTTTGGAGAGATTACTTTCTGAAAAGGAAAGAAAACAAAACCAAAAACTGATCCATTGTCTAATGAATTATACCTATCATTTTAAATAACACTTGCATGCCCCATCCAGCTGTAGTTAAGACTGACATTTTTATTTTTAAGCCCAATCAAATCCTCCTCATTTCATGCTGTTTAAGTAGCAGCATCAATTTTTAAAGCCTCTAGTTTAGTCTGCATTAGTAACACAATATAAAAATTTAATGTACTGTAACTTCTCTGTGTTGGAGACCTGGGAAGATGCTCTGCTGTTTTCTTCCCAAACTAGAATTTAAAATAAATATTAATTATGTGTAAATAAATGATCCATTGAATGGATACTGTCTGCAGCATATGCGTGTGTGTGTACACGTGTGCAGACGAGATGGGTGATGGCAAATATTAGATGCATCCAAAAGGGAAGTTCTCATTCCATCTGTCAGTTAGAGCTGGTTGATACTTCAGGAAGGGTGAAAAGTTCCTTCTCTTACATTTTAAGAGCCAGTTGTAGCAGTCAATGATTGAGAGATGAATCAGGTGCCCTGTTTCTTGAGGGTTACTGCATATACTTAGTTTCATTTGCATAGTGTTATTTGGCATACCTGGGCACTTCACCGGATGGTTTTATGTTCCGTAATCTTTAGTAAAAGGCTCATAAATTTGTTTAGCTTTGAATGGGGAACAAAGCAGAGACAAAATAAATCTCTTTAGGAATAACTTTTTCTCCCTTCCCCAATGGTCTCTGCTCCTCTCTTTCCTGCTTTGGTTCATTTTACCAATTATTAGCAAGGAGAAATCTAGTTGTTATGGCGCTGCCTGCCACCCCCGAGCCCTCAATGCTCAGAGGGTTAAAAGATATTATAATTTGAACAGAAGTCGTCTCAAGGCCTACAGCTGGCTAATAACAGAGTTGTATTGAGCTCGAGCAAACCCCACAGCTGTGACTTTTCGCCACAAGGCGCAGGCTAGACAGGGCCCTAATCAGATGGGCCAGCCGGGCAGTGGGGCCAGTGTCTTTATTGGCCAGATGGTGTGAATTTAGACACTTTTGTTATGCAATCGCAGGGAGGAGTTGGGGAGAAGAAAACAAAACAAAAGCCACCATGCTGTGCGCTTATTTGAGTTTGAAATTAGAGACAGATTTTTGAAAGTTGAAGGTTGAATTTTAAAAACTATTTTGGAGGGGATAAGAGACACACTCACTTGCCGTGAGCTGGAGTTTGGCTGAGTGGACACCCTCCGTCCAACGCTGGGGCTTTTTCCCCTTCCTCAGCCATCTTTTCTCTTTCCCTTTCTGAAAAATGCAGGTATGATTCAGGATTGTGATAAGAGTTCTCATGTTTCCCCACCTCCCACTTATAACTTGTTTTATTTTTTTCTCTCTCCTTCAAAGACTCCGGGTGGAGATGGGGAGAATAAATTGAGTGTTTCAAGTAGAACGTTTTCCAAATAAGTACTAGAATAAAATAAACCAAACCACGCCAGAGAGAAACAGTGGAACAGCTTCCATTTTCATTCATTAAGAAAAAAGAGCACCTCTGAGTCTCTCTGGGGTTGTTATGAACACAATCTTAACCTATTGCCAAGCTCAGTTTCCTCTTCTCTTTGTTTTATTATTTTTTATCTTAGAGTCAGTTTTAGAAAACACTTATTGAGAACGTCAGACTTGCTTGTTGGAGAATAATCCTAGCCTTTTAACTAAAGTAGATGAACCTAAAGTTGGTCACTCAGGCTTTGTCTACACAGCAAAGGGAAGGCAGAATTAAATTTATCTGAGTAATTCAGGGACTTGGTTTGTTAGCTGTTCCACACTGTTTGGGGAGTGTAGGTTCACAAACATCTCAGGTTCTCCACTTCCCATTGCTTGTGCTAATATTGCTGGCGGGAGGACTGAATGCCGTTAAAAACAAAGAATGACTAGAACATATTAATGAGAACTTTTCTCTAAAAAAAAATATAATAATTTGCTTTGGCCAACTCACAGACCTAGAAAAATGTTAAGATGCGCTCAAATGGGGCTAACTCAACCAAGTTCTATTATTAATTGAACTTTACTATTATAGTTCAATGGCCAAGTGAGTGTCTTCTATGTATGTTTTGTGCTGAATATCAACATTAGAGATGATATTTAAATATGTTGCTGTTGGAAAATGGAGGATTGGATCCTAAAGTTTATCTGCATTTTTCTTTGAATATCATTTCCTCCCAAGTTCATTCTCTACGTTATACTACACTGGCACCAGGCTTACATTTTTATCTGTTTTTCTTTTCCTCCAGAGGAAATCCCCACGGAAGGCAGCTGAATTGAGCTGAACAATTTTGCAAACTTACTCAGCCCCCTCAGAATCATTCCTACCCAAACTAAACAGATTGGCACATTCTGACAGTGTGTGCTCTTGTAATTAAATTGTACCCGGCATTGCACACATATTTGGGGTTAGGTTGACATGCTGGTGATGTCAAAGGGGAGAGTCTTGCTTGAAGGTCTGTAGGTAGCTAGCATGTATGGGTCTTTTGAAACTGTGTTGCTAAGAAAAATGGTTTGCCTTAACTGCAAAGGTATTATGTTGACATAAGCAATATTCTAGAAACAGGAAAGGTGGGAGAAATGGGTGGGGGCGTAGGGATTTGGAAAGAGAGACAAGGGCTTTAGGAGGTGGGAGAGCAGCTGGCCTGCATTTTTATTGGTGTTAATCTTGGGATGGATTGAAATTTTAAAAGTTAAGACCTAATATAATTTCAAAGGCCAAATATTATTTCAGAAAGTCCCAGTGGCAAACTCTAGTATTTAAGAAAGTTGAGACCATTTTTCTTTTCCTTCCTACTAATTTGATTAAATTTCTTAAAACCTCATTGTGCCCATTTGCTGCAAATGTTTAAGCATCTCTCAAGTATATTTCACTTTCTGAGGATGGTAGACTTATTCACTGGCGAATCCACACCCATGAAAGAGATGGGTTTAAAACGTTTTAAGATATTTATGTTTAATTCTTGGAGAACCAGAGAGGGCAAATGAGCTGCAGAGAGCCACAGAGCTAGGACTGGGGCTGGGCATGGTGGCATACGCCTATAATCCTAGCACTTTAGGGGGCCGAGGTGAGCAGATAGCTTGATCCCAGGAGCTCAAGACCAGCCTGGGCAACACAGCAAGACCCTGTCCCTACCAAAATAAAAAATCAAAAATTAGCCGAGTGTGGTGGTGTGCACCTGTGGTCTCAGCTACATATGGGAGTCTGAGAAAGGAGGATCATTTAAGCCTGGGAGGTTGAGACTGCAGTGAGTCATGATTATGTCACTGCATTCCAGCCAGAGTAACAAAGGGAAACCCTGTTAAAAAAAAAAAAAAAAAAAATCTAAGACTGGGTTGGTGTTAGGCCTTTGGGTTCCTGCTGTCACATGACTTCCCTTTTTTCCTTATGTTATCACCACTTTCAAAGGGTGCTCATGGAATCCCCTAGCGTCATGAACTTAAACCTAGAAGAGACTCGAGAGAGAATCAAATCCAACACTTTCACTTTATTCATAAGAAAGAAAAAGCCCAGAGGGGTTAAAGACATATGACTAAATTTGTGAAGCTGGTTGGTGACAGCTTGGATATCAGAACGCTGATTCTGAGTTCAGCAGTCTTCCTAAGGTATCGTGTCAAACTTAGGCTACAGAAAAACTACCATGGAAAGGGCAATGCTCACATATAGTTTGGTTATTGTTAGCGTGCTTACTTCTTAGGCCTATGCTCCAACCAGTATGGATGATAAGGATTTTTTTAAAAAGCCATGTCAAGGCTACATCCTTAGCCAACTATAGTTGATAGTGGACCATGTGCCTGAGATGAGCTGAGAGGTATTCAGAAGTCTGTACCTCTGATAAGCAGCAGATGGGCTACCTGGTTGTAAGGAAGTGAATTCCCAGTGCTTCTTACCAGCAAGCTTTCTTTGCCCTTCTCACATTGGTCTAGGTATTTTCGAATAGATAGATACCTTTGGATTGCAGTGGTTTGCTCCCCTCTCAGGTCCTAGGAGGTACTTTCTGTTTGTTGTCATTGCCCCAGGGGATCTTCTTTATCTTCCTCTCAGCTAATCCTATCAGCATTTATTGAGGTCTTTCTACCAGGTACTCAGCACAAAGGGGGACATCTTGGGAAGTGGAGTTTTCAGAACTGGGACTTACAAACAGTGGGATACCATTTCTGTTTCCGACTTGGTGAAAATTATTGGAGCTATCATCCTACAGCTCCTTGCCTCATTTTCCTCCTATTTTAAAATGTATACCATAGTTCTGGTCTTCCTCTTTAATCTTTGAAAAATGATGGAAATAAGTGAATGAATAAATGTTTATAAAGTATACCAAGATCTCTGGAGAAAGAAGTTATGTAAATAAGGTTTACAGTAATCCAGGCAGCTATTTACAGTCTATTTTATATATTTTCCTTCTTCTCCTTTCTTCAAATATTTATTGAGCCACAAAGACCTAAAATAATCATAAAATCATTGAATAGCAATCTGGAAGTGACCTTATTGACCTTTAAATCCAACCTTCTGTGGTTCTGATTACAAATATGGGTCATAGGAAAGTTGAGAATTAGCTTCTAAGTCATAGAGTGAGAATTTGAGTATATTTTGGCTTCGGGTTCAGTGTTTTTAATTTTTTATCTTATAAAACATGGTCACAAATCCTGCCCTCAAGCAGCTTATAGTTGGGAAGCTACCTTAGATTCATTTTGTTTTTCCTTCAACTTTTACTTTAAGTTCAGGGGCCCATGTGCAGGATGTACAGGTTTGTTACATAGGTAAACGTGTGCCATGGTGGTTTGCTGCACAGATCAACCCATCACCCAGGTATTAAGCCCAGCATCCATTAGCTATTCTTCCTGAGGCTCTCCCTCCTGGCACCACCCCTCTGACAGGCCCCAGTGTGTGTTGCTTCCCCCCAAGACAGATTTATCTTTGTGAATGTGCTTGTGGCCAGGTGCTACAGCTTATGCCAGTAATCCCTGCACTTTGGGAGGCCGAGGTGGGCAGATCACCTGAGGACAGGAGTTCGAGACCAGCCTGGCCAACATGCTAAAAACCCATCTCTACTAAAAATAAAAAAAGTTAGCCAGGCGCGGTGGTGCACACCTGTAGTCCCAGTTAGTCAGGAGGCTGAGGCAGGAGAATCACTTGAACCCAGGAGGCGGAGGTTGCAGGGAGTCAAGACAGAGCCATCAAGCCACTGCACTCCAGCCTGGTGACAGAGCCAGACACTGTCTGGAAAACAACAACAACAACAACAACAAAAATCCAGAATGTTCTTGTCATGTGCTCATTGCATTTTCTTGATTTAATAAATTTCTTTCATTCTTTTGGTTCCTTCCCAATCTACAGTCGATGCTGCGAAAAGAAAAGCTGTGGAAACCGAAATGAGACTCCATCGGACCCGGTCATAATTGACAGGTAGGGGGAAAAAGTGATTTTTCAATCATTTGCGGTTCCTTTTTTTCATGAACCTTTTGAGTACTGATCCACGGAGCTTTGCTGTCAGGTTGGTTTCATGTTATTTCAAGACACTAAACTCGTCCAACAAGGGCCTCCTCATGCTGGCCTTTCTTGCAAGAAGCTAGAATCTTCCTTTGGAACACGTTTCTGTAAATCTGTGGCGGAGTCTTTTCCAGGTGCACCAGCTTCAGCCTCAGAAGTAGTATGTGTGGTGCAGGATATAAGCAATGGCGCCTCTCCTCTCGGGCAGGGTATGGTCTCAATCAGTTTTCTAGAAGAGGCAGTGTGCCCCAAGTTAAGTGGCACCCGCTTCATTATTCTCCATGATTGCTGTTTGGCTGGAAGATTATCAATTTAGATTATGGTTTAGGGGATATGATAAGCTCTCTGTTGCGTTGAGGGAGATTCCTTTCTACTACGGAGGATTGCATTCTGGGTTCTATGTTATATTCAGAATGGGAAAGATTCTTTGGGACAAGACACTAATTCACTGAAATGTGATTTAGGCATCCTCAGCTGTCTGTTTTTGTGATTGGAAACAGAACTTACAAACCAACGAAGAAATACCAAATTAACTTCCAGCAATCATGTAATTTTTAAGAAACCTCATATTCCCACCCCTAATTTTTTTCTCTTTCGTTAAAAAACGGAATAATTCCCTATTGCTTCTTTCTTTGGGTTTTCACATTTCTAGCCAGGTCCTGAAATGGATTGGAGAGACCACAGTCTCCAAAGTTGTTATTCCAATATTCCAACGAATTCTCAGTTGGGAGAATGGAACCTCTGGCATTCTTCCCAGAAAGCCTGCTTGCTTTCTTAGTGGAAAGTATAGCATAGCCTAGGAACTGAGGAGGCTGGAACTCTGATCTTGTCCTAGCTTCTGACCTTGGACAAAGCACTCAGCATCTCTGTTCTTCAATAATGTAATGATGGGTTAGGGAGTGCTGTCACTGCTGTAGGCTTCAAGAGGCTACTGAAATATCAATGGCAGCTTTCCAGTGTTCTCTGACATGCTTGAAGAGGATGATAGGCAGATATAAAATGTTTGTTGGATATGTATAGTGTCTTTGCCATTTTAGAAGTTTCCAATGAGCTGCATTTTAGGGAGCTATTGGGGTCGCTCTGGTCTTTTTGAAAGTACAGAGAGGCTTAAATATAGAGAGTCGCAAGGACTATTTGGAGTCAGTCATCTTCCTCATCTTATAGATGAAAAGTCTGAACCCTGAGTGGTGGCATGACTTGCCCGTGGTTGCGCAGCTGGTTGGGCAGAACTGGCATTAGAACACAGCTGTCCTTACTTCCAGGCTGGGTGCCATGGCTCATGCCTGTAATCCCAGCACTTTGGGAGACCGAGGTGGGCAGATCACTTGAGGTTGGAGGCTTGCGACAAGCCTGGTCAACACAATGGAACCCTGTCTTTACTAAAAATACAAAACTTAGCCAGGCATGGTGGCACATGCCTGTAATCCCAGTTATTTGGGAGGCTGAGGCAGGAGAATCGCTTGGACCCAGGAGGCAGAGATTGCAGTGAGCCAAGATCATACCACTGCACTCCAGCCTGGGTGACAGAGAGAGACAGTGAGACTCTGTCTCAAAAAAAAAAAAAAAAAAAAAAAAAAAGAACACAGCTAAGCTGTCCTTACTTCCAGACTGTGCTCTCTCCATGGCCACAACCTTGTTCTCCCAGCAGTTTTTCTGTCCTGATGAGTTGGATCTGTTCATTTCTGTTTCCCAGGGATTCTCTGGGAGACTGGAGGCATATGAGAGCAGCCTAGACCCTGTCCTTTCCGGCCTGTCGACTGAGCTCACTAATCTTCATCTAGTCTTTTCTGCTATCTTTAGCTTCTCTTTTAAGAAAGTACTCTAATCTCATGACTGTTACATCCTTTTTCGCAATAAACACCCTATAAACCAGCTTTAGAAATGTTTGCAAACCTGTAAATACTCATCTGAACCTTGCTTCTCGTAAGTACACACCTTAATGGCTCTGCACTAAGCAGGAGCTCCTACTTTAAAGAACTACATCTAACTGCATTCACCGATAAAGTTGAATATGCTCATGTTTTCTTCCTATGTAACACACACACCACATGAACAAAAGAAAGTATCTTTGCATCAATAGAAAGAAAAGATTTTCGTATTAGGCGCCTTCATAGTTTGTGCTAGCGTGCTTTAAATTCTTCTGAGAAAGTAGAAATTGTATCTTGGCTGCAGATTACGAGTTTTATGTGACTGTGGCCTTTATTTTTACTATCCTATGCACAACAAAATAGCCCAGTGATGTCTCTGCATCACTCGATATATGCGTTACTTCCTAAATGTTGCATGTCTACACATGGAAACATACATACCAAAGGGTACTATAAATTGTCCAGTATCAGGTTTTAAGGAAGCCCACTTTACTACAAACAGATGCATTTGTTTAGCTTGCTTATGGTAGGGCTTTTGTTTGAAGATAACTGTTCTCTCACTGAAACCTTGTCTTATCGCTCCTGAATGTCTTTTGGGTTTACCTTAGCCTTCTTGCCTTCATTTTCAGAAGTAAAATGGCATGAAGCAACCTGAGCACCATAGTGGGATCCCATCTTTACAGAAACTAAAAAGGTTAGCTAGGTGTGGTAGTGCACACCTGTGGCCCTAGCTACTCGGGAGGCTGAGGTAGGAGGATCACTGAGGCCCAGGAGGTGGAGGCTGCAGAGAACTGTGATCATGCCACTGCACTCCAGCCTGGATGACAGAGCGAGACCTGTCTCAATAAATAAATAAATAAATAAATAAATAAATTTTAAAAAAGAGGTAAATGGCATGAAGTCAGGTTTCCATTTGTTGAAGGTGGGAATCGTGCTCATAGTATCCACTGGTTTGGATCAGCCTTGCATCTGGTCTCTGCGTCCATCTGCCAACTCAGTGAGTTCCCTCACAAGCCCCAAATGGGTGCAAAGTAGTCTATTTTGGATTTCCTCTGCATAAATATAGAATTCTGTTCTTTGCCCTTGTTCCTATAATGCCAACTAATTATCTCCTCCCCCTTCTCACCTAACCTCACCAGATGCAGTTAATTTACACTGTTTGTCTTTGCATTTTCTCACACAACAGGCACGCTCTACTCTGGCTCAGAAGAAGTCTGTTTATTCCCTTGAAATGTGCATGTTCTGGGGAGAGGGAGAGGATGGTTCCCCAACTTTTCACCACCAAGGACCCCTTAAGCTTCCTCCTTGGTGAACACAGGGTTTTGCAGGACTTTGCCTTCCAAACTACTATGGACAAGTAATAATGCAGCTATAATTCCATTTTTATTAGTCAAAAACATATAACAAAATGGGAAGGAAAAACATCTCCTCTCAGAAATGCCCTTGATACCGTCAGTGGCCAATTAAGGGTTTTTGATTGGGGTGAGATAACCAGTGTAACCACACTGACTTGGGAGGCTTCCAGCTCAAACACAAAACAACTTGACTTTCTGGTGAGGCCATGTGACCGTATCCCGGCAGATCTTCTGTTTCCAATAGGCTGTTTGAAATATGAAAAATCACTTTGACTACTTTGTGGCCCTTTAATTGAAAACCATTGGAGTTTACAATAGGAGATCCCCCATTAAGGACTTAGTTCTCCATTTCTCAAGACTTAGCCCCAGACTTGGAGTTTTTTCCCCAATACTAAATTTATTTCCTGCCTTAATCTCTCTCTAGAAACATCAATTTATTTTCTATTTTCAGTTTTTTTTTTTTCAGTATGCTTGTGTGAATTCTTGGGCAACTATGCCCCTCTCCAAAAGGCTGGGCCAAAACACAGTGCAGCAGGACTTGCTGCTGAATCAAGGGTCTCCTGATTAATTTTTAGTGTAGAAATAAATCCCCAAAACAGAACAGAACAAAACAGAAACAATAATGAAACATCATCCTTACTGTGGCCTTCAGCTGAGCTCTTGTCTGTAAAGGCCTGTGTGGTAAATAAAAATAAAAGGCTTAAATGGATTTGCATTTGTGTTTTGGAGGGAAGCTCTAATTCAAACTTGGTTGTTATGGACTGTGTTCTCTTCAGACTCTCTTCTCTATCTGGAAGGTTCTCTGATGATCCGGTGAGCCTCTGGGGGGCTCAGGATAATCTGGTGATCTGTGAGAAGAGGGCTTTAGGGATACTCTGACTAATGTGGGAGAAGGAAGATGAGTCCCTATTGTTCCTGTCCTTGTCAACCCCATAAAAAGTCAGATGGATAGAGAGGGCAAGAATTTATTTTGAATCTTTGTAGGCTACCCATGTGTGTACTGGTAGGATATTTTCTAGTAAATAAATAAAAAGGAGGTCCAACCTATTTCTCACACACTAAATATCCCAGTCTTTTGTCCCTGGACATTGGTCTCATATATTTCTGAGCTCTGTTCCCAGGAGGACCATTTTAAGCGTTGATGTGTTTTTGTTTATTTTCTTTCTTGAGAAATCAACCAAACAACAGAATGACCTTCATTCAAAAGGTTTATTCAAAAAGATCTGAATAAACTGAGGGTTAGCTGCCCATGAAGGGATTTCCTGACACCATTTTCTTTTTCTTTTGAATTAATTATGGTAAAATACATATAAAATTTACCATCAGTCATTTTAAGTGTATAGTTCAGTGGCATTAAATACATTCACATTGTTGTGCAACTATCACCACCATTCATTTATATAATTCTTTTCATCTTGCAAAACTGAAACTCTGTACCCACTGAGCAATTCCCCACTACCCCTCTGCTAATCCCCCCAAAAGCACATGGAAACCACCATTGTATTTAATGTCTCTGTGAAGATGACTACTCTAGACACCTCACGTAAATGGAACCAGGTAGTATTTATCTTTTGGTTTCTGGCTTATTTCACTTAGCATCACCTCAAGGGCTCTCCATGTTGTAGCATGTGTCAGAATATCCTTCCTTTTAAAGGCTGAATGATAGTCCATTGTATGGATGAACCACATTTTGTCTATTCATCTGGCAATGGGTTGCTTTGACCTTTTGGCTACTGGAAATAATGTTGCTGTGGACATGAGTATCTGTTTGAGTCTCTGCTTTCAATTCTTTGGAGAATATATGCAGAAGTGGAATTGCTGGACTATGGTAATTACATTTTCATTTTCAAAAAGAACTTCCATATTGTTTTCTACAGCAGCTGTACTATTTTACGTTGCCACCGGTGTAAAATACCACTGCTATTTTACATTGCTGCCAATGTAAAATAGTACAGTTGCTGTAGAAAACAATATGGAAGTTCCTTATTGTTCTTCCATATTGTGCATAAGCACAAGCAAGGCTTCCAAATTCTCCACATCCTTACCAATACTTGCTTTTTAAAAAATTTAAAAAAAATTTTTTTGAGAGTAGTCATCCTGACGGGTATGACTCTTGTTTTTAATGATGTTTTCCTCTTCCACCATCTTGGTGTGGGCATTGTCATCTGCTGGTCTCATCTTTGCTCCAGGCTTGTCACTGGCCCTTCTCCTGCTGTCTAACACAGTCTCTTCCTGCCTCTCTCTGCTTCACGGAGTACCTTGTTCTACTGAAGCATACGCTTGGATCTACTTTCCCCTGGGGCGTACTTGTTCTTCCTCTCTCTCAAATGAAGTGCGATTTGTGGGATGGAAACTTTTAGAGAATCACTGCAGAGATGGAATTTTGGTAGTAGTTGGAGGTGAGCTGCAGGTGAGATTTATATCTACAAGGTGACCTACGTCTGCAAGGTGACCATTACCTCCCTTTCCTCCGAAATGGGCAAACCAGATATATCAGTAGTGTTATCTCCTGAGTGAAGACTTCTGGCTCTGAGAAGGATAGATAAAACCAATAATAACATTGATCTAACAGTTAATTGGCACTTATTTTATGTTGGGCATTGTGCTATGACATTTGTGCTAGTAAAATAATCTGAATTCTCAAGGTTGATGAAAGTCTCAACTTTGAAGGAAAGATCAGCCTTAAGGAGTTATGTCACTCAGCCAAGGTCACATAGTCAGTTTGCCTGTGAAAGTGGAATTTATTCAATAGGTAGAAATTACAGAGAGAAAGATTTTGGTATAATAGGAAGAAAAACTGCAGAGTTAAGAGCAATGAAGATGGTAGGGCCTGGTGGGTGTGATCTGGAAGAACTGATAGGAACACTGGAGGGAGAATCTGTTATTGTAGAAGGAGTGGGCCCTGTTGGCCCCTGAAGTAGCATTTAACTTGAGATTGTGTGAGTCACATTCAATGATGTGACAGATTTGACAGAATGTCAGTTCTCGGCGTGACTGAGGAGTGGGTAGTGCAGTGCAGCAAAAAGGGCCTTGGATTAGGACCTGGAGACCTGTGTTGGGCCCCAGAACATTCACTAGTTAGCTGTCTAATGTTACAGAGGTCAAGAGTTGCCACTCTGTGCCTCAGTTTCCCTATTTGTAAAATGAAGTGCCTTGGGTTCATGGGCGACTAATACATTACCTTCCAGTTCTACTTTCTCTGATTCTTGCTGAAGCCTCAAGTTTGGGGGTCAGGTGCGCTAATTCATCCCTGCTCCTCAGTAATTTACTGGAGTTATTAATGTATATGTCTTCTCTGTCCAGACTCTTCATCTCCAGTATGGGAGAACCCAGTACTGTGAAGAGCCCACAGAAACCTGGCCCCAGGCTATTAAAATTTTTTTTTTTTGAGACAGGGTTTTGCTCTGTTGCCCAGGCTGGAATGCAGTGGTGCAATCATAGCTCACTTCAATCTCAAACTCCTGGGCTTATGTAATCCTCCCGCCTCATCCTCCAAAGTAGCTGGGACTACAGATGTGCCACGATGCCTGGCTATCTTTTAAATTTTATTTTTTTTTATGGAGATAGGGTTTTACTCTGTGCCCAATCTGGTCTCAGGAATTCCTGGCCTCAAATGATCCTACTACCTCAGCCTTCCAAAGTGTTGGGATTACTGGTGTGGGCCACTGCACGCAATGTATTTTTTTTTTTTTAAGTGAAAATTTCATTCTCTCAGGGAGGGTTTAGATTTTCTCAATAAAAACCACAGATTATTTATCCAATATGAATGCATCATTCTTCCATGATCTCATTCCGTTGTTTCCTAGCAAAACCATCGTTAGTTTCTTGGCCATTTCAGGGAATTACAGGTAAGGTAAAGGACTCTGTAGCTGGGAAAGAGTGTCCCTATGGATTGAAGCTCTTCACTGGAGGACACTGCAGCCAAGTGGTAAAAAAGAAACAAAATTTTGTTCGAGAAAATGACTCTCCTCCTCATGATTGCAGAGGTGGTGCTGCAAAGTTCACTCAAGTAATTGGGTTAGTGTTTAAGAATTACACTTATTCTGCTTGCCTGGCCAGCATCCTGATACTGGAGCTTTAGGATTTGATGCAAACTAGCTTAGTCGTGTATAAATGGGCTCGTTGCCTCATTTATTCACTTGCTAAGTCCTTGTGTTGTTCAGTCATCAGGCAAAAAATATTTGTGAATGGCAGTGAGAGATCAGGGAATACAAGAGGCATGGTTCCCGCTCTTACGGAGCATACAGCATAATAAGCACCCAAATAAATACATGGAGCATACAGCGTAAATAAGCACCCAATAAATACACATTCACAAAATACAAAAAGTGCTCCGAAGACCAGGTCAATGGAAGGTAGTTGGGTCCCAACATTCTTTCTCTGTGAATCCCCCTGTCCAGAACACAGATCTTGAATTTTTCCTCTTTTCTCCCATTGTATACACTATCTCCACCTGGAATACCCACCCCAAGCACTCTGCCAATATAAATCCTATCCCTTTTTCAAGACCTAGTTCAGATTCTACTTCTTCAAAGATATTAATTCTTGTAGTGAAAATCTTTTTCCTTGACCTTTATCACAAATACTTACTCTTGTTCAGGGCTATGGGCATTATTTATTTATTTTACCTATTTTGTGCTTGCTTTACATTTCCAATTGTATTATAAGTCTTAGATATCAGACATCACATGCCATTTAAATCTTGACGCCAATATTTATTAGCTTTGTGATGGTGTTAATAATACCTCTCTCCTTGAGGAGTTGTGCTACATACATTAATGTAAGGTGCCCACATAGTGCATGATACAACAGATGCTTTAAAAAAAAGTCAGTGCAATTATCCTGTATCTCACGTGGCATCTTTGCAGTGGCTTGGATGCTACAGACACTCCATAGATATTAATTCACAGATTAATCTCTGACTGCCAAGCATTGAAGAGTTTGGGTGATTGAGTCTACTGCCAGTTCATATAGGACCATTCCTGTGACTTCCTGCATTCTACAACCTCTTAGTGGTCTTATGTCCAGTGGCAGATAGGTATAGAACAGGCCCAAGAACAGGTATCTAGGGTTGTGAAGCAGAGTGAAATTCTTACTTATATTTAGTAAATATTTATTAAAGGCCTATTGTGTCATGGACCTTGCAGGAGGTCTTAGGGATAATAAGATTGAGTAAACAGAAACCTTTCCCATTAAGAGCTTGGGGTTTATATGGAAAAACAAAGGAGGTGCAGATATGAATATGATGCTATGCAAAATGCAAAAAGTACCATAAAAGAGATAAAAGGATAAGCACTCTGGAAGATCTGAAGTGCGGAGATAATTTCCATCGTGGCAGAGATAGGTGGGGTGATGGCTATACCTTAAATATTTACAAATTGGGGCAGAATGGCCTTCTAGGAAGAAAGTGTGTTGGAAAAGACACCTGGAAAGGAAAGAATTTCCTAAACCTGCACATAGTTTTAGAGGTACATGGGTACATGTGAAGGGAGATAGTAAGAGATTTTGGAGAGAGTATTTGGGCCCAGATTTTGGAGGACTTTATATGCCCATACAAAAGTATTTTTACATTACTTTGTTGGTGATGGAAGATGCAGAAGGATTTTGAGTTGTGCCATTTCATGATCAGGCTGGTATTTTGGAGAGAGAGAACTCTGAAGATGGATTGGAAAATGGAGAATGAAGTAGGGGAACCTGCTAGAAAGTTTTTTCCCTGCCAGATACTCTGGTATCAGTCACTGGAGGGAAAAGGTCCTTTTTCTCACCTCTTTACACCCTGCTTCCCACCCCCCCGCGTACACTCACCACTCCAAAGCTTTTGCTGATGTTGCCACTTGTCCCCATGAGTACGCGTCTTCTTTGTTCACTGGGAAGCTCAGATTCGTTGCAGGGAACTGCTGTTATACCATCTGGCAATCTGTGAATTTTTTAGTAGCCTGGATGTTTGTGAGAAAGCAGAAACTCAGGCCAGAATCCAAACCATTTATAAGTAATTCTTTAGAAAAGAGGCAGAAAGATGAAAACCAACTCACCATGACTGGCATTCTCTCATTCAAAGCGCTTGCCCAAGACCTCTGGATCAATTCCCAGTGAAAATCCGAGGACCAATTGGATGTACATCATTATTAGAACAGATGATGCCATGCTTCAACTTCCAGCTTCTTCCTTATAAAATTGTGTGTTGTGATTAAATAGCAGATTTGCTAGGAAGTGGATGAGTCAAGGAGCAGAAGAACAGTACTCTAAAATTGTGCTATGCTGGAAATAAGAAGTAGGTATTTCTTTTTAGAAAAGGCATCTCTTTGCAAACTTATCCAGTTGGCTTTAGGAGGAACAAAGGTCCTGGAGCCTGGGAAAGATTAAGATAAGACTATATATTTACCCAAAGAGGACTTCCCCAAACTGCTGGTTATTATCTTTCTTCTTCTATTGGAGTGAACAGGGCTGGATAAGTTCTTTGGGTCTATTTTTGACCCAGCTAAGAGACTGGCATGTCAAATGGTTGGGAAATGAGACCTGTATACCAAGGAGAGAAGGAAGTTATCCACAGATGATTCACAGATTTAGGATTCTACCCACTAGGGATTGACTAGATGATTTGTTTGCAAATTAGAATCTTGTCAGAATTGTTCTTTGTTGCTGTCTTCTACACATTGACCTAGAGTTGCAATCGGAGGGGACATTTGATCAGAAAGAGAAGTAGCTGAGTGATGAGAGGCTCCAAGCTTGTCAGCCAACCTAGACCAAAGCTTATAAGGAGTCAGCATTTCATCATTCTGGACTGGGTCACTGATGAAATCGTTGTCCTCCAAGAAGTTTTGTTCTAAACTCAAAATTTCCACTGACGGCAAACTTTCCTGGTCCTCTCGAGACCACCAAGGAGCAGGACCTGGTGAGAAATGCAGCCGCTGCCCCCTTTTAACAAGAGCCTTTGAGAGGGAAATAAGGGGAGAAATTCCTAACTCCACTGATGTGATGACAGAAATGGAGGAATTTGCAGAGATGGAACCAACACTTTGGGACTAGTATCTTAAAAAGCCGCTAAGTAGCCAGGACTTTTAAAACAGAGAACTCTCAAGATGGCAATGAGATGAGGGCTGGGGCTATTTGTCTCTGAATGCTGCTACTTCTATGTAGCCCCTCCAAAAAAGCCCCACAGTGGGTCTCTATGGAGATAAATGGTGAGCTGTTTTGGTGCTTTATGCACAATTGTACAGGACGTTCTTCTAATTAATTGAAAGCGATGTGCACAATTCATTTTAGCTAGAGACTGGAAATGCTATCCCACATTACATAGTAGAAAAACCAATTGAAGATCAACAATTTCAGGAGCTGTGTAGCTGGTCAAAGACTCAGCTAGGATAAGAGACAAGGTCTCCAGCTCCCAGAACAAAACTGGGGTGGTCTCTGCAAGGAAAGGGACAAGAGAAACAGCGGGTTTCACATAGAATAGATTGTGGCTGAATTACAAGGCTTCTAACTGGACTGAAGGCTTGGAGGATTTACTGAAGGTTTGAGGATTCATTACCTTTCAAGCACATGGCTTGGGGCAAACTGATGGCATTTCACTTTACTACAATCAGTGATTTTGTGTGGATCCCATTTCTTACATGCAAAAAGTATTTTCTCACTTCAGAAGATACACACAGGAAATAGATTTCTTACATGTGAGCTGAGGACTCAAAGTGGCTGTTGTTCTCATAGTAGATAATAACCACAGTAAAATTTGACATCAGCACTGGTTTGCTTACTCCTCTGTCATTCATTCATTCATTCATTCATTTCTTCCCTTTCATTGAATCTAGAGTTGCCATATTTAGCAAGTAAAAACTAGGATGATATTTAAATATAAATATCAGATAAACATGAATGATTTTTTTGGTATGTATATCCAAGTTAAATTTGCATTTCAGATAAACAATGAATCATTTTTCAGTATAAGTCTGTCCCATGTAATATTTGTGATATACTAATACAAAAAATAATTCGTTGTTTATTTGAAATTTAAAATGAACTGAGCATCTTGTATTTTATCTGGCAGACCTATCTGAATCCTAGTTTCTTATGTGAGGAGTTGGAAAGTAATGGTCCTTTCTCAATGTGTGGAAGGGGAGAGGTGTTGTGTGGCCATAACTGACCTCGGCCAATCAGCATATGCTATGGTTCCTTTATTTTAGTGATTTTTAAATCTTTATCTGGGGCTCATAACCTTTGCCTTCTGATCTATGCAGAAGCTGATTCACACATAGGAGATTCATTTAAAAGGCAGACAGGTGAGCAGAAAGCATTATTGGGATCCATCAGCATTTCCCTCTCTTTGTCAGTTTCTCCTCACAGACTCACTCCTCATGTTCAGTCTCTTCCCTCCTTTTTTGTCACCTCTCAATGCCTTGGTCTCATGGCCTGTCTAGACCCTGCTTTATGGACTTGTCACCTCCCCTGGATTGCTTTTGCTTAGTGTCCACTGTCCAGCCCCTGTGCACTTTAATTCTGACTTCCCTAAAAGCCTTTGTTTAGCATTCCCCAAGTCTCCTTCTCCAGCGCTTTAAACATGTGGGATTGTTTAGGCTCGAGTGATAAATTGCACAGAGTTAAAGGTGAAGGAGAAGCTCCACTCTCCCTTCTTGGTTGTGGCTGACGCTTGAACAAGAGCCAGACTTTACTTCGATTTAACGCTAACAGTCTGCTTGATGCTTGCCCAAGCAAATAGAGAGTGGCTAATGCATTTTATCCTCCAGCTGGCAAGGCACAGGATGAAGAGTAACCACCCTTTAGACCTGTTTCTGGATAATGTAGTGAACTGAAGAAAAAAAAAATCTGACTTTGAAAATATGATGTCATGTAGATTCAACCTATGTAGAAAAGGATGGCACAGTTAACCCTACCTCTGCTTCCTTTACTTGCCTTTAATCCACCACCCTTGTCTCCATCCCCTTTTTTTTCTTTTGTTTACCTTTCCTCTTCCTGCCTTCAGTTTTTGGGCCTCCCTTGCTTTCTATCCATTGCCTTGCATTTCTAGTGGTGTCTGACCTTGATTCCTACTCAGGCAATCAGAAACATTTACCTTAGTGACTTGCACCCCAATGCCTTTCTCCTAAAGACCTCCCTTTCTTCTTTCCACTCCCTGATGAAGAATAAAATGCTAGTTTCACTGTAGGTGTCCCGTTTATAACTCTGGGCTGGCGGTTTTCACTTCAAGTGGCGTCCATTGAGCTTGTAAATTGTACTGGATCAGTGAACCCATAATGAGACCTCCAAACCCAAACACTGAAAGTCTGCTGGGATTTTATTGTTCATAAAGCTTCTTCCCTGGGGAGGGATAGAGTCATTAGGTGTGCACTGTGTTTAATATTTGGTCATGACAGGAAGCAGTAATTTTCTATTTTTATGGTAGCTTCTGAGTTTTTAAAGCAATTGTCTAATTCCCATCACTGAGACGAGAAGCAAATTAGACAGTGAGGAAAGCCTGAGTGACGGTGGTTTGGGTTGGGGCACATCTTTCTTATCTTTCTCCATCCTGTGCCTGACCTGCTCCACCCCGATGGCCGGCACCTGCCTACACATGGGCCCACCTTATCTTTCGAGCCCCCTGAACTCTTCCTGTCAGGTAGAAACATTCCTTCTCTGCAGAGAAGGTGGAGCTGTGCCTCCCCACTTCTTAACCCCTGGGAAAGTAGGCAGTTTTGAACGTGATGTCCATTCTGAAGATTTTCAACTTAATCCAGCTTAAAGGTAGCTCCAAGTTGCAGTGTAAGGTCTCCCTGCCTCTTGGGGTGGGAGATGGCTTTGGCTTAGAAACTTCTGAAACAGAGACAGATCAGTTGCTCTCAGAAACCAAGCACCCAGAGACGAGGACAGAAAGAGCTGTTGGTGAGTTTGCATGGTCACCATCAGTTGACCAGGCTGACCCTGATGCCAGAACAAGAGGTGGGAATTTCTGAAGGCATGGGCTCAGCTGCTGTCTACCCACATCTGTACAGGGCCATAACCAGCAGATGACCCTATAGGTCCTAGGGCCAATGATCTATTGGATTCTGGCTGCTGGCCTACCCTGACTGTGGGATTTGTAGTGCCATTGGAACCAAGATTCTATGATGTAATTCCAAGGACAAGGAGGAAGAAGCAGAAGCCCAGTTGCTTGGATTGAGATCTATTCTGTCTGTAGAATATCTTGGTCTCTTCAGAGCGTTTTCCCTAGTAGAAAACTAACATTGAGGCTTCAGAGACCTGCTTCTTTGGGACGCCACAGCCAACCTTTTTTTTTTTTTTTTTTTTGAGTTTTACAGGCTCAGTGGGAACCAGCTGAGCAAAATTATCATGCTGGATCTGGCCCTTAAAGCTGTGGAACTAACTCTTAGCTGTTAATCAAATGGGATGACCCTGAGAAATACTTCCTAAAAGCTTCTTGGCATTTGATGCCTAAACTTGTTGCACATTAGAGAATTCCAGGGAAAGTTAAGAAACCTTGGCCTGAAGGCAGAAAGCCTGACCCAGGGAGTAAATGAAAGCCTCTCCTTTCCAAACTGAAAATCATGCATACTTATCCTCTGAAGTATGTTGTCTGCAAAGTGAGAGGATGCCTAATACCTTCCCAGTGTTTGGAGGTTCTTTGCCTTTTTTTTTTTTTAATTGCCATGGATCCCATTGATGGTCCAGTGACTCCTATGGACCCATAATACTAATGTGGCTTGTCTACATTTAAAATGGAAGGAAACGGTAAATGTTGGTTGGGGGTCAGTGAAGATAAGATGTAATGTTTAACCAAGTACATGGACCTCTTCACACTCCAAATGCCTGGGAAGTGCTACCAACCATACATCAGCACACGGTGCTCTTTTCCTTCCTATTCCATTCCCAGCCCTTCGTTTCTCTCTCACTTCTTTACAGTCTCTCTACTCCCTTCCACTTACAGGCTTTTCTCTCCTTCCTTTCCTCTCATTTTATGTCTGTCTTTTTTTCTGTCTCTCCTCCCTCTGGCTCCCATCTTCCCCTCCCTAAGTTATCCAGAGCTTCTAGGGGAGCCAACTGACAGCGTGTTTGTCAGTAACTTAGCCTTGGCTGTTCTGTGGCTCTCAATGGGCCATTTGTTTGCTCCCGCGAAGGGGGGATTAAAAAAAAAAAACAAAAAACTTTTCCAACCTATGAGGTCTGTTGTCTCCCTAGGGATCCTTGTTTGAATCTTTGCTGTAAGATTTTCTTTTTTCCTTCTACGAAGTACCAAAGAAATAATTGCCTTATCGTTAACAAACAGAACCTGGCTCTTATCACCCCATACCCCAGAGCCTTGGTGCGAAAGTTGGGCTGTGCCAAGTGCATGCATTAACGTGATACGCGAAACCCCCTTTCAAAGCCAGTCCTTGGAGGATGCTCATTGAGGGCGTTTTTGTAGAGAGGTGGCACAGTGAAACCACTTATAGCTCTAGGTGCCAAAAGAGATTGGCTGGCGTTTACACCACTATTACAACAAAAAAGAGTGTATTTTTCTGGGAGGAACATTTTCGGATTGTTCTAATTGTCACTGGCAGTGAGCAATACTTGGAACTTGAGTCTTGCAGTGGCCTTGCTGGAGTTTCCAAGCATCCTTTGGCACAGGAGATTTTTTGGTTGTAAGGGTATGCTGTGTCTGGTAAAAGCAAGCAGATTATAAAAAGGATGAGGCCTCGCTGCCCACGTGGCCGTGTGAGAGGACAGAACATGCCCTGGAACTCAGACCCAACTGTCAGCACGGTTCTGCATTTGTTTTGGGATCCCAGAGATGTCCTATGAGAGCTCATTTGCATCTAGGAACAGCCCCTTTGCTCTGACTTGTTCATAGTCTATTTTATCAAAAACAGGGATGTTCCTCTGGAAACGTTAGATTGTGGTATCTCACTTAAATCAATGGTATCATTTTCAGGCAAACCGACTGTCAGGCTGCTTTCTTTCTCTTGCCATCTAGTCACAGAGCAACACAACTCCTGGGGTCTTTTGGGTGTTTAGACAGGGTGGCCACACGAGGGACCTGGAACATCTTCACTTTCAGGTCAACATGAATTGTGATCCTTAAAAAAAAGTTTTCCCTATTGGGTCTCTTTTATTAAAATAAATAAGCGAACTGCATGGCAAAACACACGTGTAAAAGATGTACAATGTTGTATAGGCATTAGATACTGACAATGAGTCTGGAAAGATCCTAGGGGAAGGTTATGTTTGGGGTGGCGGGAGAAATCCTTCTCTTCAGCATTTCCCAGCATTCCTTCTAGACATCTGGTTCTCTCATTTTCTGACTTCTGCCTTTTAAAAAATATAACTCCACTATTGTCATTATTTTTTATTATTTTTAACCATTTAACTAAATGTGCTGAATAGTGATTCCACGTGACATCTTGTCTAAAACTCATTTGACCTTCAAAAGTGATGACCTTAACCAATTTTTACTGGCAAGTGTCTTGACTTTATTACTCAGGAGACAGTTTATTTTTGTTCCTTAAAGAGAGAGTGAGCAAGAGAAAGTGAGCTTTTCTTGAGATCAAAAGGAGGGAAAGAGTGAGGAGGTTCTACCCACCCATCTCTCTACTGGAGCAACATTTTTCTCTTTCCCATCCTGTTTTATTATTATTCTCAGTGTCCTTATAAAAGCATAAATAAACAAGGTGAAATCTCACCCATGCCTCCTGTAGCCACATTTCCCTCTTAAAGCATTCAGGCCCTCCTCTGCACTTTGAAATTGGATTGCTGAGTTGGAGTATTGTCTAATGTAACCATTGTATTATTTTCTTTGGCCCAATAAGTAGAGGCCAGATTAGTTAGATTTTGAAAAACGAATGAATGTGCAAATGAATGAATGCAACTGGGTTGAGTAGTTCTGCAATCCAATTTTAGTAGACATAGGTGTGAGTTAGAGGAATTAACTTTGCTGATATCTGCCTCCTGCTGGTCTATATCACTAAAAGCAAATATGATGAGGCACAGTGGTGTGCAATTGGTAGACTCTGGGTAAAGAGGCCCCAAGTGGAATGAGCACAATGAATGAATCGCTGTTCTATGCTCAGATGGGGTGGAGTGAGAAAAATCAGTAGAATAGAGTAAGACTGTGTTACCCCCTTCTCCCTGTACTAAAGAGCTGGTTTAGGTTTCTGGCATCATAAATCTCAAAGACCTGTGAACTATTGGGAGACAAGAACACTTAAGCTTTAACATCCTACCTGGGAATGAAATAATTTTAACCTTTCTAGGTTATTTGAGGTGATGTGTTGGGAAAAACATTAGGGTCTTGATCTGGAGCATTTTTTTTTTTTTTTTTTTTTGAGTGGGGCTTCTTTAGGTGGCAGCGGGGGTGAGGGCATTGTGATGTTGGGGAGGGACCACATCAGGTCAGGGCTAAGGAGCTGCTGCAGCTATCTGCTTAAAGCTGCTGCCCTCAGGGTCTCTTCTCTCTTGGGAATGTAGGCTTCATTGGCCTAGGCTTTGCCACGTGTCAGGAAATGCAGTGATGGTTGGACAAAGGATTGACCAAGTCACCAGGAGTTTGTGCAGAAGCAGCCTTCATTATAGACCAGGCTAAAAAAGAAATCTCCTTCACATATGTAGATTAAAGTCTGGATTGCTAGAGCATTAATAAATACCATTTATACCATTTGCAACAAGAGTGACTGGCTTATAGCTTGGAGCCTCAGCTTTAATCTCCATGTCGCCCTATCCCAATGTTCTTACTCTCATATCCTCCCAAGATATTGAAGGCAAACAAGGCTGTTGATTCAGTTAATCAATCAACTACTTGGTCAACCCACAAATGCATAGCGAGCACCTAGTTGCACTCAGCACTGTGGTAGTAATGTGGGGGTGGTGAGAGGATGTGAAAACTGCCGGTTAAAGATGAAAGGGCATGCCCTTGTGGCAGGGAAGAGGTGAGGATTTATGCATTCTTGATTCTATCCAGGTTTATTTGTGTGCCTATGAACTCTTAAGACACATTGCATGTCTCTGGGGCTCAAACTTAGCAGTCAGTTCTGGAAGTCATGTTGATAATGTTGCTGGATTGTTTTTTCTTCTGTGGTCACTATTATTTTCTTGGCTTACCCATCACAAAACAGAGGTCACAGCACCATGACCTTTTCCTGGTGGAATGGACTGCTTTAGAAGTCACATGGCCAAGTTTGTATCGGGGGTCCACATTTGTTTTCTCCACTCTTTTAATCAGAATGCTCATTTAATTCTATTCCAGCACCTGTTCAGCAATTAACACCCTACGATTTGCATCTTACCCTGACATTTGCTATCTTTCCAATTAGTTTTTATATCAGTATAATTAGGTAGGGTTATTACAGTGCATCAAGCAGGGTCATGGTTATTCCCAAGCCTTTAAGCGCTTTCCCAGATTTGTTTAGGGAAGCCACTAAGGGCAAATGGTTGATTAGGATCACTGTTTTTCTTCTTCATTCAGATGAGGAGAAAACTGTTTCCCCATGTGGCTCATGAAAGATCAGGGAAATATGTCAACCTATAAGAATTAGTATTATGTAGTTCATGACTTTTGGGCGAATTTACAGAGGATTATAAATAAGGTGTACAAGGTGAATGTACTGCAGGCGTTTTCTATGCTGGGGCCATGACAAGGTCCTCTCATTGCTTGCTTTGGGCGATCAGTGGCAAGGACAAAGAGAAAATGTTAAGGGAAATCGAAACCCTCAAAGTCAACTTTTCAGTATTCTTGTGTTTCTGAGAGAAAGAAATGCTTTCTTTCTAATAGTGCAAAGGAATAAAGGAAAGGCAAATTCACATTCAGCCAGTATTTGTATTTAAACTTAACTTTGATTTTGTAATTTTTACCCACCTAGGGAGTACCTGAAGAAACAAAACCAAAAAGTCTCCACAAAAATAATACTAATAAGTATAAAGTCAGAGGGCAGAAGCTTTGCGAGATCCATTGGTATATCTCCTTATCATATCTCGGAACTTGGAACAATGCCTATATTTATAATATAAGCAGGAGGGAATTGTTACCTGTTATTAAATGGAGTGTCCAGAAGTGAATCTTTGATAAGTTAAGATTTAAAATATATGCCATTCATGAATATTATATATTATAATGTGTATCTATTATTTCTCCACATATGCCTTATCAAATTTATAGAGTTTTCTCATGTAGGTATAGGTTATTCATAAAAGTAGAAGTCAAATTTCATTTCACCTAATACGAAAGTCCTGGAATTTTGAGAGTTGATAATTGTTGGAAGCAGACGAGGGCTTTGAACTCTTTTGGAAGAGCTTAGGTTTTGGTGGGCCCAGTATTGTCTGTAGTGGTGTCTGACTTTCCATGGTTTGAAGGAAAGCGCTTGATGGTTTGGGAAGGTGTTATAGCAATATCCGGATGCTGCCTCTGATACAGTTGTTGGAGAAACAATGCCATGATTGATGGGGGATGTAATAATGCCAGATTCCTCGGGGAGAGAATTTTACACTGTCTGATTTCATATCGACAAGGTTTTCTTTTACCTGTGATACAAGATTGCATGGAGTCATCTTGTTGTGTCTTGCCTTGATTTTTTTTTTTTTTAATAGTGGGTGAAAATGTGATTTTAGGGTAGTGTGAATCAGAAAACCAGGGAATCCACATTTTTATAACTGGAGTACCTCGATTTGCTATTTGAGGGTGCCTGAAATGAAAAATTCCAAGTACAGAATTGGGATGCTCTGAATGTTTCTGCCTTAATTAAGGAGAGGAGAGAGAGGTGCAGGATGGAGGGAAAAGACAGATTAGAACCGCCTGATATAGCAGAAGCGCTTCCACACTGCCTTGATATTCCTTCTTCAATGCACTCCACTTAGAGCAGGCACCCAGCAAATACTATTTAAAGGAATGAGAGAGCCACTGGGAAGACCACAGGAACTCGTGAGGGCAGGGTCAGTGGGAGAAGCAGCAGGAAACAGTGTGGCAAGGTGTGATCTGGTCTCTTGAAGAAATATGGGAAGAAATAGAGCTGTTTTGCCCCTGGCTGTGATGGAAGTGACAAAAACTAATGGGGAAGTCATTGTCATCAGTTAATTCACATCTATTAACTGGGACTATATATTTCAGTGTGAAGTTTGGGGTCAGATGTCCTTTGTATCTTAATGTCCCTTTAGTGAGACACTCCTCCCAAAACCAGCACTTCTTAACCCCCTTCCTGACTTAATTTTCCTCCTAACACTCTTCGTCGACTAGAATGCCATATATTTGACTCATTTACTTGTTGATTGTCTATATTTCCAACTCCCCCCACCAACTCCCACTACTCTGCTACAGGCGGGCAGGGATTTTTGTCTTTGTTTATCCTTGGCATCTAGAATAATGCCTAACACCGAGTAGGTATCGATGAATATTTGTTTAATGAATGGATAACAGACGGCCTGCACCGTGGAAGACTTTGTTTGATGCTTCACAGAAAAGGTCAGCGGTACGGGGCCGCTGAGTGTACATGGCACATGCTGTGAGCGAGGAGACAGGGACAGCATTTTCTTCATCTGTGTGCCTCGCTAGGATCACCTGTTTGAAATCTGGCAAACACCGCAAATACGGAAAATGTCTCAGAGGCAGAGCATGCATACATGCATAAAATGGTAACTCTGTCCATTAGCGGAAAAGCTAAGAACCTTATCTGCCCATCTCTGCTCACACTTCATCTTTGTCTTCATAGATTTCGTCTTGGAATGCAAATGCTTAATGCTCTTGTTATAAATGCAAGGGCCTGTTTTATATAGGAGATACTCACTGTAAGAAGAAGGCAAGAATAAGAATGAGAGAAATAAACTTAGTATGCGTCAGGAATTACTGAAATGATTTTTAATTTAGGGTTAAGGCATATTTCTCCAGCTATTTCAAGTTAGTTATTTTTGATTGCATTTTTCCTTGTGTAATATTCCTATAAATCCCTGTTTTCATATAAAGTACACTTATTTCGATGTTCCCTATACTAGTAAGTATAATATGAACCTTAATATGCATATTTATATGCACTAAGCAAAGGCAACCTTCCACAGAAAATCTCTCTCATATGTTTTACCTGTGGCTTTCTCTCCCCCAACCCACCTTTGGACTTTAAGGACAAAAATAAAATCTCATTCCTTTAACCAAAATCTGTGACACAAGAACTCTAGGGAAATGATATGCTTGCAAAGAAGTGAAAAAATCAACAGGGCATGAATTTTTCTTTGCTGTCTTAGAATAGGAACGAATGGATTGGCTTCCTAAGGTGATGAAGTTCCTCTCCCCGCTTCAGTTTTCTCAGACTTCGGGGTCTTTCAAGGCTCTCTTTGTTAAGTTACTGCAGTGAGGTGGGAAAAGGTTAACCCACTCAGGAGGAGGCATTCCAGGAGGGGACGCTTGCCCGGGCATCCATTTATGATTGATGTCACCATGCTCCTGGCTGTGCATGTGTCCCAGAAATATGATAATGTGATGCTTTAAAAAAAAAAAAAAAAGTCCAAATAGATGCTATTCTCCCTTAAGACTGCTGACAGTTGGAGAATCATACCAGGGAGGGGTACCACAGAGCAGTAGCAGTGAATGAGGACTTGATTCTGCAAAGACACATTTCCAGGTCTTGCTCAGGGTCCTTTTAGTCAATGGTACCATCCCATGTTTACTTATGTGTCAGTTTACTAAAGACCTCCTGGGAAGCAGATCCGCATGTTAGCTGATGTCTCTGGCTTTGAGATTGTGGCATGGTCCTGGTTACAGCATCAGACCGAAGGAATACCTGGTCATTAGTATTTATTATTGGCAAACTTGAAAAGTTGAGGCAGGGAGAAAAAAAAAAAGAAAGCCACCTGAAGAGAAATGTTTATTGAGAATCCAATAGGTGAGGAGAGCATTTAAAGCTATTTAAAATGAAATTTAAAACCAGGGAACTAGAGGCATGTTCCCCACGCAGAAAATATGAAAGGAAAATGATTCTTGTCTTCCTCCTCCTTCTCCTTCTCTTCCTTGGTCGCTGCTATCGCTTTCTTTTACTAGAACAAGTTAGTTGTTTCATAAACACAACCTAAAAATAAGAAATCGTATCGTGTATGAGTGAGAGCAAGATTAGCAACATAATCAATATAAACAATATTTCCAACTGTATGCAATTTCCTTGGGAACAACCCCAAGTTACCGGGATGCAATTTCAATTGCTTTGATAAATGTGGTTTGCCTTTATCCATAAAATGCTAAGCTGATCAACTGCTGAGCTGTTGCTTAGAGTCCAAAGCAGTGGAGTTATTAACTTTTGCTGCAAATATGAAGGTAAGACTACCTTAGAGATATGGGTGTATGTGTGTGTGTGTGTGTGTGTGCTGGTGCACGTATAGGCACACATACGCACGCATATAAAACAAAAGTTTAAGCACTTACTTTAAATAATAATGTTTATGGACATTTTTAGGGCAGGCAGGTAAATAGCTACACATCGGTGCCCATGTTTGTCAATATCTTTTAAATATCCATTCATGGAACGCTCCGTGATGAAGGACAGAAAGAGCCGCTCTTTGGGTCTGATGTATCTGCAGGCATCAGGGAATGTTCCCCTCAGCACGGTGCCCTCGTATCGAGGGAAGGCATTCCAAGATGTCATAAATAAATAAATAACATTTGCCGTTGTTTATAAATCAATTAATTTGTAAGTTGAAAGGTCATGCAAAATATTTAGAGCTTTCCGAGGCAGCTCTCAAGCTGCAGCACGGCGGCCCAGCAGCAGCTGTCACGATTGTGCTCCTCTCGGTGCTCAGCTGCGCGTCGCTGGGTATTTTCTGCCGGGAACGGGTGACCGCTTGATTAGCCGCTACTGGGTTTTGTTCAACGGAGAGCTCTGCATGGTTGCATTTTAACACCTTCTCCACTAAGCAGGAGGCCAGCACAGGGTGCTAAATTCCTGTCTGTGGCTGTCTGTGAAATAAATCTGTGTGTTGTGCCGTTCCAAGCTGTCAGCAGTGGTTCGCCCTGATGGGCCCCTGAAAGGAGTTTCCTTTCGGTCTGTGGAGCAGTGAGCAGCCACTAGGGAGCTGTCTTTAGCTCAGATTTCAGAGTTAGCTCATTAGACCAATAACAGCAGACACTCTCTTAAACATATTCACAAAGTTATATTATGAGAAGGGGGAAAAAATGCCAAGGCCAGACAATGCTAATATTGGGTTTCCCCTTCCCTTTTGTACCAGCCCAGAGAGGAGACAGGAGGACTCCATGACCTCAGGCTCCTTTTCTTTCTGTTCCCCCCGACTTTCCGTTCTGATGTGTGGCCTATCTCCGTGACAAGTTTATTTATAAAAGCAAAGTTTCTTCCCTTCCTGGGTAGGCAGTATCTCTCATCCATTTTCTCCATTCCTTCTTAATAGGAGTTCGAGCCAATGGTATCTGAAGTGGAGGGCGTCCAGTGAAATGATTATTCCATGTCCTGGCTTCTCTCCTTGTTCTTTAAATGCATGTTTTTCCTCTTGGCTTAGGATGTCAGCAGTCTCTTCAGATATTTATGTGAGATTCATGAAATGAAGCCAGTCACTGAATTTCTAACTGGGGTGTTTCCCTGCAAAACAGTTTTGCCTTCTACCCTCTATTTAACTTGTTCAGCTCTTCTACTTTAAACATTCCAGAATTTCTCTGCCCAGCTGTTATTGGCATGCGATTACTATAATGTAGTAGATACCACACAGATGCCATATGCCAAGAATCTCGGATACTTTTAATTTGCGGGCAGTATTTCTTAGAGAATCATAGCTGGAAGAAGCAAAATAGAGTCACTACCCAAGTTGCCCATGTTTTGCAGTGTTTGCATTTCAGTAAAGGCTATCTACCTTTTGCATAATTATTCAAAATAATTTTAAAAATCAAATTCTTTTTGGCTGATGAGTACTAAGCACATGCTTGCTTTCTTATTCTTGCAGTTATTTGTCATTATGATGTGTGATCTGATTTGTGTCTGGTAATGCTAGTTTTACGGTTACACATAGATCTGCCTTAAGAATTCCCTGGTGCTCACTTGGATAGAACATGCTGAATATGTTTATACTTGGCTTTAGCACAAAGGTGATTCTCTTCTTTCTGGGAAAAAAAAAAAAGGAAAACTCAGGCAAAGTATGTTCAGCCATTGTGAAGTAATTCAAGGAAAAGGAAAGAAAGAGCAAAATAACTTTTTTCCTCTTTTATGACAAACTCAAACACCCACTCCGTGGTGGTTATTTTCTTTTTTTCTTTCTTTTTTTTTTTTTTTTTTTTTTGCTTTTACTCATGGATAACTTAAAAATGGCTCAACTTGAGATTTTCCATGTGTCCACGAAAGCTCCTGGGACTTCTGAGGATATGTAGGCAGGAAACACTTCAGAATATATAAGCAATCAAAATTTTGTTTTCAGTTTGTGAGCACGCTGTATAAAACATCAGAAACTTTTTGGCTTAACAACTTTTCCTACAATTTTACACACACATAGTGTGTGTTGTTGTTTTTATTTCTGCTTTATTTTTGTTTTTTTTGAGAGGTTGATAAACAGGGGTAAGAGTAGTTGGGTTATTCTAGGCATGGACAGTTAACTATGTATTTCTATGCAGAGTAACTTTTTTCCTCCTTTCTGTTTAGTTTCTAAGGAAACAAAGGCCTGGGATATAAAAAAGCAAACATGATAAAATGCTGCTAATTTAATATTGGCAGTTAAATTTCAGGCAAAAGGAAAAAATCAAATGGGAAGCCTTAATTCTCCTAACTGCACTTAGCACTTTGCAATAGAGAATTTTTCTCTGTTAATTACAGTGATCTCAGTGAGTACTTTGTTGGTTAATGTAGTAGGTTGATGGGCTGAATACCTGTCTTGGAGTCCTTGGGTTCCAACACTGTGTGTCTCTGTGGCACCACCAGGCTGACGTTTTGCTTTTAAACAGTCACTTAAACATTTATTTAATGGGCGCGGAACATGACCTTCCCAGGTCCTTCCCAGCTGAGGCTTCTCACGGTGATCAAGGCAGGACGTGTTTTGCAGTATTGTTGGTCAAATGCAGAATAGAACAAATGTGAAGGGAACCGCAGGAAAAGAAGGAGAAAATATGGGAATGCAGGTATGATGCAGATTATGATTTTTCCATAGACTTCTTGAAGACTGGCCTTGTACTTACAGCCGAGGAGAGGTTGTGTGCTGTAAATACTGCTTGGGAAAAATAGACCCATACCCGTGTATCACTGAAGTCCATCTTGTATGCAATTGGTGAAAACTAATATTGACCTGGAAGATCTCCCAGGCCCTGCCGGTCATGATGATTGCATTGGAATTGGGGACAGTGTCTCCCAAGTGGATTCAAATATTAGCCTCTGTGAACAGCCCAAATGTAGGACATTTAAAACTATTTCACTTGGAAACTATGCAGTGATGTCTTCTTTTTTTCCGGGAAAAATGCTGAGATAAAATTATTATTATTTTTTTTAGGGAAACCTGCTGTACTTTTCAAGTTATATTAGGCTAGTTTATATCTGTAATTGGGAGCTGCTTTCTCTGTAGTGTGTGTGTGTGTATGTGTGTGTGCACACATGTGCAAAAAGTGCAAGTGTATGGGAAAGCGATGGTTCTTTAGGGGTCAAAATCTGTGTCTGATCCGGGAATCCAGGATGATTGCAATATTGCAGCCTGGCTCCCACTCTGTGGTTTGAAGGCTTGGTGTGAGCCTAGGAGCTTCTTGCAGGGGTAATGAGTGTTATTGTCTTTTAGACTTCTCCATATTCTCAGTGAAACCCTTCCCCAGCAGCCTTGACTCGTGCTTTTGTTTTCTAAATGAGACTGTTTTAGTTTCCATCCATTTCTTTAGCTGTTTGTTTGTTTTACAAATGGACCGTGGATTAGATGATTTAAAAAAAAAAAAAACTCAAATGAAATAGAGGAGAACAAGCAGTAAATGACAGTATTGGCAGGAAAACATGATGAAGCAAATTGCATCTCTAGTTTCCCAATGGGACTCGATACCAAAGTGATTCACGTTTCGTGAATGAAGAATGTCAGAGGCCACAGGGGGTGTTCAGGGGCTCCCTCAAGGCTGTGGAGTGAGTCAGTGCCCAAGGCAGGACACACGGCCTGGCGTCCTGTCCACTCACCAAGAGGCCAGGCTCTCTCCCTGTTAATCCAATAATTTAAAACATCAGGGTTGGAAATGATCAGATCGCAGAAAAAAACTTCACGGAAGCAACGTGGCTCCAAAGAGCCAGGAGAAGCAACAGTTCTCTTTAAGTCACACTTCATCTCTCAGTGAGAATATTTCTTAAGGATTGTGTGTATTACCTCCATCAATTTATTTGCTTCTGTGGCTGTCTAGAAGGGTCTGCTCCTTCAGTAACCGAACAACTTATTTATCCCTTCTGTTGAGGTAGACTATGCTGTCATCTGACAAAAGTTGAAAATGTAAATATGGCCAGAGGAGTGTTTTTGATAGTAGCTATATTGGATTATTGATCAAAAAGTATGAACCAAGTGGGTCCTGCTGTGTTCAGATTACTCAGTCCCACGGACTTTAAAGGGAAAAGAAATTACTGTGGTTCTGAAGATTCACAACACAGAAGTTAAAATCCTATTTCCAGTCTCTTAAAAAGGAGGGATGGGGACTTGGCAGTGTGTCTTGTCTCACTATAGCCAGCATCAGCCTAGCTAGTGGGCTTCTGATTTTTGCTTTGAAAAAATCCCTGCTGGGCACTGGCAAGGAGACAGTGTGATGGAAATGGAATTAACTGAACAACGTAGTTTTCTTATCAGGAAGACTATAGAAGGTTGTTTATTTAAATATAGACTCATAAGGAATAATACAACAGAAAATTGCAACCCCACATCCATGAAGATGTTCATTCCATTGCTTATTATCTAGAATAGCAAAGACCTGAGCAACCTAACTGCTTCATAAGAGAAGAATGACTAAGCAAATGATGGCACAGAGATTTGATGCACTGTTTTACAGAGTCATTGAAAAGAATTATAGAGGCTGTCTAGCAATGTGGAAAAATAAATGTTTGGTGAAAAACTAGAACACATGTTGATCTCTATTGTAGATACGACTCTGTGCAATGTGCCTACATACGTGCCTGCAGGAAGCAAAGAAAATCAGAGTCAGTGGTGAGGGTGGTTTGATGATGGCCCTGGATCTGTTTGTTACTTTCTGTTTTTATTTTCTATCCCTAATGTAATTATAAGCAATATTTCAAAGAAAGATCACCTGGATCAGCTTTTTGAGGACCTGCCTTAGAGTATGTTTTAACTTTTTATTCCCACTCTGCATTTGTCTCTGTCCAAGGATGTTTGGCTCCTTGTGAAAATGAATGTTTGTTCTGCGGGGAGGGAGCAGAGTGCCAATGGAGACATGCTACATGGATGCTTCAAAGCATGAGTCTTTCTTTCTATCATCTTAATTTTTTTTTTTTTTTTTTTTTTTTTTGAGACTCGGTCTTGCTCTGTTGCTCACGCTGGAGTGCAGTGGTGCAATCTTGGCTCACTGCAGCCCCCTACCTCCCAGGCTCAAGTGATCCTCCTACCTCAGCTTCCCATACAGCTGGGAGTACATGCACACACCACCATGCCCAGCTTATTTTTAACATTTTGTAGAGATGGAGTCTCACTGTGTTGCCCAGGCTGGTCTTGAACTCCAGGGCTCAAGTGAGCCTCCTGCCTTAGCTCCCAAAATGCTGGAATTACAGATGTGAGTCAAGGTCCCCGACCTGTGGACATCAAGATAGAAAATACCTCTCTCTCTCTCTCTCTCTCTATATATATATATATATATATCTGATCTATATCTCATATACAGCTATATCATATATATATAGCTCTCACATATAGCTATATCCTGGATATAGATGTAGATATAGATATATCCCAGCTCTTCTTTAATATCTAAGTAACTTCTTAGCAGTGTTCCGTAGGTTTTCCCATGACTGGTAGGAAGCACAATAGACAAGAGAAAATCCTGTACTTTAATTGGATTTTTTTGCCATTGAACTTGTGTTTCTGGGCAAGTGGTTCTTCCCTTTGTGCCTCAATGATCCTCTTTCTATTTCTTGTCCACCTCAAAGGAAGACTAGCCACCATGGGACTGTTGTATATGGATCCCATTGTTCTAGATAAATGAAATTAAAGATAATTCTGTTGTATTCTTTAGGAATAGACTCTATTTTATGGAATGAGTTGGGGCTCAGTTTGAGCTATGGCACCCATCTGTCAGCCCTGGTTACGAAGTTACTACTTGGAAGTTGAAGGGTTTAGGTGCCTTTTAGGGGACTGTTATATTTTTTTAAATGATGTGATTAATTTTGGTCATGGAATTGATTTTATAGACAGCATTATAAAAGGGACCACTTTGATTTTAGCCTTGTGTTTTTTTTTTTTTTTTTTTGAGACAGTCTTGCTGTGTCACCCAGGCTGGAGTGCAGTGGGGCGATCTTAGCTCACTGCAACCTCTGCCTGCCTGGTTCCAGCAATTCACGTGCTTCAGCCTCTCAAGAAACGGGGACTACAGGCGTACGCCACCACGCCCAGCTAATTTTTGTATTTTTAGTAGAGACGGGGTTTTACCATATTGGCCAGGCTGGTCTTGAACTCCTGACCTCATGTAATCCACCTGCCTTGGCCTCCCAAAATGTTGGAATTACAGGCATGAACTGCTGCGCCAGACTTATTTTAGCCCTATCTTAATAGTCAAAGTAAATTATACTTCCAGTACAAGTTGGAAGTTGGGCATCAATGTAAACCATGATACATTGTACTCTGCTCATCTTTCTTGCAACAATTTTACCAAATGTAGCCGGTTTAGAGACAGATCATTCACTGGGCTTGGAATTATGGTACAAAAAAGTCAGGAAACAACAGGTGCTGGAGAGGATGTGGAGAAATAGGAACACTTTTACACTGTTGGTGGGACTGTAAACTAGTTCAACCATTATGGAAAACAGTACGGCGATTCCTGAAGGATCTAGAACTAGATGTACCATATGACCCGGCCATCCCATTACTGGGTATATACCCAAAGGGTTATAAATCATGCTGCTATAAAGACACATGCACACGTATGTTTATTGCGGCACTATTCACAATAGCAAAGACTTGGAATCAACCCAAATGTCCATCAGTGACAGACTGGATTAAGAAAATGTGGCACATATACACCATGGAATACTATGCAGCCATAAAAAAGGATGAGTTTGTGTCCTTTGTAGGGACATGGATGCAGCTGGAAACCATCATTCTTAGCAAACTATCACAAGAACAGAAAACCAAACACCGCATGTTCTCACTCATAGGTGGGAACTGAACAATGAGATCACTTGGACTCGGGAAGGGGAACATCACATACCGGGGCCTATCATGGGGAGGGGGGAGGGGGGAGGGATTGCATTGGGAGTTATACCTGATGTAAATGACGAGTTGATGGGTGCTGACGAGTTGATGGGTGCAGCACATCAACATGGCACAAGTATACATATGTAACAAACCTGCACATTGTGCACATGTACCCTAGAACCTAAAGTATAATAATAATAAATAAATAAATAAATAAATAAATGAAGAAAAAAAAAGAAAGGCCATTGTTTAAAAGATTTATAATATTGGAACCAATGGTAACAAACTCCACATATAGATCTTATTTTGAGTAGTTTTAATCCTTTTTTTTTTTTTTTTTTTTTTTCATGTCAGTCTTGTCCTAAGGTCTTTGGACATGGGGAATATACAAATTCAATAATCAAACGACACCTAGAAGTTAAAGTCCTCCACAGAGTGGAAGGAAAACGCCTCTCCTAATGAGACAGAAAACAAAGATGAGAGAGTTTCAGAGACAAAGAGCTTTGCTACAAACTACCCCTGGTCCCCCAGGAGCCCAAACTCTTGCTGGCAGGAGAGAGCACTTTGGTTAATCCCTAATTGTCCTCCTGGTGCTTTGCCAGAGAGGTGATTTTTCAGAAGGCTATAACGGTTCAGCTCAGAGAATGTATGAATTTGGTGGGGTGGGTGGGGTCAGTAACGATTGCCCTCTGGGTTCTCAGCAATCCTAGCCATCGCCTCTTCCCCGTGGATGAATGATGGCCCAATGTTCTAAGCATAATGACCTCGCAGCTCCTCAGTCAGTTTTCCTGAACACCTTCCAGGTGGAGATTACCTCTTAGGGCATCAGATTTCAACCTGAGCTTGCCTCAGGCCAGGGAGAGGAGCCCGCCACCCCACCAGTGCTCCCATAGGAACCACAGTGCAAGCTCCATTCTCCTGAAGCGGGATCTGATTCCAGAAGTTCCAGTGCAGGAATCTACTTCCCTGCTGCCTTACCCACGTAAAAGTCATTGTAAACAACTTTCATCTCCTTCTTTTGGGGACATGGTTGGGAGTAACAAGAAAAGTTGAAGCTGTAAGAAACATTTTGCAAACTGTTTCTCACAGAAAATAATCTAGTAGCAGTGATGGAACACGGATGGGGAAGACACAGCAGCTCTCAGGGGGCATTCAGCTCCTTTCTAAAAGGGCCTAGAAGTTTTGGCCACTTTTTTTGCAAGTTTTCCCAGAGGCCCAGGGCCCAATACATACTTAGGTATCCATGGAACCCTCCCAGTCCGATGTTACCCAAAGCTCCCAGAGACTCCCAGGGTGGAAGCGGAGGAGCAACTCTGGATTGCCTCTCGGAGGACAAGTGACCCATTCTGCTGTCCACATGACCAGTCAGGAACTTCCTGTGTTCCTTGGGATCCTTGTCTGCAAAATGAGGCTGAGGACAGGGATGAGACCTTCCCAAGATGAAAGCTGTCTGGGAGCTGTCCAGGCCACGTGCCTGCCTGCCTGCCTGCCTATCCCGTTGGCTTCAAGATCAAATCTGCAACCACAAGCAGCCACATTCAGACTTTAGAAGAGGTTCCACACCCAGGGGGAGAGACGCAGCCGGGAAGAATCGGGCCATTACTACCCTCATTATTTATTTCTCACCCAGCACTCCAAAGCCTGCAAGGAAAAGAAGGCTAATTCCCTCCGCATTTCCATCCTGCAATATTTACTCCAAGCCTGAGCCTCTGCCTGTTAATGTTCTCTCTGAGGAACTCTACTTGCTTTGAGGGAAGGGCCGTAGGGAAATAGAACACAAAGGGAAAAGGAGGCAGAGAAGTGCTCAGCCCCGGGCCCTCGCCGAAGAATTGGCGCTGTCATAATTTACACACCTTGTCTAATGCACAGCACATGTCTGGGCTACAAAAGGCGTTGGGTAGGCTCAGCGCTGGCTGCCTCGCAGTGAGCCTGCTGGGAATGTGTCAGCAATACTCTTAACGATGACAAAGTAGTTCATCAATAATTTTTTTGCCTTACACCCTTATCTAAGAATGGAGCAACAAAATAAAATTCGTCTCCCATCCAGCCCTCCCCTCTGCGTGGTCCTACCCATCCCTCACCCCACCAGCAGATTTCATGTTGCCTTAGGCAACATGGCCACAAGCTCAGTCCCAGAAGTGGGATCCTGGCCCTGGGCTGGCACCTTTGATTCCACTTTCAGGCAAGCAAGGGGCCTGGGATCCTCATGTTCCTTTGCCTGAACTCTCTGTTGCCTTTGTCTGTGCTAAAGTCAGGTGGTACGGAGGCCTTTCTGGCTATTGTGCCTCAGAAAAGGAAGCTCTCTTAGTTTTCATCACGATCCTAGTGAGTTTAGTGCATTTCAGTTCATTTTTATGTGTCATCCCCATTTTGGGGTTCCTATGTGAGCGGGATTGTTAGGATCCAGAGGCTGTGTGGGAGTGGGCATGGGGGAGGAAACTTAGGTAGAGCAGTTCTTTTTAAAAATGCAGGACTGGGTGTGGTGGCTCACACTTGTAATCCTAGTAGTTTGGGAGGCCGAGGTGGGCAGATCACTTGAGGTCAGGAGTTCCAGACCAGCCTGGCCAACACGGTGAAACCCTGTCTCTACTAAAAATACAAAAATTAGCTGGGCGTGATGGCATGTCCCTGTAATCCCAGATACTCGGGAGGCTGAGGCAGGAGAATCGCTTGAACCTGGAGGTGGAGGTTGCAGTGAGCCAAGATCACACCACTGCACTCTAGCCTATGGGACAAGAGCAGAACTCCATCTCAAAAAAAAAAAAAAAAAGCAAATAAACTTATTTTCCTTTATATGTATGCCATGTTTAATGGAGAGATTATTTAGAATTATAGATATTGTAAAAGAAAAGAAAGCACATCTGCTAAGACTAACTGAATAATATTTGGCAAATATGTAGATATCTGTTCAGCTAGATATTGATAGATGTCTTCATAGGTGTCTTCCAAGTATCCATTTAGTTAAATCTCTTTCCATCAACCTCTTTTTCTTCCTCTGTCTCATCCTTCCTCCTCCTTCACCTCTCTTAACTTTTTTCAAAGGTGGGAGCTGGTCTTATAAGACACAGACTATATGTCCTTTCCTTTCCCATTCCAGTGCTGGATAAATGTCTTGGCAGGATGATGCCCTTTGAGGGCCCAGTGAGCTGTTGCCAAGCACAGTGCCTGGCACTTAGCATGCACTTGGTGCTCATTGGGTTACATTTTAGCACATCTTTTTAGGTACCCCAAAGGCCATAAGATTGCTTCCCATGCTAGGAGTCATTTGCTAAAGACTGCATTATATCTCAAGCTTTTGTTAACAGTTATGGCCCCTTGTTGAGGTAGGTTTGATTTTTGCGCCGACCTCTACTTTCTAATTTCAGTTCCTTGCTCGCTTCCTGCAGTATGACCATTGGCAGTCTATCCATAATACAAGGATTTTCCTTTATTTATTGGGTTAGCTCCTCGGCTGGCATTTTTACAGTTATGTTGTGCCTGTTGATTGTTGTTGGCTAAAGAACAAACGCCTGGCTAATGTCCACAGGGAAGAACAATTTGCAAATTTATTTTATCCTTTTGTTGATATTTCAGTTCCAAAGGCTCAAGGTTAGTTTGCTTAACTAATGCGTTATCCCTTGATCCCAGGTGTTTCCATATGACAGTGTTGTCTAGGCTTGGCTCCCTTGTGTGACATTCAGGACTTGCGAGGATGCACACATCCTTATGAAATACTAACAATTCCATTTCTTAGGGGTTACAGAACCAACATATAGCCAGCTGATTAAAGCAACAAATGAATAGTGAGTTTATTTATGCGTCAACAGGGGCTAGTTACTGAATTTGTCTTATTTTTCTCATACAATATGGCCTCAGTACTGGTGATCATGGCTGTTGCTGGTGGTTTCAGGGCTGTAAGTGCAGAGACAACAGGGACCATGTCTTCCCCATCTTCCCCAAGACTCACCACTGGACCCAAAATATGTTTGAGCTTCATAAAGGCCACTTAGTGATATTGATGATGATGGTGTAGCTAGCATTTGCATCGCTTTGTAATTGAGCAAGCCAAACTGTGGTGCCCAGTAACAAATATACACATCACTCTGTATCTCCCCTTGACAACACAAAGCCAAACAGAAGGTTGGGCCTCTCCCAATTCCCCTGTGTGAGGAGGATTTGGGAGTAAGGACTCAAATGCCAGATTCTCATTTGACTGTGACTTAGGAAGTTCTAGGACTCCGGAAATACCCTGGGACAATAAAATTGTGATTTCTACAATTTTCATGGCCCACTGTTACGAGTTTCTAGCTGCTCAGGAGTTTTCTGCCGGGGTAGTCAGGTCCCTTGTTTTTGAGTTGCTGGTGCTACTGCCTTGAGTTCTGAGGTCCCGTGGACTGTGGCAAGATCCATTTCAGAGACTTTTGATGTCTTGGTCCAAGTGGAGAAGGGTTTTGAGCCACACAGCTGGTACTAGAGAAATTTAGTGGGAGGTGAGCAGCAAAGAAAACGATGAGGAAATAGAGAACTGCTGAAATGTGATGGTAGAAAAACTAACAGAGAAGAGCTGAGTGGACAGACCGAACACGATGATAGAAAGAGAGAATGGAGGGGAGGAACTTTCACAGGAGAGGGTGTGTGTGGATATGGCGGAAGGTTTGGGAAGATGGGAGGCAAAGGCAAAAAAAAAAAAAAAAAGACCGAAAGACAAGATCCAGAGTAAAAATGTGAAAGAAAGCAGAAGACATGTAGGGAAATAGGGAAATGCAGGAGGAAATTAAAAACCCAGATGTAGAGAGACCAAGACTGCAGAGGGAAGAAAAGAAAAGGAATGGAAAATGAGTACAGGAAAAAAAAAAATCGCAAGTTCTCTTTGAGGGAGGTAAATAGGGCATTCATCAGATGAGAGTTTTCATGAGACATGCTGCATTAACAAATGACTCCAGAAAGAGAAGGCTGGAAAATTCAAATACATCTTTATCTGATGAGTTTTTAAAAATAATATTTATTTATATTTTCATTGGCCCCCAACTCCACAGAATGCGAACCAAATCATCATGAATGTGTGTCTTGAGGAGAAGAAAATAGACAAAAATGATGGTGGCAATAGATTGTTTTTCATTTTCCATTTCAGAGACAATTTAATAACAATTTGGCTCTGATGGTTTTATTTATTTTGCTTTCTCTTCTCAAGGGCCTATTGGGTACATGTCTGTTTTTCTCTAAGCTTGTTTATAACTAAGAGGGAACCTAATCTTTTACTTCAGTAACATCAACCTAATTTTCTCTAGGATCCTGAGTTTCTCTCTTTCTTCTCCAGCCCTTCTACAAGAAATTGGCCACATGTCAGTCTTTTCCTTTTCTTGAAAAGTTTTTTCTTTCCCTACTAGTTACTCAGTGGCGCTGGCAAGTGGGACCCGGTATTTGTTTATTCAAAGAGAGACGGTGGTGACGAGTGTATTTCCTGTATTGTGAAATCTGAACTCATCTGTGCTCTTGTAACAAGATATCAATCTTTTGTGTAATGCCAGGTAGTGTGCTTAATTGCCCTCTTGTAATGTGTTATCCCTGAGATGATAATTTGAGTTATTTCTTTGTTAACCTTTACACAGCCAATAACAAATTAAACATCATTATCTGAGTTTAAAATAGGCTGTAAATCTCTAAGCCCTGGTAATACTCAGACACTTACAACCGGGGAGTCATAAAATGACATTAAATGACACTCTGAAACACAACCCAGAAAGTACTACAAATAAATGGGAAGAAAGTAGAACGTCACCACCGGAGTTTACATGGAAGGATCCATCTGAATCACCATGTGGAGGTAATTCAAATGACAGCAGTTTCGCCCTAACAAAACCGCCCAAAATGCACTTTCTTCATCTTTCTTCCTACGGCTGGTGTCCCTTTCAGAGTCGGACATTCCTTCTTCTTCTATGGCTTGAAATAGCACGAGAAAGATTGAGTTTGCTTCTCCTGTGCCATCAGTTTCTCTCTTCTCCTGACACTGATATCCTTGTCTGTTTCCTTCACACCTATTGCTTGAACCACCCATCTGGTCACTTCTCTTGTTTTCCCTCCCACTGCCTGACATTGTAAGTCATCTCTCCTTCACGACACTGTGAGCTTGCGAGTAGAATTATGTCTTGCTCTTGTTTTGTAGAGTAAGTGTGCCACGACCCAGGGATGGTGATAGCAGCTAGGAGGGATGGGGAAGAAGGTCTAAGAAGACCTAAAAACACAATTTCATTAATGTTATTCACATCTTCTCCAACTTTATTTTTTAGTCTATTTTGTTTGCCAAAGAGCAAGAGGGATAAAAGTCTCTAGTTATAATTATTTTTCTGCCAATTTATCCTTGGAATTCTATGTATTTTGATGTATATTTTTATTTATGATTACTGTGTATTATTATTAATGTTAGCTCTTTTTATTATAAAATGAGTGTTTTTACCCAGTTTCATGCAGAGGAAACTGCTATTTGAACCAATATTGCTGTTCTTTTTCTCAGATTTGTTTGAAAACTGGTTCTATGGGATTGCAGCATAGTCTAACTGAGCCTTGTATATCCACTAATGGCCAGAGAGAGAAACTGCCTTCTCAAGATAGCATTGAAACTATAGTTAACAGTAGAACAGGTCTAGAACTCTAGCTTCCAGTCCCCAATTTGAATGTTCTTTCTGTTATACTCCATGTCAAATGGAGATGGTTAGAATGGGTCTGTTTGATTAATTATTATTATTATTTTTTTTTTGAGAGAGGATCTGGCTCTGTTGCTCAGAGCCGGAGTGCAGTGGTACAATATTGGCTCACTGCAGTCTCAACCACCTGGGCTCAAGTGATCCTCTCACTTCAGCCTCCTGAGTATCTGGGACTACAGGTGCACACCATCATGCTTGGTTAATTTTTGTATTTTTTATAGAGATGGGGTCTTGCTGTGTTGCCCAGGCTTGTCTCAAATTCTTGAGCTCAAACCATCTGCCTGCCTTAGCCTTTCAAAGTGCTAGGATTACAAGTGTGAGCCACAGTGCCTGGCCTCATTTTTTTTCTTAAATATTGCATGAACAATGGTGATAATCTGAGAGAACGTGTCTTTAGGACTTACCAACCTCAGTGGAATGAAACCATAGCATGAAATAGAGTGGATTTTAGCACAGAGTGGTTGGGAGGGAGTGGGTCGCACCATACCATACCACCTGTGAGTTCGGCTCCAGCTGTGCGGTCTCCAGGATTTCGTGGTGACCCATCTCCATGACCTCCTATGCTTTTTGTTTTTTTCTGTTTGCTTGCAACACAAAATCTTTGCTCAAAGGCTGCCTAATAAAACTTGCAGTTTTATGAAAGTTATTGCAACATCTTGAAAGTTTTATTCTGAAATTTAGTATTTTCCTAAAAATAGTGGATTTAGTCAACATTTTTATACTTATTAGCACATGATTATATGTAGCATTCTTCACAATTTAAAAACATCTCCCCCTTTAACTATAAATTCTGAATGTTTTTTATTCCTAATGAGGTACTTGCCTTTGTGTTCTCTTTTTATCTCACTCTCTTACCCTCCTTCCTCTTATCCTTGGCAGAAGTTTTTCCAGTTTATATTTAAATTATTTAATTTTATTGTCAATTCTGCTTAATTATGGTCTACTTTCATCTTTGTTAATTTCATTATTCTGCTTTCTGTGGGTTTATTTCATTTTTAAGTTTCTTTGATTGAATTCTTAGTTTATTTTTTAGTTTTTCTTTTCTTTTCTTTTTTTAAAAAACAGGCCGGGCGCGGTGGCTCAAGCCTGTAATCCCAGCACTTTGGGAGGCCGAGACGGGTGGATCACGAGGTCAGGAGATCGAGACAATCCTGGGTAACACAGTGAAACCCCGTCTCTACTAAAAATACAAAAACTTAGCCGGGCGAGGTGGCAGGCGCCTGTAGTCCCAGCTACTAGGGAGGCTGAGGCAGGAGAATGGCGTGAACCCGGGAGGCGGAGCTTGCAGTGAGCTGAGATCCGGCCACTGCACTCCAGCCTGGGTGACAGAGCGAGACTCCGTCTCAAAACAAAACAAAACAAAACAAAACAAAACAAAACAAACAAAAAAAAAAAAACAAAATACTTTGGGCTATGCATTTTCCTCTGTGTGCAGTTTTGGCCATGATTTTTCATGAGTTTCAGTAATTATTTTTCTGGTTGTCATTTTTTTGTAAGTACTCAATTTGCAGTTCTGATTTTTAAGTGATTGATTTGTTAATTTGTTAAAATTTAAGAGATTACCTTAAATTATTGAGTTTGGTTAGAAAAAGTGATTTGAACAATTTTTGCCTTTTGGGATGCTGGAAAAGAATTTCATTAATGTTTTTCACATCTTCTTCAAACTTTCTCATTTTTTTTTTGTTTTTTTTTTTTTTGTTTTTTTTTTTTTTTGAGACAGGGTCTCACTCTGTTGCTCAGGCTTAGAGTGCAGTGGCACGATCTTGGCTCACTGCAACCTTTACCTCCTGGGCTCAAGCCATCCTCCCAGTGCAGCCTTCCCAGTAGCTGGGATGATAGGTGTGGCACCACGCCAGACCAATTTTTTTTACTTTTTTGTAGAGATGGTGTTTTGCCATGTTGCCCAGGCTGGTCTCAAACTCCTCAGCTCAAATGATCTGCCAGCCTCAGGCTTTGGCTTCCCAAAGTATTGGGATCACAGGCATGATCCATTGTACCTGGCCCTACCTTGTTTATTTTTTAGTCTATTTTATTTGCCAAAGAGCAAGAACGATACGTTAAAATCTCTAGCTATAATTATTTTTCTGCCAATTTTTCTTTGGAATTCTAATACTTTAAAATTTATATTTTTGATGTATTTATATTTATGATTACTATGTATTATTAATATAAATGTTAGCTCTTTTTATTATTATAAAATTAGCTTTTTTACCCAGTTCATGCATTTTTTTACTTTTAACTTTACTTTGCCTACTATTAGTTTTGTGACCTCTGCCTAATTTTGGTGTTTTTCTCATAATCCCTTATACATCTTTTTGCTTATAATTTTTTATTTGGGTGTTTTTTTAAAAACTGTTTATTGAGGTGTAGTTTACATACCATAAAATCCATCCATTTTCGGTGTGCACTTCAGTGATTTTTCATAAATTCATGGAGTTATGGACATCTGAGTGTTCTTTTAACTAACATACATATTTTCAATCTAACATGAATATTTTATCCAATTCCCTTTTAATGGGAGAGCTTAACTTATTTACATTTATTGTTATAGCAGATATTTTTGGTCATGGATCTGTCATCTTGTTCCATTTTTTTATTGTTTTTAATTTCTTTTATCTGTTGTATTTTTGTATAAAGATGTTTGCTTTAAATCTTTCAAAATACGTTGGAATGTATGTATCTTCTTCTTTTTTTTTTTTTTCGAGGCAGAGTTTCGCTCTTGTTGCCCAGGCTCAAGTGCAGTGGCACGATCTCAGCTCACTGCAACCTCCGCCTCCCAGATTCAAGTGATTCTCCTGGCTCAGCCTCCCGAGTAGCTGGGATTACAGGCATGCACCACCATGCCCGGCTAATTTTTGTATTTTTAGTAGAGATGGGGTTTCTCCATGTTGATCAGGCTGGTCTTGAACTCCTGACCTCAGGTAATCCGCCCACCTCAACCTCCCAAAGTGCTGGGATTACAGGCATGAGCCACCACGCCCGGTGTATATATCTTCTTTAAAAAAATTTTTTTTTCAAGGAATTGAAATTTTATTCCAGGTATTTATTTACTTAACTTTTTTTTCCTTCTAACTTTTAAGTTCAGAGGGTACATGTGCACATTCATTAGATGGGTAAATTGCATATTCCTGGGGTTTGGTGTATAAATTATTCTGTCATCTAGGTAGTGAACATAGTACGCATAGGTAGTTTTTTTTCCCTACCCTCCACCCTCAAGTAGTTCCAGTGTCTGTTGTTCCCTTCTTTGTGTCCATGTGTACTCAATGTTTAGCTCCCACTTATAAGTGAGAACATGCAGTATTTGGTTTTCTGCTCCTGTGCTAATTCACTTAGAATAATGGCCTCCAGCTGTATCCACATTGTTGCAAAAGACATGATTTTGTTCTTTTTTCATGGCTGCATAGTATTCCATGGTGTGTAGGTACCACATTTTCCTTATCCAGTTCACCATTTTGGGGCATCTAAATAGTTGGTTTGATGTCTTTACTATTGTGAATAGTGTTGCGATGAACATACATGTCCATGTGTCTTTATGGTAGAATAGAATGTATATCTTCTTTAATATTATTATTAAATTTTCTTCAAAAAGTTTTTTTAGCCTATATTTCTATTAGCATCAGTCATAAGTGGAAGCCCTATTTCTGTTTGACACAATAGTTTTATAAAATTTTGCCTTACATCATTCCTTTACTTTTCTTTGTTCTGTTGCCATTTCTTAGTCTTTTTAAATAATAAATTTAGCTACTATATCCAGACTAATATAATTGTATCAATTTTTCATATATCTTCCATTTTGATCATTATTTTTAATATTTAAGTTTTATAGTCATATTGATTATCAGGCTTACCTCTATTTTGATTGGTTTTAGTGTTCCTCACTAGTCCCCTTTATATTATGATATCTGCATTTTAAGTTTTTAATTTTGCTTTATTTTTCTGGTGTTGGATTGCATTTTTAATAATCTTGTCAAGAAGGGTATATACGTCCTATGTTTTCTGACACTTTGAATACCTTAGAGTCTTTCTCTGAGGTCTTCCTTTACAAAATAGTGGCTATCAAACTCTTAGGCCATACCATTTTCTAACTATTTAGACATTGCTCAGTATATTCTAGCATTTAATGTTGAGATAGAAAAGTTTGGGCACACCTATATTTTCATCGATTATTCCTGGAACATCATAAGCTTCCCCGACCCCCCCAAAATACATAATGGACATATAAAATTTGCATACATTTCTTCAGCTCAGAAAAATGTTCCTGTATTACATTTTTTAATGCTTCTTCTATTATATTCCTTTGTCTCTCACCTCTGTGTTCTAGGGAGAATCTCAAGCTTGCACTCCACACAGTGGTTGCAGTTTCCCCCCGGTTGCTGCGTGAAGAATGGACTGGAAAGTAGCTTGAGACAGAGTGTAGCAGAAATGCAACTGGGAGAGCAGTTACGGTGGCTCTTACACAGACATAAAAAGGAAATGAGCATGGCTCAGACCAGGAGGGTGGCAGTATAGATGGAAAGAAGTGAATGAAATTGAGATGCATTTTAGAAGTAATTTTCAGTGTTGCTATAAACATGTTTCCTTTATGTTGCCTCTCTAGGTCTTGTAGTAAGAGGCAGGGGAGACTGCATAGGGGCTGTTAGCAGAAGGTCATTTTTAACTGGAAGTCTGCTAACTGATGTGACAAATTTATAGGGAAGAGGAATCCTAATAGCTGAGCATTTGCAAAGTGCTTAAAAATTTATACAGTGATGTCTCATTTGCACCTCTTATTCAAAGGTGGTTGACAGTGCAGACAGAGCTAAGAAAACTAAGGTTCTGGGCAGTTCATTGACTTGCTTGAGGCCACTAGTTAGTAGAAAAATAATGACCTCATCTTCTGTTCTTCAGGGGAGTAGATTTTCCACTTTCCCAGTGTATTGAGAGCCTTTGGTGTCCACAGGGACTTTGGAATTATTATGTCATTGAAGGAGGTGGAGGCAGAGAAAGGTGGTGGATCAACTCAGCACACAAAGCTGGGCCCCTTTTCCCCACACATTGACCAGCACAGCTCTGCTTTTGCCTGTGATGTTTTTTAAATTTCCAAATATGATTTTTTTTTGAGACAAGGTCTCATTCTTGTTGCCTAGGCTGGAGTGCAGTGGGGCGATAGCTCACTGCAACCTCTGCCCCATGGGCTCAAGCCATCCTCCCACCTCAGCCTCCTGAGTAGCTGGGAACACAGGCATGTGCCACCAAGCCCTGCTAATTTCTGTATTTTTTTGTAGCGATGAGGTCTCACCATGTTGCCCAGGCTGGTCTTGAACTCCTGAACTCAAGCAATTTGCCTCCCTTGGCCTCCGAAAGTGCTAGGATTACTGGCATGAGCAGCCGTGCCTGGCCTTAAGTATGAAATTTTTGATTTAAAGAAATTCTGTTGCCTTTGGGTTTGATGGGTCTATGGCTTTAATACAAAAAGCACTTGAATGCTCTCCACTCTCTTAATCTAGATTCTGACCAAGCACACCACCAAATGGAAGTGGCATGACAACCATGAGACGCGTTGTGCAGTTCCTAGTTCAGCTCCACTGAGCTGGTGTTTGGAAAAGACTTTCTCCACTCCTGGCTTGCATCTGTCCTTGGCCTATACACTGCCTTTTGCTTTTTTTTTTGAGACAGAGTCTCACTCTGTTGCCCAGGTTGGAGTGCAATGGCGCGATCTTGGCTCATTGTAACCTCTGCCTCCCGGATTCAAGCAATTTTCCTGCCTCAGTTTCAGCTGGGATTACAGGCACCAGCCACCATGCCCAGCTAATTTTCTGTATTTTTAGTAGAGACAGGGTTTCACCTGTCAGGCCGAGGTAGGAGAATCGCTTGAAATCAGAAGGTGGAGGTCGCAGTGAGCCTAAATTGCACCATTGCACTCTAGCCTGAGTGACAGAGTATGACTCTGTCAAAAAAAAAAAAAAGATTCATCATATTGATACCTGCATCCGCAGTTGTTCCTTTTTCATTGCCAAGTGGTATTCTGTTGAATGACTCTGCCACAGTTTGCTTAGCTAGTCTATTGCTGCTCAGTGTCTGTCATCATGAATTAAGTGGCTGTGAACTCTCCCTTTTGTTTTTGCTGCCCCTTATTTATTTTTTTTGAGACAGAGTCTCACTTTGTTGCTCAGATTGGAGTGCAGTTGTGCGATCTCGGCTCACTGCAACCTCGGCCTCCTGGGTTCAAGCGATTCTCCTTCCTCAGCTTCCCAAGTAGCTGAGATTACAGGCGCCCACCAACCATGCATGGCTAATTTTTCTATTTTTAGTAGAGATGGGGTTTCACCATGTTGCCAGGCTGGTCTGGAACTCCTGACCTCAAGTGATCTGCCCGCCTCGGCCTCCCGAAGTGCTGAGGTTACAGGCATGAGCCACTGCACCCGGCAGTCCTCTATTTTCTGCCCCTGTTTCCAGACCCCTCCCCTCTTTGTTTCCAGAATACCTTCAGAATGCACGAGTAAAATGGAGGTGATAATTTCCAACTCACAGGATTGCAGTGGGAAGAAAGTGAGACCATCTATAAAAGTCTTCCAGTTCAGTTCCTGGCACACAATGGGCCTTCAATAGGTGGTGGTTCTGATTAGACAGAATAGACACAAAGGCTTCTCTCTGCGAGGCTTATTGTGATTGGATTTCTGCGATATATTCTTGCTCCCTGGCTTTTGCCAAGTGAACCCCCACCTATGTGCTTTCATTTATTCCCCTAAAATCTCACCCTTTCCTCATGAATTAAATAAGGATAAAAATATAAACTTTCCCAGTATTATTGGAAGAGAATGCTGAGGAAAAATAATGGCAGAAGAGTTTGCAAAAGAAATAGCATCTCCTTTTTTTTTTTTTTTTTTTTTTTTTTTTTTTTTTTATATTCACACTACTTGAGTTTTGCAAGAAATTGCTTCGAGATCCTTGGATGAGAAAACTGTATTCAAAAGCCAAGAGCTACATTTTGAGGGATATCCTTTTCCCAGACCCATTAGCTGCCATTCAGCTAGGACTTAGCAGTTTCCACTGGAGCATAAAGAAGTTTATTTTACCATTTTAATTTGGTGCTGCTTTATTTACCCTGTTTGTGCTAACCCAAATTTGGCATCCACTCTGTACTCCAAGTGCTAATTTAAGTGACATATTTCCGTTCTGCCTGGGAAGAATACACAGAAGAGCTGAAAGACGTGTGTTTATAATTATAAGGTACCGTGTTGGCTCAAACAACATCGCATAGCATATGGGAACTATGTGGGCTAGTTAGCAAAAGTTTATGCTGAAGCCTGATGCTGTTTGGCTGAGTTTTGTAAACTCAGAGTTGTTAAGTTGTATCTAAGAAGACATGGGCTGAGTCAATTTAATATTTCCAGGCTGGTCCGTTGTGGTGGTAAGGACGGCCCCTTTTCTTGGCTTGAAAGCTCAGAGGACTTGGATTCTGTGCTATAGCTAGTAGATTTTGTTGGGATAAGAGAGGCAGGCTGTTTTCTTACAGCACAGTCTTAGAATCTGAACATGAGTGCTTGGCCCCAAGCTGGCTAAATCTGGCTTTTAATTTTTCTTCCCAGATTGACATTGAAGAGGGTTCTTAGAGTATACTGAACATTGCTCATTTTAAGCTTTCTGTTTAAAACAACATTACATATGATCTTGTAAAGTTTTGACTTAACAGACCTTTCTTATTATTATATAACAATCCACATATAAAAGGGTATTTTCAACTCAGAGGAAGGATGTGCTGATATAGAAATGGGTCTATTGATTGTGTGTGTGTGTGTGTGTGTGTGTATAACCCATAGCTCTGTATTATATACATGCAGGTATATAAGGACATTTATTTATGTAACATGATTGGCTGTGTAAAGCTGGAGTTTCAGTAAGATGTCATTGTACACCTACTGCGTGCAGGTAAATTAGATCTTGCTTCCTGATCTCAGGTTTCCTTTTCTACCACAACCTTCAAGGCTGGGAAGAGGAGATGACAGGAGAGAGCCACTAGGGACGGAATCCCCAAGCCAATCCTAATGCAGCTTTAGGCTCTAGAAGTTGACCCCTAGGCCAAGTGAACTGGTAGAGAGGAAAGCCATTAGCTCTCAGTGGAAGGCTTCCTGGTGAGGCTGCCTTGCTGCTGCTGTTGCTTCTGATGTTTACTCACTGGTGAGTTTAGGAGCAAGGCCACCCATGGCTCTCTTAGCCAGAAAGCCAAATCCACTTAGCTTACGGAACGGGAACCTCGTGTGCCCATCTTCCCGTTATTTACATGGAATACACAATGTCTTTCTATTGCAGGCATACTGGAAAGAGACAGGCTCAGAAATTTAAACTACTTGTAAATGTGGGAGAGTTGTCTGCAAGCCATTTGCATTGTCATGTATCTGAATCATGTTGATTCCCAAGTGCCTCCGGCATATGAGGCCAAATGGTAAAATGTCTATAGTCGCTGAAACCGCCTGTTTAAGTGGATATTTATTTAAAGAATCAGAGCTTCCTATGCCAAATAACATGCTTTATAAATCATGTCTTTTTTCATCTTTAGAGTGGATTAGATGAGGTCTTGCCCTTTTACAAGTTTGCTACAACACAGATCTTTATAACCCAGATTTGAATGTATTGTAAGCCAAAAGCTTGCCTTGATGTCACATGGGAGATGGTGAAAGCTGCTGTGATGTGGCATTGGCCCATCCTATGAGTTTGTTATCTGTCAACACCCAGCAGAGAAGGGCCTCTTCCTACTACTTCACCACCCATTCCTAATGAGTCACATTTAATTCATCCTTTTCCGTTTCTAAAGCATTCTCACATGCATTTATGCCTGTAATAACCTTCTAGGGAAGCTACCATTAGCCTTATTTTATGGAACACTGAGGCCCAAAGAGGCTAAGACGTTTGTGCGAAGCCAAATATTTTGTCAGCAAGTGACAGAGCCTAGGTTGCCTGACTCTAAGTCCAATGTGCTTTCCTCTACACCACAACCATCCCTTGTATTTGGATATCATATAATTAATTTAGTATAATAGGATGATACAATGTTACTAGTTTCGTTTTCATGTATTAGTCTTGTTTTGCAGAACCAACGTGGTTTTTTGGAAAGAGCTGTGGATTTGGAGTCTAAAGAACTGAGTAGGAGTTCTTGCTCTTCCACTATTTAGTTATGCGACTTGGGGCAAATCAATTCTGAGCCTCGGTTTTCCTCATCTGCAAAATGGGGCTAGTAGCAAATGTCTTGTGAATGCTGCAGGATGGTATCTGATAAAGCATTCGTAAAATAGAAAATATTATGCAAAATGTAAAATGTTGCTCTTATAATTATCTCTCCAACTAGATTCTAGATTCCTGGCTGAATTAGATCACACTGCTTTTCTATTTCTATACTTAGCATAATGGCAGCTACATGGAAATTATTCAATAAATATGAGCAGATGATTTATTCATTGATCGAAGCTGAGATCATGCCTCCTAGTTGCCTTGTTTCTCATCCCCAGCGCATAACGTGGTAACACCCCAGAGATAAGTTTTGGCAGATTAAAATATGTTCCTTAATACATGTATCAACATTCATATTTGTGTACATGGACTTATAAAACTAATTTAAACATGTGCATGTGTGACCACCTAGAATATTTCTGCATGTTCATGGGGAATTCTCCATTAGTAGGGGCCCACTAATGGCTGGACCATAGGGAATAATGGAGCCTTGGGAAGATCAAAGCTTGTCTGCTAGTCTCTGGTCATCGTGGCTCTGTGGGCAGCTCTTTGATGAGCCCAGGGCTCTCAGAACTGTGTTAAGAGCCCCAGGGTGGGAGTGTGTGCTCTCCCCTCTTTATTTCCCTTCTATCTACACTCCCCAACCTGCTATCCAGTGAGTGGCCAAATGGATCCATGGACAAGAAGTGCTAGGCTGGGAGGGACCAGCAATCCTGAGGGATTAGGTCTTTTGAAAAACCGCTGGACACCACTAAGCTGTCCTTGGAATGTACCTATGTTATGAAAAAATTCAGTGAATTATGAGAGTCTCTATAAAAAACCTAGCAAATTAGTAGATCTCCTCAAGACATGACAATGAAGATGATTATGAGTTTTGTATATTACTGTAGTATATACCTGTGTGGTTGTGTGTCTGCAGACATACAGCTACTACCTGGATCCCACATGAATTCTTGAAGCCCCTGAGGGCAGGGGCTTCTAGGGAACACATTGAAAGCCTTTTGGAGGGCATTGGAATGGGGGTGGGTTCTTACACAGTTTGTGTTAGAGCAGAGTAGCACGATACAGAAGCATTCAACCTGGAAGTTAGGAGACCTGGGTTCTGGTTTGATTGTATTATTCTTGTTAAAACTTAACCTTTGCGTGCCTCGGTTTCCTCAGCTGAAAAGCCAAGGCAGTAATCTTCACTCATGACTGTTGAAAGGCATGGATATGATACCATTCACAGACGTGCTTAGAAATCTGTAAAGTGTTGAGCATATACAAGGTGATATGATGGTTGTGTTTTGAAGGCGTAAATGACTTGGAGAGCCAGCCATAGAGTGAGGAAGAGAAGGACTCTTGAGACTGCTTGGGGTCATCTCCCATACTACTTACAACTGTGTGACCTTGAGCAAACTACTGAGCCTCTCTCTGTGCTTCAGTTTCCTCATCTGCAAAATGGGGGGAAATAATAGTACCAACCAGTGTTTGAGCACACAGTTAAGGTCTCAATATATAATATTTATATCATATGATACACCAATAATAACAACTTAAAAAAACTGACTTTCAAATAAAACATATTATAAATGTTATTATTGGTGTATCATATGATATAAAACAACATAAAATGTTTAATTTTATTTAATATAAAAACATTTCTATATCTGTGATGTTCATATACGTATCATATTATCCATATCATATATAACTAAGATTATTATCCAATAAATATGACTCTTTGGTAAGTCAGATTCTAACATCGTTGCTTTCTCTGTCCTTACCCTCACCTCTGCTTCTTTAGCCTTATCTTCCTCTTCTACTTTTATGAGAAAAATGCAAATTATCATTTTTGTTTTTTTAATTCCAGGGTAAAATATAGACCAGTGGTTTTGGGATTGTGCTCAGCAGAGCCTCATGGGTTACAGAAAAGTGTCACAGAGCTGGTGGGGGTGGTGTGATGGCCAGGTAGAGGCCTGGGCTCCCCATTTTGCCTTTGGCAGAGCCTTTGTCCACATTGGGCTTCTTTACATGATTTTATTTAACAAGAGAGTTCAGTTGCTTAAAAAACTTGGAATCTGCTGGCTTACGATCAACTCTATTCTTATCAATTCAGCTTTTATCTTAGGAACCGTCTCCACCCAAGTCTATTACAACTGACAGAGTATTGTTAGTGATATTGTTGAACCACAGAGTATTGTGCCATCCCCCTAAAAAGTCAGTTTTTAAAAAAGTTGTTATTATTGGTGTATCATATGAGGAAAGTAGAATAATCCAATTGAAAAAGATTTATAAAATAAAGGTTGACATAAAAATGAACTCTCAAATGAACAGTAAGCAGCCCACTGAATTTAACCAAGATTTTCACACAGCCAAACATCAAGTAAGGTGTATATATTGAGAAACTGGTGAGTTTGGTGCCATGGTGGACATGACAGAACTGCCCCTGTCTTTGCGAGTTTATAATCTAGGGAGGGTGACAGTTTGGGGGCACTTAACAGCAATTCAAAAGACATGTGATTTCACCTTCAACAATGCTTCTGTAAATACTACAGCCCAGTGAGAGAGAAGTTAGAGTAGACCGCGTTAGTAGTAGAAGAAAGCTTCATGAAGGAGCTGGGAGTTGAATATGGGTAGAATTAAAGTAGGTGAGGGGCATTTTAGGTGAGGGCTATTGCATGAACAAAGGCAAGGAAGGTAGACCCAGCCTGATAAATATAAGCATCCAACAAGAGACTTGATAGAGTCAGAGACAACTGTTATCTGAAACATAAGCTTCAAGAAGGCAAGAACCATGGCATATGCCCAGCATATAGTAGTTGCTCAACAAATATGAGTTGTAGAAATGAATGCATATCTAAGGCTATGTCACATGTAATCATTAAGCTCATGAAACCTTCCCAACACCTCGTGTACTTTTTTTTGTCTTTTTTTTTTTTTTTTTTGAGACAGGGTTTCACTCTGTCACCCAGGCTGGAGTGCAGTGGTGTGATCATGGCTTACTGCAGCCTCAGCTTTCTAGGATCAGGTGATCCTCTCACATCAGCCTCCCCAGTAGCTGGGACTACAGGTGCATGCTACCATGCCCAGCTAATTTTTGTATTTTTTGTAGAGATGGGTGTCTCCCTGTGTTGTCAAGGCTGGTCTCAAACTCCTGGGCTCAAGTGATCGGCCTGCCTCAGCCTCCAAAAGTGCTGTGATTACAGGCATAAGCGACCGTGTCTGGCCTCACTTACTTGTTTAAATAGCAAGATTCTCACACTTCTTGTCTGCCTCAATTTCTCCTCTCCTGGCTGAGCCATGAATAATCTTTCAGTGAATGTCAGGGATATGAGAATGACCTTTACTATATATCTGGTCCAACACTTTGTTTTGCGGAGGAGGAAACTGAAACCCAGAGAGGTTAAGTGACTTACCCAAGGCCACACAGCCATTTAGTGGCAGCACTATAGTGGTTTTTTTTTTTTTTCTGTTCAGAAGTCTGACTTCTCAAGTATGTGCCTGGCATTGTCATTAGGGCCAGGTTGACTCTGGAAACCTCTCTACTTCCCCAGAACGTTGGTTCTACATTGCTGTCTGGAGGCCTCCCACCTGGGTTTACTGATGGGGAAATTTTATGTGGATATCATATGCAAGTAAACCTGTGGCACTGTATATTTTATATATAGCTACTGGGTATTTCAGAGACGGCTGCAGCTAAATTCCCAGCCAATTCTAAAGGGCACTCTTACACTTGGTGTTGGCAGAGAAGTGAGGGGAGGCTTACATGCATGGAACCCTGGAGGGCTTTGAGACCTTGTTGGAGGCTTGAGTTATCCTGGTTAATTTCCAATTTGGTAAGGTTCTTCCTGGTTGCAGCCCATGCCTTGCTCAGTTCTGTTTTACCACTTTTCAAATATACAGTAATCCCATCTCCCTTAAGAGCAGAGTTTACGGTCCCTAAGATCGTCTGGAGACAGAAGAAAGATACCTTTTCCTTTGCTTATTGTAGAGCCATGATTTTTTTTTTTTTTTTCAGAAGCTAAGTTTTTAAAGAAGTTTCTCAGTTTCAGGAGGTGGGTGGATAAAAATCTTTGAGAACACCCAGGAAGGGTAGCTGCGGATCTGAGCTGTGCAGATCTCACTCTATAAAAATCTCAAGGCCTCCATTGGAAGGAAAAACCTTAGGCTGTTCCCAAAATGTAGATATCAAAGAACACTGGGCAAATTTCATTACCTGGAAGCTGGGGGTTTCTGGGGTGCAATCAGGCAAATGGGTCTTATGGATTTTTTTCAAGCTCTGTGCCTTGTAAATGTTGGAAAACCTGGATTTTGCGGTATGTTTACATATGCTTTTAATTATATAGTTAATGTAACTGTGTGCTAATCTGACATTCTCATTAAGTCAGCCAATATTGTTTCAGTAAAACAGTGGTTCACAGCGCTCTGTGAAATGCCTGAGTTGTTACAATCTTCCTAAATTTGGGAGACCCAGGCCCTTCTCGGTTTCACATTCCAGAAATAATTTATTTAGATTCTAGTTTACACACAAGTACACATGGAATCACACAAAGGTACACACATTTTGGTTTACTCTTTCCTCTCTTTGACCTTGGTACCCACAACCATGTGCTGTTACAGGAGAAAGCCCCGCATGTGGCAGGGTGGCCAGTGTTGAGGGAATGCCGCTATCCACTACTAAAGAAATGCTTAGTTGTAATTTTTTGGGAAGCAGAAATTGAACAGTTATTTTGGGGTATCTTTTAAATAGCACCCCACTGACATGGAAGGATAAAGTTCGCAAAGCAAAGCTTTTGATTTTTAAATCGACATTGATACCAAGCAGGGAAGTCCTTTGTTATGTCTTCAGCACTCGGGTGTCAGCTGATCCATATGCACCGGTGGGCACACCCAGCGAGTTTTCATAATTCATAAGCAGAGAGGCCCCTGATGAGCAGCGGCTATACACAGCTAGAGCCCGGGGTTGTGCGGAGGAAGCTGGGGCCGGCTGGGGTAAATGCTGGGGATTGGAACTAGGGAGTCCTGGCTTTCCCTGTCATTCCATCTTCCCCGGTAGTGTTAGGAACCCACAACCTAGTACCAAATTAGTTCCCGGTAGACGGCTGGGGATGAGGGCAGGAGAGTGAATGACACTTTCTCATTGGAGGCAGTGCTGAGCCTGGAGTCAGAGAACTTGTGTTTAAGGTTTTCTTTTAAATTATAAAATGAAATAACAAAACAAAAAAGTCTGAAGCATAGAAGAAGAAAAAGTCGCTGTAACTTTCAGCCCTTTAGCATCATTATTTTCGCTTTTGTGTGTCCCCTTCTGTCTTTTTCACAGGCGCATTTTAACATGTTTGAGTCCGCACGATTTTGTGGTGTTATTTTAACTTTCACACTGAATGATGCACATTTTCCATGCTCTCATAGACTCTTCATCTTTTTAAAATGGGAAATACTATTCCATTGGGTGGGTAGATATGACATAATGTACATGACCATTTCTACACTGTTTTTGATATATGGGAGTTCCGTCTTTGGCTTGTAAAAATGCTGTGATTTGAATGTGCTCGTGCATGCGGAGAGGATGCGTTTGTGATTCCTGGTTCCACTGGAGGTTGGCTAAGTGATTTGTAGAAAGCCATTGGACCACTTTGAATCTTATTTTTTACCAGATAATTGAGATTATTATACCTATTTTATCAACAAATATAAGCCTTATCCATAGAAATTTATAAATTTAACATAATTTATAAAAATATGTTGATATATAATTATACATTTGTATATACTATGTTTACATATGTTATAAAATAACAGCGCACAGATTTTTGCATAGGCCACTCTTGTATGTTTCTGTTTAATTACATGGTGGGTTCTATAATCTGAAAACCAAAATAATTTAAATCACCCTGAACTTTAAAAAAAGAATATAACACTTTCCCCCACCACCTCCCAGAGGTAGAGCAGAGAGAAGGTGCTGGGAAAATCGGGCAGCACTGCTGTGTTACCATTCTTAAAAGCTTAGGGGCCACAGAGTAGCTTCAATGGTCTTGGAAGGTGGTATAAACGCAGATCAATGAAATCGGCATACAGTTCTCCAACCTCCTTTTAGATAGAAATTTCCTTCAGTGTCCTGCCCATGGAGTCTTACATTAAAACTCTTCCCCTGGGAATGATCTGATTTTCACCTTTCACTCCCCATGACCACTTTTTGGTGGAGGTTCAAGGGGCAAGGAGTGAGGAGGAGGGTGAAGGGATGAGGGGGCGGGGCCACAGTTCTCTGGCTGGGGCCTGTGCTGTGGACTCCAGCTGACATAGTGTTCAGGCTCAGTCCCACCCAGCCAGCGTTCTGGGAACTGGGAGAATCAGCAGTTCAGTGTGGGTGTTCTAGGCAGTTTTCTCACCACTTCCCATTTAGCAAATGTCTGAAGGAATAGCTCACAGAATTGGCAGTGGAGTTCAGAACATTGGAGTATGGGAAAGAAGAACTTCAACTGTTTTTGAAGCGTAAATGGGAACTGAAGCCCAGGTGTCTGAGAGCAGAGAACTAAAAATGCCCATCCTAATCCAAACTCTATTTGGGTCAACTTTATATATATTATGAGGGGCTTAAATCACAGGAAACCTCTCTCCGTGACAAATGCAGCGAGGTACCTTTTGTAAAGTTTAGTTCATGAGCTATGTTAGACTCTACCAGACAGCCTTTGGTTCACAGAAAATTTTATCCTATTATCCAGTCATGAAAAACTTAATTTGCATTTAACTGTCAGATTATTTGGAAAATTTACATCTAGATCTTTCCATTTAAGGAAAGGAGAACTGGGCGTCTATTCCATATACTGTTTTGCTGGATGAATAACTGCACAGATTTTTTTTTTTTTTTAAGATGGAGTCTCACTCTGTCACCCAGGCTGGAGTGTAGTGGTGCCATCTCAGCTCACTGCAACCTCTGCCTCCCAGGTTCAAGTGATTCTCCTGCCTCAGCCTCCCTAGTAGCTGGGATTACAGGCACCTGCTACCACTTCTGGCCAATTTTTGTATTTTTGGTAGAGACGGGGTTTTGCCACTTTGGACCAGGCTGATCTCAAACTCCTGACCTCAGGTGATCCACCTCGGTTTCCCAAAGTGCTGGGATTATAGGCATGAACCACCACATTGGGCCTTGCACAGGTTTTTACACTGGAAAATGCAGATGCATGTTGTCTGACTGCATTGGTTCACGCATTTCCCTCCCACTTCTATTGCCCTATCCATTTCATTTTGGAACCCAGATGCTCCATTTTGCCTTGCAACAATTGACACGAATCACAGAGCATCAACTTCATACTCTTGATACAGTGCTAGGTGAGGGAAGATGGGATGGGGGCAGGAATCTGGCCAAGGTCTAGGCCACTCCTGCTGGCTAGAAGTTAGAAGCAAGGAGATGAAAAAAATGCACGTGCAAAGAGAGTGATGCAAGACAGCAGAGCATTGAGACCTCACTGCGTGGTTGGCACAAAGTGGTGGCAGCCAAAGCAGGGATCATCAGGGAGGGTGAGAAAGGAGGCTTCTGGGGCACAGCAGGGAGGAGCAAGGCTTAGAGAAGAACAAACAAGAGATGTTCTTCAAGTTTCAGGAGCTGGGAACCAAAACTGTGTGGTAGTTGAAGTTCTCTGCTCATGGACTTTCTACCACTGAGCTGGTTACACCTTCCCCAGGACAGGTCGCAGTTACTCCAGGGGTGAGGGGGCCACCCCCCACCACAGTGCTGGGGTTGCAGTTTTCTCATGGGTTCCCAATGACACCCCTCCCCAACTGCTTTCCTCTAAGGCATTTAGCATCTTTTTTTTTTTTTTTTTTTTTTTGTGGTGGTGGCCTCCCAGTGTCATTAGGCAAGTCAAAGGTCATCGGTCTAGAAATTGACACACTTGACCCATTTCCTTTCTGCGCTGGACCTGGAGTCTGGAGCAGCTCCCCCTGGGACCATGTGAAGGGCTTGAAGCCGAGTCTTCAGTGCTTTCTTCCCATGAGGTGTATAATTCGATATTTATTGCCTCTCTCCCCAACAAGGTCTATGATGCCACTGGGATCCATTCGGTAAAGAATGCTGATCCCCTTTATGAATTTTTGATGGTGGAGGAGGAGCATTGGAGGCCACTGGGGAACCTTGTGAAATGGAAATGTTTTTTCTTTTTGATCTTTCTTTTGTTTCCTTCCTTCTTTCCAGCACGCTTACCGTTGTTGCACTGTCTGGACTTCTCTGAATGTCAGTGTGTACTCTCTTTAAAAGAAGGAAGTATCATAGTTCTTTAAAGCAGCAGCCTCAACACCTCCTTACACATTTAACTGTGTTTACAACAACAGTGGAAACTTTATTCAGGAAGAGAGATGTTCAGGTCAAGAAACAAAAATTCAAAATAAAACAGAGCAACAAATAAGGTCCACTCTGGAATGGGAGAGGATAGAGGATGCCCCTCCCACCCCCGCTGTTCCGTTTTTTGGTGGTCTGAGGGGGTAGCACTCAAGGGACTGAGAGAGTCAGGATCTGTATTTCATTGCTGAGAATTTGACAGCTACAGTGCAAAGCAATACAGTCCTGCTTTTTATTAGCCTGTGTGAGTCCAGCACAGAATGAAGCTTTTTTTTTTTTTTTTCATTTTTCAGAGGTAGAAGTTTTTGCCAAACTATGAGATGATTTAACCACAATTTCCTTCCTGAATTTTTTTTCTAAAAGGGGGGAGGGGATAGTTGGGTGGGTGTTATTGTTTAATACGATTTAAACAGGGTCTCTATTTTGTGGCCGGAACAGCCTTTCATGCCCTTTTTCTGTACCGGGATTTCAGCTGGGTTTTTATTTTGGTGACATATGGCCCATCGTATAATAAAAAGAGACGAACCATTCAGATTTAATTTGAGCGGCTAAGGACGTCAGAAGGGCTGCAAGGGGAGGCTGTACCTGAGCTTTCATTTGTTTAAAAAAAAAATGTGCACAGAAGTTGAGAAGGTGACTTTTGGAATTAGTTTGGTTTGGAGGCATTAAGTCCCAGATCAAGGGAGAAGGTCAATTTGTAAGTTTGGGAGATATGCCAGCCCTGCTCGCTCTTTTATTGGAGAATTGCCTGTGGGGCCTTTCAGAGTATCTGCCCTTCAGGGGTCCTGTGTTCCACCTGCTTCCCCCTTAAACAGGGAAATGGGCTTTTAAAAATATTACGCAGCACGCCACAGCCATCTCCTGATCCAAATGCCGTGTGGCATGACACAATGTGACTCGAGGGCCGGGGGCAGGGCGAGGGTTTGCAGCTGCCACGCGGAGCCCGTCCGGTGCAGGGACCATTTCTTAGCCCAGCGTGCAGTTCCCTCGGAGGCCACGGCCCACCTGGCCTCCACATACCCTGGCAGCCTGCCCAAATCACTTTCTCTCCTTTCAAACCCAAACACTGTCGTGGAGGAAATGCTTTTTGCATCTGCGGGACACACAGCAACTTGTGATGGTCTTGTGCGCTTTGGGTGTGACAGTGACAGAGTCAGCAAAAAGATTCGTGCAGTCACACGGGAATCTCACCATCGTTTTCTATGTGGATCCTTCACACGGGTGTGTTTTCAGATGAGCTACGGTATTCGGCGAACCCTCCGTGTCACAATATAAGGAAGGGTGCTGCGTGGTTTGAGCAGCCCGTTTTCCAGCCTGAAGCCACTGCAAGCTTCAGAATGAACCCTACCCCTCCTCCCCGGCTCGCCAATGTCAGACCCGTTATTTACCTTCCACGTCTTAATGCGCATCTTTGGCATCGTCTTTTACAACCTTTCATTACTGCATGGATTGTGTCCACTGTGCACTGAAGCGCCCCTTTGTGTTGCTTCCGATTAACTGCAACGACAGCATTTGATACCACTGCATTTGATACGGCACACGGAGGAAGGCGCCTTGGTTATGTTTCCTTGGGCAAAGCACATGCCATGGCGGGGTTGAGTGTGGGGGTCCCATTTCCTGGGTGCGCTCAGACTCTGAACCTGCAGCCACAGGGCTAAGCGCACCTTTCCTCTTTCATTCATGTGGGGCTCAGGAGGGCTGCACCTTGTTTTCTTTAGTTCCCAGAGACAGCTTGGTTTCGACCATTGCTGCGATGCCCCTCATCGCCATCATGGGATAACCAGGATGACCATCTCGGCCGCTCTTCTAGCCAGCTGCCAATAGCATTCCTGGTTTATTTGGAGCAACTTGGAGATCCCTGCTAACAGCCATCTTGATGGGAAACAGCACTATAATTGCTTGGGGAGAAAGGCAGGCATTTAGCAGTCGTAAAAGAAAATCTGCCCACCACCAAACCAAATGCCGCTGCTCTCCTTCCATGTGGTGGCCACCTTACTCCCCACCGGAGGCCCCTGGAGGGGGGCCTGGGGCTTCCCTGGCTTTTTAATCCTCTCCATTTTGAATCTGGGGTTTGCCTTGATTCTTTCTTGTTCCTTTGGGGGTAGACCAAGCACATGGGGAGGGGGCTGCAGTATTCAATGCATGCTTTCTGGGGCTTCCAGTGTGACGAGGGTTCGGTGACAGGAGCTTCTGACGGCCTCTGGGGCTGCCCAGCAGCCTGTGACCACAGTTGATCAGCTGGGGGTTTATGGTGCTCTCTCCCTCTTCAAAGTGACAACAGGATAGGGCCAAGAAAAAAAAATTACAGTAAAGCTCAAATCAAACCAAAAGTCAGGCTAGAGGGGAACATAATGAAATAATAATGATCCCTAACTTTTTCCCCTTCTATGGGCATCACAGAGGTTGCTTTCTTCCCTCAGGTACTCATGTTGTCTTAGTCTCTGTCTACAGTCCCCAACTCACCTTATATTTCTGTAGCTAGGAAAATGTGTCTTTGACACGTGTCACAGAAGAAACTGTCAGCCAATAGTATTTGTACATCTGCACTTCAGGCAAGGAAGTCAAAGCTGACTTGGAATGAACCCTGTTCATGCCAGGGGTCAGATCAGAGAGGACCACCGCTTCCTCGCCCGGGAACAAAGGCATAACTAGCTTGTTTGAAGAAGGTGCTTTCTTCGTGCTCCTGACCTCCTTTCTTTCTCTTCTTCCTCCTCCTCTTGCTCTTCTACTTACCTTCTTCTGTCGTGGTCAGAACACAGCTGGGGGCAAGAGAGAAAATTCAGGGTTTTGTGGCTTGGCAAATCAATGATCACTCCTCATGCATTTATCAAGCACCCCTCTTCATGTGGGGTGCTGTGTAGAAAATGTGCAAAATCACAGGCCTTACCCGCTTTAACTGGGGGAAGGAAGCTTGTGTTTGATAGAGGAATTGGGTTCAGCCGGGCTGAAGTGTCTACTGCTCTGTCCAGGATTAAATGAGATAAACTATGGGGAAGTACCTGATCCACTGGGGGCATGCGATGTGCACGTATTAAGGGGATAGCTCTGAGACCCCGCCCTGCCCTTCGCTGCACCCCCGAGCCACCTCTCCCTTGCACAGAGGTGCCTGATAGTCAGAGATTCATGCCAGGGAATGAGGGCAGGCTCTGGGTTTGGAAATGCCTCTGCTGTATTCCCTAATCAGATCTCAGTCAGATAACAGCTCAGACCTGGGAACATGAGATTTTAATGTGAAATGAATAAGTACCCTGAGACTGAAGCTTGTCACTGCTGCACATCTGGAATCACTTACAGCTGGGTAAATTCACTGGGAGCTGCAACTCAAGAGAACATGGAGTTTAAAAGGAGGTGCACAGCGCGTTCCTTTTAATGTCTAAACAGTCTGATGTTGACAAGCCTTTCACATTAACCCCAAAGTGGCAAAGTTTAAACCCTTTATTATCCGATTCTGTTTGGCAAATCATTTAGAGGCTTAAGAGTCCGTGTTTACCGGGAAAAGGCCAATCTTTATTTTTGTCTTCTTCCAACACAAGCAACCCTAATGTGTACACATTTATGTTTACTTAGAAGGTTTAAAAGACCTTCAGCATTAAGTGAGAATCAGGCTAAAGAAAAAAGTTATTTTTATTTATTTATTTATTTTTAAGAAAGCCCCTCATCTCTTTAGAACACAAAAGGCATGAGCACTGCAAACTCTGGAAACTATATCAGATTAACAAATAAGTAAAGAAGAAATACAGGAAATGGTTTCCAAATATTATTAGTCCTCAGTCGAAATAGATTGTATCTTGGCAGCTCACCGCAACTCTGTGTCATTTTCCTAAGGATTTGCCCAGAATGTTATGAGTGACTCTAAAGATGGTGAATGGTAGTTTGGGTTCTATTGGGGACTACAAAATATTATGGAAGTTAGAAAGCTTAACAGTCGAACAGTGCTTAATAACCATCTCTTGGACCTGTTTCCAAATCGGCAAAATTATATAGATCTGCATTACAGCATGTGGAAGAACATGGAAAAAGACTGCAAGTGGTTTCAAGACCTAGATTCAATAATAATTTCATAATTTTAACCACATCATGAAAAGCAATGAAGACGTTTTAATTTATCTTCATAAAAAGGATGATGCAAGAGAGTTGAATTTTTAATTTTCTTTTCTTTTTTTTTTTTTTTTGAGACGGAGTCTTGCTGTGTCGCCCAGGCTGGAGTGCAGTGGCCGGATCTCAGCTCATTGCAAGCTCCGCCTCCCGGGTTTTTACGCCATTCTCCTGCCTCAGCCTCCCAAGTAGCTGGGACTACAGGCGCCCACCACCTCGCCCGGCTAGTTTTTTGTATTTTTTAGTAGAGACGGGGTTTCACCGTGTTAGCCAGGATGGTCTCGAACTCCTGACGTCGTGATCCGCCCGTCTCGGCCTCCCAAAGTGCTGGGATTACAGGCTTGAGCCACCGTGCCCGGCCGAATTTTTAATTTTCATTGGAGGAGGGTTTTCATAGTAATTGAATTTATTATTATTTCATTTTAAAGAAGACCCCAAACTAAGAACTTGGGTAAATGTGACTCTACAGAAGGGATCTCTGTGGACATTTCTGGCATTGGTTTGAATCCTATCGAAGAAGTTCATGAAGATTAAGATTGCAGCATAGTTTTGACCACAGCTGTTCATCCTTTAGATGTAGTTTTTAACTTTTCTTTGGCAGCTGCTCAAGTTCAAATCTGAAATCACCAGTTATCAACTTTGCTGAAACAGAATTTTCAGATTCTGGGATAATTTTCTGCATATTAACCCTCCTTGGTAATCGTGTGCACTGGGTCAATTTTTACCACTCGGGATACTGTAGAGTTACTGTAGAAATGAAAATAAAACTTTTTAGAATGTTGCTTGGGAACATAAATACTCATTTAACATAATCCTGCAGGTCTGGGTTAGGCAAGCAAAAGATGAAAGACTCTTAGAATCTTGTTTATACAAAAATATTTCCTATAGCACAGTTTTTAAAACTGAAAATGAAATCAGGCTCTGTACATTTCAAATATTTCATTTAATAAAGCCAGTGCATATGATCGCATATTAAGAACCTGCAAAGCATATTATTCAACTTATAAAGGCTTAGATGTGTACTTAACCCTATCGCACTATTTAACCTGGAAAAATGTGCATCTGAATTTTATCCTAGAGAAGTGATAAGAAAGGAATCTGATACTGCTTTCAGTGTCTGTCTACATTACATTATGTGCCTGTGGTGTGTTTTACTGAGCCCGTTGATTCTGTACAAACTAAACTTCATCGAGAATGAAACCTCCAAGGCCTTTCAGCTTTGCATGATGTAAACTGCTGTAAAATTTGAAACATGTATCGTTTCTTTTATTTTCCCCTGTAGTCCCTGCTCCCCGGGCTGAGCAGAGGATGTGATTTTCAGCGCAGTAGTTCCTGTGTTAACAGGAGCTTCTGAGGCCAGGATGTGAAGTTTCATTTTATTTTTTCTGACTTGGGTGTATGGTGTTTTAGGAGTGGGATTTCGAGCCGAGGCTGCAACGGCTTTAACTTTGTGGTCTCTGATTAATCTCTTTGCTTTGTGTTTCTGGTAGAAACACCACCACCACCGAAGGTAACGCTTATTTGAGAAATTGATGTCAGCTTAGTAACAAGAGGGGCGGGGCAGCCGGTAGCTTGATTGTTCTGGATGAGCTATCAGGGATCTGCTGGGAATACTGGTGTTTTGACCCTGATGGCCCTCAAAGTGCTGAGTGTGGAAAATGGGAAGTCTCCTCGGATCTCAAAATGTACAGGATGTCAGAAAAATGCAGTTCTTGGAAAACTGTATTTTTTTGGCTAGAGTAGGATGGGGGGCAGGGGGAGTTTGGCAGGAAGGAAAGCAGGGACTCATAATTATTTTGCTGTCCAAGTTCCAGTGTCTTTATTGTTACTATATTTGTATATCATCAGAAATATTTTTTAAAATACTAACTAAAATATGTTCTAAATCACTTAATTGAAGAGTCAAATTCTAACTCAGTTGTTTGTTTAGTCCACACCACATTAAAAGTTCAAACTAAGATTTTACCAAGTTTTCTGGCTCTAGGCACTAATTGATATCTAAATCAGCTTTTCCCAGTCAGGTAAAAGGATAGAAGTTTTCACTTTGATCACTGGGATACGTCTCCAGCAATTGTTTCAGCTATAGTCAGTGTAAGGAGATACAGTGTACTTGGATGAAATCTTTCATTTACTCTTACTTTCTGGGGATGGTCAGGCCTGCAGGATGAAGCCACTGGTTGCTCACATCAGCAGTGGGATGACCGGAAGTCAGTGGGAGATGCTGGCAAGAGCACTAGGTGAGGAGTCTTGGGTCCTGGAGCCTGGTCTGGTTTTGTCCACTCCATCTGTGACCTGTGCCACTTCCCCTTGGTGCTTAGTGAGCTCATTCGTAAAATCAGAGTCAGACAACATGATCTCACCTGCCTCTTCCTACTCTAAAATTTGTGTGTTTGGTAAGAACTGTAAAATCTTTTGCATTGTTTCCATTTGGAATTCTCATAGACAGAGATGTGGTACTCAGATCTCACATTTTCTGGAAATGAGCAGAGAGCCCTATAAGTTTTCTAATAGAAATGAAAAGCTTAGGCTGGATGTAGTGGCTCACACCTGTAATCCCAGCACTTCGAGAGGCTGAGGTGGGTGAATTGCTTGCTCCCAGGAGCTTGAGACCAGCCTGGGCAACATAGTGAGACCCTGTCTTTATAAAAAGTACAAAAATTAGCCATTTGTGGTGGCGCATACCTGTTGTCCCAGCTACTAGGGAGGCTGAGGTGGGAAGATCGCTTGAGCCCAGGAGGTGGAGGCTGCCGTGGGCCGTGATCACATCACTGCATTCCACCTGGGCTACAGAGCGTGACCGTGTCTCAAAAAAATAAAAAGAAAAACAGACTAGCTTCAAGGGGGAAAAACAGTCTAACAAAGCAGACAGATTTGAGGATGGAAATATGATTTGAGAGTTGTTATTTTCTTTTAAGTTAACTTTTATTAGCATGTAGTTTGCATTTTTAAAAAGTTAAATTTGTTCCTTCGCTGACTTTGCCCACCTTTGGAAATTCCACCTCCTCCTAAATTTTCAAAGGGAAGTCCAAAATATTGCTTAACTGTGCATTGAAGCCAGTCCAGTGTGGTAGGAAACAGAAGATCTGCCCTGTAAATATGATCCGGAGTAGAACAGGATCAAAGGCACTGAAACGGCTTCAGTAATATTCTGTTTAGGGGACGGAGGCCGGGCAGGGGAAAGAAAGGTAATTAGCTAAAAGGATGGAATCAGCATTTAAAAATCCCCAAATACATATCTTAATGTTAACTTTTTATTTTTATTTTTTGAAATCTGCCCAAGTTCATATTTACCTGAGAGACCAGTTGGCACCTAAGGACAGCCTGGTTCTCTCAGGTAAATAACAAACACTTTGCAGGCCGCCTAATTGTGTTCCATACCCTGGAGACTGCAGGCCTCCCGGGTAAATGCTGTGCTTTGGAAACTCAATGAAAAAGGAACACACAAATGTGCATCCAACTAGAGCCCAGGACAGAGCCTGCAGAGGAAACCAAAGCTCCCACTCTTGGAGTGGGACAAGGTTGGGTGGGAGTTGGGGAGAGAGGGACTTACTTTGAAATGTAAGGCAAGCTCAAACATGATTTATGAAAAAGGTTATTTTCAAAAAATAAAAAAAGCCAAACTACATTGTATTGCATATTGTACCTGCTTGTTTTCATATGAAATATCATCTCCCCTAGTCTTTGAAATACAGCTTGTATTGCCTGTGATTTTACACATTGTGGCCCACTCGGCCCCCATCGTCCCCACGTATACTTTGAGCATGAGGCACAGTGCCTGGGAACATTGGGCCTGGGTCCCGGCTTCCTCATCTTCCTGTGTGACCCTCAGCAAACCACGTTTCCTCTCTGGCCTCCTTTTTGTTGGTCTGCAAAATGAGGCAGGGGTTTCCATAGTCTCTTAAATCCTTTTTTTGCTCCAACAGTCTATGAAATAATCCAGGGATTTTGCGTCAGGCTTAAAAGTCGTTATGTGTCCATTAGAGGTAATCTCACGCTGCCCACCCAGATTCTAAACTTTACTTCCACTGATGACAGAGGCGGTTCATTCAATCCTCCCAAACCACACCATCCCCATCCAAAATATACCACCCCAAAGCCACCCCCAGAGGAAAGTGCTGTTTGCTGGCGGAAGTCAGAGGCAGCTCTTCCCATCTCAGACCCAAGGCGAGGGACGGTGCCTCCCTCAATCCCTGGTCATAGGTGAACCAAGTTTGTAATTTTCGGCTCCCTCGGGTTCTGCAAAGGAGGGGACCTTGTGATCCGTGATTGCTGTCATCAGGGAGAGCCTGTCTGACGTGAGGCCTGGAAAGCCTCTCTCCTGGTCAGCATGCTCCTCTCTCTTGATTTCTGCAGCCTAGCTCTCCGCTTTGCATTCCGGGGAACAGCCACGCAGTCCCCACTCTCTGTTCAGGATCCTTGTCTGTCAGCTGGAGCCAGCTCTGCCACCCTCTTGCAGAGCACTAACCTTTTGATTTAACTTATTTGCCACAGCAGGACTATCACCGAAAGGGGAACAATGCACCCTGGCCATCTGGCCTTGGCCGCCCGAGGCACCCAGCCTTGCAGCCCAGGGTTCTTGGAGGGGCCGCTGTGAGCTGTAGAGATTCCCACCAGCCTCCCTAGACGGGTGCCCTATTTTTGTTTTTTTGCAAATCAACCTTTTAAAATCCAGATGCAGGCTATAGCCAGTGACTCAGAAAACCATAAATAATACAGCAGCCTTAGCTCAAGGAAAAAAAAAAAAACCACACACACACACACACACACACACACACACACAAAGGTGTATCTATCATTATACTTAGCCAGTAACAAGCCAAAGGTAAAGTTTTGTGGTTTTTTTTTTTTCTTCCCCATGACCCTTAAGCAAGTGTGACAGGCATTAACCTATCAATATTAGTGAGTGATTTAAAATACCAACCAACATTTGCCTGCAATAATTTCTGTTGTAAACGACTCCTTCTGGGCCCTCCTACCAGTAATTCAGCGCTCATAAATCAGAACCCAGAACGCGGTGCTTGGCTCTTGCCCTGGGCGATTCTCGAGGTCTTTTTTTGGGGGGTGGGGTCTGGAATCCATTCACATTGTAGTGTTTCCCTCTTGTCTCTGCTGCCACCTTCAAACAGGGCATTGAAGAGAACATGGGTCTGCGAAATGAGACTGAACTCTGTTGCCCAGGATGCCTCCGAACTTTATTCTGGTGACAGGAGGTACTGGCTTCTTTTTTCATCACTCTTTCTGGACACACTGCCAAGGAGCTAAGCTGGCTTTTGTTGGAGGGAATTCCATCTAGATTTTTCCACATTAGCCAGGTGTGTTGGAAGGTCCACTCCAAGATGGGAATTTTTGTTGAGGTGAAACTGCTAAGAGTGGAGGTTGCCGGGTGCGGTGGCTCATGCCTGTAATCCCAGCACTTTAGGAGGCTGAGGCAGGAGGATTGCTTGAGCCCAGGAGTTCAAGACCAGCCTGGGCAACATAGTTAGACTCTTTCCTACAGAAAACATAAAAAATATTAGCCAGGCATGGTGGCATGTGCCTGTAGTCTCAGTTACTCAGGAGGCTGAAATGGGAGGGTTGCTTGAGCCCAGGGGTTCAAAGCTGCAGTGAGCTGTGATCATGTCACTGTACTCTGGCCTGGGTGACAGAGCAAGATGCTGTCTCTAAATAAAAAAATAAGTAAATTAAGTGGAGGTTGCAGATACAAGAACAAGAAGAGACGGAGAAGAACAGCAGCAGTGAGTGACCCAGCATGAGGGAAGCAGGCACAGGGAAGTAAGAGGTGATGGAAAGTTCTGGACAAGGCGTAATGCAAGCACCAACCTGGCCAGAACCAGCAGGCCTCATTTCTGCAGGCTGCATCCTTCTGACCCACATTCTGGCTCGCAGAGGCAACTTGGGTACAGTCATGCAACCAAATAACATACCCACTTCAAGGAAGGTAATTTCTTTAGAGTTAAGAGATTTATTAGGGGAGCCTGAAGAGTGGGGAGGGGGTGTCGGGGAGGGACTGAGACCCATCTGGTTTGTTGTGGGTCTTTTTTTATTAGAAGAGAAAAAAAAATCGCTCTGTGGGTTCATATGTCTAAGGAGAGCTCAATTAAAGTTATTTGCTGGAGCTTAAAATATGCCCGCACCTGCTTCAGCGTCAGGCTCTGAGACCGACACATGCTCCCAGAAGGTGGAGCAGATGAAGGCTCCTGTCGAGGCAAATGGAAGAGCAGGGGACAGACTTTCACTCATGCTTTGGTACCAGCCTAGGATGGGGATGCCAGCAAGCAACCGGGAGGCAGCGTCCTGGTTCATCTGGAAACCAGAGCCTGTGGTCAGCCCTGCCTGGCTGCAGTCCTCTGCAACTGCCTCTCTGGGTCAGGAGGATGCTTCTCTTTCTAAGCAGACCGGAAAGAATAGATCCAGCAGAGGGAACGACATAAAGAGACTGTATTACCTTAACCAAGTCACTTGCATCTCTGGGTGGCCCTTTCCTCTTGATACTAGGAAGGTCATAAAATCTGTTCCAGAGCTTCGTGGTGAGGATAAAAACTAATAATGGCTAACATTCACCATGCATCACACACTGTGCTAAGCCTGCCTTACACATCATCCCGTTGACTTTTCACTGCAACCCCAAGAAACAGGTATTGCTGTCAGGCATGGTGGCATGTGCCTGTAGTCTCAGTTACTCAGGAGGCTGAAGTGGGAGGGTCACTTGATCCCAGGAGTTCAAAGCTGCAGTGAGCTGTGATCGTGCCACTGCCCTCCAGCCTGGGTGATAAGGAAACTGGTGCGAGGAGAGATTTTGCCTGGATCCATCTGACCCCAAACCTGACCTTTGAGCCACCCTGCCTCAAAGGAGACTCATGAGTGAGAAAGAAATTCCAAATAATACAACGATAAAGTTACTTGCCCTAAGATGGGCTCTAGTGAAGCAAACATGCTCTCATTGAATATGCTCTTTGCCCTGTTGCCATCTCAGTTTAGAAAGTGTCCTCCCAGGATGGATGCCCAATGGATGTGGGTACTGCACTTTCTGTCTCCCGGAAGGGAGTCCAGACCTGGAAGAATTCGGAAGGGTCAGCGGGCCTTCACCCCTGCTCTCAAAAGCACAGGGGAACTCTGGAGACAAGAGTCTCCATTATCTTCTATTTTCTGAAACAGGTGATTGATCTCAGAGCCTCGCTTTCTAGCTCTCAGGGCTTGATGAATTCTTTTATTCCGGATTCCTAGGCTTTTCACAAGAAATGGAGCCAGTTTTAGACACCAAGGAAGGAATTCACGAATGGGACAGAGAGGAATTTGCTAGCTCTCATTGATGGAGTTTGTCATTACACAGACCTGAACCTAAATCTTTTTAGACAATTCCTCCTTCGGGGTTTCACTTTGAGATGTCTTTTTTTTTTTTTTTTTTTTTCAGCCCAGAGGTCTTTTATTTTATTTTTTTTTAACACTCATTATGCCATGAATTCATAGGGAATAGGTTCCAGCAGCTCAGGCTCCTTCCCATTGGTTCTCACAAAGTGTGCTTCTCTGGGTGGAGCAGGCTGGCGCTTCAGTTGAACCCAGGTACCTTTCTCTTTGGCTTCTTTCTTTTTCTGATCATTTTCCTTCACGCGTTTCAGGAAGCTATCTCAGCTCTTAGAGTGCTTAATGTGCTCAATATGTACATTAATTCTCTTGGCAAGAATCTTGCCCTTCTTTGTTTACAACAATGCCAACAGCATGCTGGGTAACGTTGTAGACTCTCCCAGTTTTGCCATGGTAACACTTGTGGGGCATTCCTTTTTGAACGGTACCCATTCCCTTGATGTCTACGATATCACCTTTCTTATAGATTCGCATATACGTGGCCAAAGGAACAACTCCATGTTTTCTAAAAGGCCTAGAGAACATATATCGGGTGCCTCTCCTCTTTCCCTTTGTGTTCGTCATTTTGGCAAATTACTGGAAGATGGCGGTTCCGGCCGAAAGGAAAAGGTGTCTCCAATCTGGGGGAGAGAATCCAGAGATCAATGACCATTAATCTCCATTTGAAGGGGACTTTTTGGTTGTGTGATTCACTGAGATTCTTTTTTTAAAAAATCAAAACCTTTTGATCATTTTAAGTTTTTTAAAAAATTATTTGTGGTAAAATATACTTACCGCCTTAACCATCTTTAAATGTGCAGTTCAGTAGTGCTAAGTACATTATTGTGCAGCCATCACCATCATCCAGCCTCAGAAATTTCATCTTATAAAACTGACACTCTGCTGGGCGTGGTGGCTTGTGCCTGTCATCCCAGCACTCAGGGAGGCCTATCACTTGAGGTCAGGAGTTCAAGACCAGCCTGGCCAACACAGTGAAACTCCGTCTCTACAAAAAAAATACAAAAATTAGGTGTGGTGGTGCATGCCTGTAATCCCAGCTACTGGGGAGGCTGAGGCAAGAGAATCACTTGAACCCAGAGGGGTGGAGGTTGCGGTGAGCTGAGATCATGCCACAGCACTCCAGCCTGGGCGACAGAGTGAGAATCCGTCTCAAACAAGCAAACAACAAACAAACAAAATCACCTCACAATCTACCCATTAAACAGCAACTCCCATTTTCCCCTCCCCCCAGCCACTGGTAACCACCATTCTGCTTTCTGTGTCTATGAATTTGACTGTTCTATGAACCTCATGTACGTGGGATTATACAATATTTGTTTATAACTAGTTTGTTTCACTTAGCGTAATGTCCTCGAGGCTTATCCATGTTGTCGCGTATGTCAGAATTTCCTTCATTTTTAAGGCTGAAGACTATTCCACTATATGGTTATACCGTATTTTTCTATCCTTTCATCTGTTGATGGACACTTTGGGTTGCTTCCCCCACTTGGCAATGGTGAATCACACTGCTTTGAACATTATACAAATGACTCTTCAAACCCTGCTTCCAGTTCTGGGGAGATAGAGACCCACAAATGGAATTGCTAGATCATGATTCACCGAGATTAAGTAGCTGTGAAGTGTCCTGTCCTTCATTATATAGCCTACCCGTGTGCAGAAAAATATACTGACTACAGCCTATACTTCGGGGACATTTAAAAAGTTTTTATGCTGATTCTTTCAGTTAAGCTGCATACTGTAAGTGCATATTGTATGCATGTACAAACTCTTGAGTATATACTGTGTGTATATATGCTGTGTGCACCAGGCACTGTAGTAAGTGCTTTATCTGGCTACTGGAAACCTCATTTCATCTTCTGAATGACACTCCTATTTGGCAGGTTCTATCCTTACCCTTGTTTTACATGTGAGTTTCCTGAGGCTGAGAGATTAAGAAATTTGCCCCAGTTTTAACTGGAGGAACATAAACTCAAACCTAGGCATTCTGACTTCAGAGCTGCAGTCTGAGTTGCTACTCTTTGCTGCATTCATGGAGACAGAGTAAGGAAACTAGTCCTTCAATGCATCCTCACTCTTGCCCCCAACACATATAGATTTATGATTTTTTGATTTTACAATGGTGTGAAAGTGATATGCATTCAGTAGAAGCTGTACAAATTCCCATACAACCATGCTGTTTTTCACTTTCAGTACAGTATTCAATAAATGACGTGAGCTAGTCAAATTTTATTATAACATAGGCTTTGTGTTAGATGATTTAGCCCAACTATAGGCTAATGTAAATGTTCTGTACACATTCAAGGTAGTTTAGAGTAATAAGCTATGATGCTTAGTAGGTTGGATGTATTAAATGCATTTTTGATTTGTGATATTTTCAATTTATATTGAACTTATTGGGATATAACTCCATTGTATGTTGAGCATCTGTACATGAATCCAATTCTCTACCCAAAAAAGAGCTCCGTTTTTCTTTGTATCTTCTAAAACTTAGCTACAGATTTTGAAGCTCTTGCCTTAGCCTCTGTTCTTAGCAATGGTTTAATAAACATTCATCTTTTCCTTTCCTGCCTCTCCCAATGTCAGTTCCTCTCTAGCAACATGCCGTGTGCACCATTAGTTGGAGGTTTGATTTCCCAAATACATAGACCCATCTGCATTTCATTGCATCATCTCTGATGATGAATTTGTTCATTAGCCTCCTTCTCTCCATTTATTGTAGCGGCATGCATGGCAGCTTTTCTATGGTTACTTCTATGCATTGTTGACATTGGCTCTAGGATTTATATATGTTCAGGGATGGTGTCTGGGCAGACCCTCTAGTGACAGTCTATAGAAGAGGATCTCTGGCCAACCATGTGACGGGAAGGGCACCACAGCTTGTTGTGGCTGTAGCTTTGTTGCCTTGGTCTGGAGAATTTCTCCTTGCCTTCTCATACACCCCAGCATGCTAGCTATCTGGATTTGGAGAGAAAGGTATGTGGGCTGCCTGGCTTTACTGACTCTCTTACTACCCAAATGGCAAGAAGGTTTGCAACAGGAGAAGGCAGGAAGATCAGGCTCAGTCTTTTCTGAGGAACTCAGAGAGGAGAGGGGCCAAGGCGCTGTCTCATTAGGATTTTGAGAAAGAACTTGGGCTTGTTCATAAAGACTGTTCAGAAACCTCTGTCCTATGCTTTATGTAATAGAATAAAGCTCCCTCAGAGTTAACAGCAAATCTCTCAGGTTGCATTTACCTTCTTGCATCTATGGTTCCCTTTCTTTCTGCCTAAGTAGGTATGCTATTGTTTGCAAGGGTGTGGATGAAGGTAGAGTCCAGGAAGTGATTTCCTCTGAGTCCCAGGAGCTTCTAGGAAAAGGCTTGGGATGGTGTGGGAAGAGTAGGGAAGAAAAGCAGTGCCCTGCAATACGTTGCAACCACACCCCTCCTTCCTTCCGGAGCAGGGTTGAGTGACTTATACCATGTACACCTGTTCTTAAATTGCCAGGTGATGAATCAAAATCTCCAAAAGCCTAGGCAGCCTCATCCCTGACTTGGAAAACCATGGATTGTCTCTAAGCCTTTAAATGCTTTGTCTCTAAAGCCTCAGGCCTTGAGCAAAAGCCCTCTTGCCCTTTGAGAAGGAGCCAGCCTGGCCCGGAGTTGGGTTGAATGGGTACCTCTGGTTGGATGACTGAACGTTACCTGTCCTTTTTTTCCTTCAACTTCTCCCACCTTGCACTGTTGCAACCTATGCCCCAAATGATCAGTTGGGGAGGTGACAGTCCTCCACATTTAGTCATTCCTGGGTGACAGGCTCCTTGTTCATAGAGTGCAGGGGCCAACTGCAATCAGGATAACTGAGGGCAGGACGCGCTTTGCTGATGCTCTAGCAGAGGAAATTGCAGCTTTGCTGCCCTTGGCCAGGTACGGATTGTTGGGGTTCACTCTGCTCTACTTGATCTGCTGTTTGCCATTCTAGTAAATGCCCTCCCCATCTTTCACTCTGGGAGGGCTATGGTGACTGCCTCAAGAGGTGACTCTAGGGGCCCTACAATGAGTTCATGGGTGAGGCATGTCTCCTTCAGCAAGGGACCCTAATGTCCTCTGGTGGCCCTCATAGCAATGGTCCGCCCTTGTGTCTTTAGTTGGAATGGCAGGGATCAGACTACCCACAGTCAGTTTGAGTTTGTACCATCTCTGGTGTCTGTCATCTCCTGCTGAAAGCTGACAGATAGGATTTCTCCCTGAGTGCATGCTTACGTTTGTTACATTCACTTTTCACTTCATATATTATTTTTGGCAAGTGAGAAAATATAGAGGACTTTCAATCTCCAAAGTCGTTAGCATTTCCATGCACACTGGATTTAGACTCAGCCTTGCCCTCGTTGGTGAGCTAGAGGAGATCAAAAGCACCCCAAATCTGCATATAAGCAAAGCAGTCTAACCAAGATCTGTCAGCGAGTGCTTTTAATGTTGCTTAACAAAATATGTTACACAAAATCTTTATAGACTGAATAGGTACTTTGAGTTCCAACAAAGTAAAGCAAAGTAAACATTGCTCTTATGGGAAATAAAGTTCTATGTGGTTAGGGGCAGGGCTGTGATTAATTCAGTGGCAATGAAAAGTCCATGAAAATATAGTAAGGTTACTAGCTCTGCTTGAGAAACAATTTAATATCTGCTATGTATTAAATATATATGTGTGTATATATGTTTTAATACCAAATGATGGGTGGTGGGAGAAGAACTGGTATTTCTCATCTTTAATTATAAATTAATGTGCTGATGCTCTAGATATCATAGCTCCATCAATTATTGATGTTGACCTCACTACAGAAATCAGTAAGGAAAACAGAGTGATGAAAGGCAGCATTGAAGAGATGAAGACTAAGTTTCTATGACAGTCCCTCTGTGTGTGCACGCATGCGCCTGTGTGCAAACATCTGCATGTGTATGTACATATAGATAACTCAGTTTACCTTTACAACAATTATCTACTGAACTGCAGATTTCTCAGAGCTCTCGAACTGTAGCCTTGTCCAAAGTGCATGCCTTCATAATGTGCATTTTAACGTTAAATGGTTTTTAATATTCTACATATGGTTTCATGGTTTTAACTCTCCTCTCTGGGAATGAACAGGGCTGTGGTATTATGAATAGTGGACCGTGTCCAGGACACCCACTTACTTCCCTACATATCAAACATGTGGCGCTCCCATTAAACATGGAACTGTCTCTAGAGATTACAGTTGTCCTATCTAATCCAGTCCTGTTTTGTTCCCTCGACCCAGATTGAGAAGGATACATTGTTCTCATACATTCTTTTTTTAATTAAATGCAGTGGACATGTCACGTCCATGAAATACTCCAGGTCTGTTTTCACATCTGTGGTCATTTTCTCCTCCTCTCCTTCCATTTGGCTTTTTGGAAAGAAAACCAACCCTAATGTATACTTGGATTAATTGATTGGTTGTGTGCAATTTGCCAGGACAGTTTAGATATGATCTTAATTTTTTGTTTCTAATCCCAACAGAATGTTCTCTGTTGCTGCTCTTTCAGACACTCACCAAAGCTCTCGTCATTCCTGTCCAATGATTGTTTGAGTATGATATTCTTATTCAAATTGGTTCATCCAAATTCACTTCTCCCTCCCCTTGTACTGGGGTATGCAAGAGAACCTTTAGGTGCGAGGTATGCCTGTGTGTGTTTTAAGTTGTAATTGCTGGGATCATTTGCTAATTGATCCTATTGATACAAAGTACAAAACCTTCTATATAGACAGCACTTCATCAGAAGCAAGGAAACCTGATATCCCATAAAATTCTCCATTCAATTATAATTTTAAAATACTGGAGTAAACTCCTAGCAATTCACAAGAGGCTAAACTAGAGCCCCATTAGAAGGGTACTACAAGTAAACATTATTAATTATAAAAAATTGCCTAAATTAGATTTTTTTCACACCTGCTTCTTGCTTAATTAGCTAGCAATCCACATATTCCATTCAATTGAACTCTTACTATTTATTCAAGCATACTTGACATTAACATACTGTTTGATGTTTGATATCCTCAGTTTTAATTTAACCACATGACAACAAATGGTGTTTATGAAATACCAGTGAGCTGGAAAAATATCCTGTGTTGTAGTCGCACATGGGAGTGAATAGAGAATTTTTCTTTTGGAAGGGCTTGATGGCAGTAAGAAAATGAGACCCTCATTTTGTTTAATTTTTGAATGTTCTCATTCCTGTTCTCTATCACACCCTGTAAGAGGGCTTTGGAAGGTCCTGCAAGGACAGCATTGGGGCTTTGTTGCAAAAATATCCTTGAGAGCATTAATGATGGAAAAAAGTACTGTGCACCTGCTGGCACTTGGGGAGAATTTTACAGAACTGCCCTCATATTAAAAACACCATGGCCATTCTTTAGGGATTAAAGAAGAGGGTGGCAGGTACATGAAGATCTTACAGCTAAATAGGGCTGTCTGGTGTCAGGGAGGAGAAAAATGAAATGCAGAGGCCAAAGGCTAGAAAGAAGTTGGCCATTATCATGAGTCATTTTCCCTATGCCTTGGCTAAGCCAAGGTAACCAAGTAATTCCTGGGGTGGACCTGGCACTAAGGACCTCCTCACTGTGTTGCTTTCATACCTGAGAGTCCAAACTGATGCCCTTGAAACTGATATCAACAGGAATGGGATGCACAAGTTCAATATAAACCTGCCAACAAAGGCCTTGGACTTGTTATTCGGAGACTCCTATGTCTAATTGGATTTATTCCTCAAACTTTTCCCCTGCCCCTCCAGAAGAGCACACGAGGGAGTTAGTGGTTGTGATTCCTGTCAGCCACTTTGTAATGCGAGTACCTTGCAATCTGGTGATGAAACTCAACTTGGAAAATTCCCTGGGCCAAGAGACAAAAGAGAAAATTGTCTCCATAATGTATTGATTCTGACTAATGACATAACTTGTTGTAGGGGATTTGGATTGATAGCCACTGGCTTGTCTCCAGTAAGACACCATGTTACATCTGACTCTGATCAAACTGTCTGTAAATCACTTTTAACTTGGGTCCTGTAGATTTTGTGTTCACACCACACGTACTGCTTGGGTTCGACATCATTATTCTTCGCTTGGACTGTCTTTGTTTAACAGCCACTTAAAATTTTTGGCTGCTGGTGAATAGAGAAGCTTGTTAGCTGAGGAAAACATGTTGATGTCACACACTTGCAGGATTTTTTTTTTTTTTTTTTTTTTTTAAATTTTGGTCAGGCTGTGTGGATCCAAGAAAGTGTGTGGTGTTACCTGTAATAGATGGATGGCTTTAGGTTCAGAGGCTAGATTCAGATATCCCTGGATAATAGTTGGAAGTTGGAAGCCATCTCTTGGGACCTGGCATATTTACATTAGGGCTGATACTTCTTGCTTCTGGAGGGGCTTGTTATTCTGGGATGAACTTGTTATCCGAGATAGCCCTTTTTGCAACTGAGGTCCACAAAAAACCAGGTGTGTCAGAGAGCCACCACTACCAACACCCTGCACTCATATTGCTTACAATCTTCAAGGAAATGGATCTTGGATAGGATTTGGAATCAAAATTTCGACTCCTTTTTTGCTTTTTTATTTTACTCTTCATGCACAGAAACACATGACCTCAAAATACGTGTTTGAATGGAGAAGAAAACAAGCAAGACTTGTACGTGGCATTCAGAATGCATGTTTCTTCCCAGCCCCCTCCTTGTTATTTGTGTTTAAATTAGGCTACTCTAATAAATTTATATTCGTTATGCCCAGGTCAGTTGGGCAATGGGTAGAAGGGCGTTCTACAACTGTGGAAAATATGGCTTGGCTTATATATTTTTAAAGGACAGTTTGGAGAAGCTGTAATCTCCAGAAAGAGAATTTTATTAACATTGAGCTTCTAACTTGATAAGAATAATGGCAAATGAATTTTCCACCTGAAGGGGAATTAGATACCTCCATTTGGTTCATTTCCAACTGTGGGTGCCCCTGGTGTATGAGCCCCTTCCAAAAGTTCTCATCATTCATTTCTGTTAAAGAAAAATTCACAGTTTAGGAAAACCAGCATTATGAGGAGTCATCTCCAAGTTGGTGATTATTTGATTTTTTTCTTAAAACCTCATATTAGGGCTGGGCGCCATGGTTCACACCTGTAATCCTAGCATTTTGGGAGGCCAAGGCAGGTGGATCATGAAGTCAAGAGGTCAAGACCAGCCTGGCCAAGATGGTGAAACCCTGTCTCTACTAAAAATACAAAAATTAGCCAGGCATGGTGGTAGGTGCCTGTAGTCCCAGCTACTCAGGAGGCGGAGGCAGAGAATTGCTTGAACTTGGGAGGTTGCAGTGAGCCAAGATCGTGCCACTGCACTCCAGCCTGGGTGACAGAGTAGGACTCCGTCTCAAAACAAAAAACAAAAAACCTCATATTTGAAGTGAGATTGTTTGAAATATCCCATAAATAGCAAATTATAAAATTTATTTTAATTACACCAGGGAAATGGAATTCCTATCTTTTACATTTAAAATTTAAGCCTTCTGTTATAGAAAATTTTAAGACACATGAAAGTAGGGAGAATAATATAAATGATATGTACCATATAATTCTAGCTCGTTTCACACACTTTTTGGTTTTTACTTGTTATTTTCTGCTATTTTTCTTCTTCATGCATATGTGCAATGCAATATAAGGTACAAGACACAGCTCTTCCCCACCATGTGCCATACATATAATGAAAGCAGAGCCTTGGGGTGTGTTTTTATGTTGATCAGTATAGGTACTTATGAATACACACATACTTAACACTTTTATACACATATGGATAAACACATTTTTATATTTATGTGTGTGCATTTATATCAGTAGCATTATTCTCACCCACAGGTTTAACAGTCTAACACAGGGGAATTGAAAGAGATGAGGAAGATACCTTTAAGTGGACTTATTTAATTACATATTATAATCTGGTTTTCTAAAGAATTTAGCAGTGATTTGTCACGGTGAGAAATAATTCTGACCACCCCAACAGCTCCATCTCTTGAGACTTTTTGATAATGCTCTAGAGATGAAACAGCATCAAAGACCAAGGGCTCTTGAATATGCAAAACAGTGTCGGTGGGCCATTTCATCTTTCATTAATTCATCTAGTGTGAGGTGCATCTACAGGTGCCCCCAGCAAAGCAGGAAATGTACAGTAACTTGAACGTTTTCACTGGGGCCCATATTGATTGTTGATGTAACCAGTGGCACCTCTACAACTTTAATCCCTCATTCAATATCTTGAGGAGATCTGATAGATATTTATTCTGGCTATTTGTTCATGTGTACATAAAGATTGTTTTCCAAAGCAGTGGTTTTGCTCTGCCTCCCATGGTTGGGATGATGGGCAGTACATGTTTTACAAACTTGCTTTTAGGGGCTCTCCAGTTCTGTGAAGACAGCTGGCCCTTAGGGCATAATTGGTACTTCAGTAGGAATCCCATTTCTTTAGAAATAGACTGCCCATCTGACAATAGACTTTCCTTCACTCAGGCACTCAAGTAAGGTCATGATGTTGAGGACTCTTGCATCTTTGAGCAAGGGTGGAGTCTGCCTATCCTGACTCAGAGACCCCCAAAGCTGGAGTAACAAAGAGTGGGTGTTCATTTTCTCTGTGTGGCCAGTGAAGTTCTCCCTGCTCCTCCCCTCCTTAGATACATGAAGATCACTGCTTTAGGGAAATAGACGCATTCAAAGGTAGCCCCACCAGAACCCAGGAAAGGTGAATAGGCTGGGAATTGGATTATTTGTGTTTATTCTGCTCTAGATTTACCCTTGGATATGCCCCTGAGCTGTTGGTGTCTCATCCATAGAATGGGACCGTACTACCTAATCCTTTAAACACTTGGGATGATTTTCTTTTCTTGCCCCTGGATGACATTTGCTTCTGAGACCTCCCCATTCCTGACTGTATGCCCTTCCATTTCGGATGCCATGTTTTGGACGAGACTCTGGAGATGTAATTCTAGGCAAGGAAACCCAGACGGAAAGGGTAAGGAACAGAACTTGGGGGCAGACACATCAGGACCTGGGGCAAAGATATTTGTGGCAAAATGGCTATAGTGCTGACACAGCTAGCTGCTGAGCTATGGATTTAGGAAAAAGAAAACCCAGATCAAACCCTCCCCCAAATAACAATGAGAATCAGTCCTACTATGGGAAGAAAAATGGCGGTTACCGTTTCACACCACAATTCATTTGCCTATAAAAAGATACCTTAGGCTGGGCCTTGTGGCTCATGCCTGTAATCCCAGCACTTTGGGAGGCTGAGGCGGGTGGATCGCCTGAGGTCAGGAGTTCAAGACCAACCTGACCAACATGGTGAAATCCTGTCTCTACTAAAAATACAAAAATTAGCCAGGCATGGTGGCAGGCACCTGTAATCCCAGCTACTTGGGAGGCTGAGGCAGGAGAATCGCTTGATCCTGGGAGGCAGAAGTTACAGTGAGCCGAGATCACGCCACTGCACGCCAGCCTGGGCAACACAGAGAGAGTCCATGTCAAAAAAACTTTAAGCAAGCATTGTCTCTCCTTAGAAGCCAGAAAAGCAAGCTTATATTGCTCCTGGCTTTGTAGAACAACCCAACATATTGAAGAAATTCCTGAGCACCAGAAAAATGGAATAGCCATTCCTCCACCTTTACAAAAAGTCCAGCCTCAGCTCATCCTCCCTTCAGGGTCTGTGTCATTGTCCTTTGGCTCAGCCTAACCTGATGAGGTTCCCAAAGCCCTAGTCCTGACAGCAGCCGTTCAGCTTTGACTGAGGCTGATGGTGGCACTTAGAGCCAGGTAAACAAAGCTTCCAGACTCGATTTTATTTTTCCTGTCAAAAAGAAATGGAAAGAGGCTACTTCAGATTCTACTGAAGTCATAATAAAACTAGACCCACTGGGTCACCATATGTGGGGAAAAGTTCTCCTGGGCCTTAGTGTACACACTCGGGGAGGGAAATAAAGAAAGGGAAAGCCGCCGTTCTACTGGCAACTGTCGTTAGGTAGTATAAACAATGGCCCGTCACTGGCATGGAGTGGAGGCTCAGATTCCAATAGCACTCAACAGGGAGCCTTCCTTAAAAAATTAGAAGAAGCTGGGCTGGAGTTGGTCCATGCTGGGAATGGCAGAAGAAGCAAAAACAAGAGTAAATGAATGGAAATTAAGCAGCAGGAAATGGGGATTTGGCACAAAGCTGGAATTTGAAACTGCAGAGAGGTGTCAGTGATAAGGTTGTATAAAGTTTCTGGCCAAAAAAAGAGAGAGAAGGAATGCAGATGTGTTCATTGAATAAAGTGCAGATGGAGAAAGAGGCAGGAAGAAAAAAAAATGCCGGGGAAATCATAATGAGTGGAGGTGCAATTCTGTTTAGCAAAACTTTAAAAATTATTCTCCCTGCATGTCTGGATGAAATTACAGGTTGGTTCAGATTGTTCCAATCTACTGGAGAGATTAAGGCCACGTTTATTTACTTTTACCTTTTCCTGCTCTGGGCAGACTGGGCTGTTTGTGCTGGGAGGCTCTGGGCAGGCAGAATCCAGGTGTGAGTCTCTGTTTGGAGTCTGCTCAGGAACTGCGGCCATCAGTTCCTCTTTAGATAGAAATAACTGGGATGTCTCTGGAGAGCTTGAATCATTGTGCGGGTTTGTTACCTGTCTGGGAGGCTCATGAGAAGACATGCAGCAAAGAGATCTGACCCCTTGCACACATGCGCCCTTTCCCTTGGCTGTGCAAGGAAGTCTGGTCTTTTGTGTCCTGCCTGCCTTCCTCACTCCCATCTGGCAGGGCTCAGTTACACTTCTCTTTGGCTAAAGATAGTCTGTGCATCACAGGGCAATCCTGTGTTTAAACATCATCTTATTTGGTAACTAACAGGCTGAAATTGGCCTCTCCAGTTGTACTTTGGTCATGAAATCATGGCTCACTACAATCTTGAACTCCTGGACTCAAGTGATCCTTTCATCTCACCTCCCGAGTAGCTGGGACTACAGGCGCGTGCCACCACACCCGGCTAATTTTTATTTTTATTTTTGTAGAGATAGGGTCGTGTTATGTTGCTTAGGCTGGTCTTGAACTCCTGGGCTCAAGCAATCCTCTTACCTTGGGCTCCCAGCTTGCTGTGATTACAGGCACGAGCACTGTACCTAGCTGGTCCCCTCTATTTCTTGTGCAGCCTTGGATGTAGTTAAATAACTCAAGGGACCCATTCCAAGCACGAGTTGTTCCATAGGCAGTGGGGATGGGAGGCAGTGGAAGTGGTGAAGAGGTGGCCTGTGGCGGAGGGGGAAAGGTCTCTAACCCTGAACTAGCAGATGGGATGCTGGTCCAAGTCACTCTACCATCCTTAGATGTCAATTTCTCATTTTCCCAATAAGACTAATGCCTACCCAATGTATTTTAGAGCCTTTGTTTGGTGAAACTCTTGTGAAGACATGTGTATGAAAGTACTTCGTAGAATACTCTGTATTATCTTATGCAAAGCATCATCATCTTCGTTATCTGTGGGAAAGCAAGATTTGCTCTTGGAGGAGAAATGGCAGTTTTAGCAAAGAGGTGAGGTGTCTTGAGACTGGAAGGCAGTCTGGATATACAATTTTCAGAGCCTTCCTTCTTTCAAACCGTAAAAGAGGGTGCTTTTGGATGTACGCTTCTGACCCCTCTGTCCCGGGGTTTTAAAAGCAATGTAAGGCACAGCAATACATGTGGCCCTTGCCAAATATTCTCAATCTGTCAGTGTGGATATTGGTAGATGCACAATGGTGGGTAATGCGTCAATCTGGCTTCCTTCCCTAGATGAGCGGTATTTCCTTGGGGACAAGCACAAATGTCATGTTTTCTATATCAATGCTGTTGATATAATAGTCTGGATTACCTTCAGTTCTGATTGTGTGTCATCTTGGGAGAGGATACTGTTTAAATGTTAGTGTTGAATAATGAAAATTAGGTGAGGAGTGGAGGGTGAATATTAAAATGTCGCCATCACAGTGGCCCCACCTGCCCTGTAAGGCCCTGTCCCTGTCCGTCTACTTTCTCTGCTGATTCTGGGTCAGAAATACAGCATGTTCTCCCTTATAAATGGGAGCTAAATAACTTGTACACATGGACATAGAGTATATAATAATAGTCGTTGGAGATTTGGGAGGGCAGGAGAGGGTGAGGGATGAGAAATTACCTAATGCATACAATGATACAATGTACACTATTGAGATGATGGCTGCACTAAAAGCCCAGACTTCCCACTCTGCAATATATCCATGTAACAAGAGTACTTGTACACCTTAAATTTATACTTTATTATTATTATAATTATTATTTTTATTATTTTGAGAAGGAGTTTTGCTCTTGTTGCCCAGGTTGGAGTGCAATGGTGCGATCTCAGCTCACTGCAACCTCTGCCTCCCAGGTTCAAGAGATTCTCTAGAGTAGCTGGGATTAGAGGCATGTGCCACCACACCCAGCTAATACTGTATTTTTAGTAGAGACAAGGTTTCTCCATGTTGGTCAGGCTGGTCTCGAACTCCCAACCTCAGGTGATCTGCCCACCTTAGCCTCCCAAGGTGCTGGGATTACAGGCATAAGCCACTGCACCCGGCCAGCATTTTTTTTTTAAAGGGATAATGCTCTCCCTCCCCATCCCTGTGCAGACCTACACACCTGCCCATTTGGTACCACACCTATTAGGGGGGACAAAATGTACATTCATACTCCAATTCCTTTTTTAAAAAAATTAAGATGGGGTCTTGCTCCATTGCCCACGCTGGTTTTGAACTCTTGTCCTCAAGCTGGGCTTACAGGTGTGAGCCACTGCACCTGGCTAATACCTCAATTCTTGGGAGAGCAGCATTTCCTTGGGGACAAGCTATATTCCCAAACACAGAAGGTAGTCTCATCCAAAATATTAACTTATATTCACCAAACACAGAAGGTAGCACTTAAACGTAAGCAAGAATGAGAGTTTCAAGGGGCAAATCTAGGCACAACTGTAGTTAGGGAGAAGTGCCCCTAAACATGTCTTGTGGCTCAAGCTGTTGGGAGCATAAACAGGTGACTCCCCAAGCTCTCTCCTTTTTCCTTCTTTCAAATCCTTTATTTTTTCTCCTTTTAAAAATATCAATAAGCTATATAAAAGTATAGAAAATGTGTTAAAATAACAATCTTTTAAGACTATCTTTAGAAAAATCCATCTTCTTTTTTTTTTATATATGTGCCTGGACACAGGAATATTTACATTTATATACTGGTAAAATCTCTATTAGGTTATTCATTTTTAGGCCCCTCTAAAATGCTTAGAGTCTCACAAAATACATAATGCTACCCACAAAATACCTCTGGAGCTTCTCCCTCTCCTCTAATTCTCAAGGCCCCCGCCTGAATTTAGGGCCTTCCTCTCACCTTGGTGAATAGAATGACTTCCAAGCTGGTTTCTTGCCTCTAGGCCCTTCTTACACCCGCAGAATTAACTTCCTAGAGCACAAACTTGACCCTCTGCTTAATGCCTGGCAGCAGCTCTCAGCACCTTTGGAGGGAAGCCCTGTCCCCACGGGTCCTGGTCTGTGGGCCCAGCCAGGCTCCGGGAAGTGTGGTGCTAGCGTGGTATGCTCTTGTCGCTGTGATCAGCCCTGGCTTCTTGTGTCTGCTGTAGTCCACGCTGTTCTGGGGATGCGCTCTGTGCCCTCCTCCAACCCTCTCTGATCCTCCCAGCGCCGACGGCCCCGGGGCGCCTTGTTTACAGCAGCTGCACAACCTGGCGCGCTGCGTTTGAGTCCTTGCAGCACAGACCCCGGGTCCCTAGCCAGCCGCAGTCACTGTGGTGAACAAATTAGGCACGGCTCCTACCTTCGCAGAGGCAGCAATCCATTCGGGGAAGGCAGCCGTGGTATAATTAAAAGTGCAATGAGTATCCATGTCCTCCAGCACTGCGGGGTGCCATGGCAGCAAATAACCAGGGGACCCAGACAGGCTTGCGGAGCCATGAGGGCTTTCTGTGCCAAGGGAGGGATGTGGATGAGCGTCCTGAAGGCTCCCTGGGGGAAGGGGCGGGGGCGGTGCTGGAGGTGAGTGGGGGCACTTTCCTTGAGAAGAACCTTGAACTGTCAGTACGATCCAGATAAGCATGTGGGAAATGGTGGTGAAACACGACGTTTCCTCCGCATTGATTCCCTTCACTGAAGGCCCTCAAAATATGTAAATTTTTTTTCTTAGTGCCTCAGAGCTTAAGGCATTTCTGAAAGCCAAGACCCATTGCCCTTGGCTTCTGTCTTTCTCTTTGGACCTGTGTTCTCTGCACCTGGCAGAGATGTACCCAAAGAAGTAGGAATGGGCTTATCTGCCTGCACGCGAAGCTGGGGGCGCTGAGCGGAGCGGCAAGGTGCCCTGTGGCTCTCCAGACTCAGGTGGTGCATTTAGCAGCAGGAAGCCACCAACGGGCAGCCCTCTGGGATGCTGTGGATGCCAGAATGGAAGCTCCAGGAAAGCAGTTTGGGTTCCCACGTAGCCCGATATCACTCTTCCTCCGCCTGAACTATTTTGAGACATTCCTGCCATCCTTCTCTCTCCCACACATACCCTTAATATGACTAGAATATAGCTAGTTCGAGCTAGCATATGTTCTTATAATTATGTTGCTAGCATGATAGATTATTTATTCTACTCACTTTTTTTTTTTTTCCTGAGTCCCTGTACTGTGTAACCAAGACTAAGGAGCTTATTTAAATAAAGAGATACTAACACACCTTGACAGCAGCCTATAAAAAAAAAAGGAAAGCCCCAACCTTTAACAGGTCTCAAATCTGCATCCCATCTGTTTAATATGCAACCTAATGTGCTGCTGCGAGGCTCAGTTTCCTGGCAGCCGAAGGGAGAACCAGAGGCTCTGTCTACTAAGCCGCTGATCTCTGACGGTGGAGAGCCTTTGAGTGTCCAGCTCTGTGGGATGTTGCCCTAACTAGGCACTGTCATTCACCTGGAGGAGTGCTCAGTGAGTGGGCTTTGGATCCAATAGGACTGGAGCCAGGAGGAGCCTCCACAGCCCTTGGGGCAGCCTTCTCTTATTGCTGATGGAGAATCTGAAGCCCCAAGCACAGTGTCTTGCCGATGGTGACACAGAGACTCAGTGAAGGGTCAGATCCCGAATCAGCTCCTTGACTGCATTCAGTGTCTTTTCCCTCTGCGGTGTGGGACTGGAAGATCCATGGAAATGGTTTCCACCACCCAGTCTGGGAGGCAAGCAGAAGCCAGGAATCAACCACTCCATCCATTTCCTGTGACTTCTCTGGGGAGGAGTTTATCTCTTTTCTTTCCTGATTGATGTTTAGAAATGAAATGAAATCCAATAAAAGCCTATATTACCACCTTAAGGAAAACCATGTTTCCATTCATTCCTTTAATCATTCATTCAACTAATATTGACTGAGTGTCTGTTGTGTGCCAGACATTGAGGACATGGTGATCAATCCAAGAGAGCTCCTGTCCTCCAGGGCTTTCCAATATGGTGAATGAATAGCTAAGTAAACAAGGCGTTATGGTCCACTCACCATGGTCAAGAAATGCCACAGCGGTGTGTGCAGAGCTGTGAAGCACACATGGTCTTGTGGAGGCACAGAACAGGGGCCCCTACTCCAGGCTGTGTTAGAGCTATGGGTCTTAGGGAAAGCCCCTTTCTTTTGGAGATAAGCTTCTTGATCTCCAAACTGGACCAAATGGTCTCTGTGAAGTTTGTTTGTTTTTCTGTTCTAACATCTTGAATAAGGTGTGATGGGAAAGAAGAGGATGGGAAAGAAGTACAGGAAATATCTCAGGCTTCCATAAGTTTAAAGCCTAATTAGGAAAAGAACCCAATACTTATAGAATAAGTAGGAAAAAAAAAAAACCCAAAGCCTCATTCTGTAGTTCAAAGCTATGTTATTTGATATGTACAATAGATACTAAGAAAATTCAGAAAGTGGGGAAAGTAGAATGAGTTGGAGTTGGCAGAAAGAGCCATGTGGGAGAGATGGACATTCACTTGGGTTTGAAATAGAACATAAAACTTGCATAGATGAAGGGCTGATGGGGGAGGATATCTAGACATGAAGAGTGAGCAGAGGAGATTAGCAAAGCCTGCGAAAAGGAGTGAGCAGGGCAGGTTGGGCATGAGCCAGAAGGTGAAATGATTTGTAATAGCTCCTAACCTAATGACTACCCGGCCACTTTGCAAAATCCCCATGTAGACAGGGTGAGTACGTGTTCCTGTTCACCCTGGACAGTCCTGGTTCACATTTCTGTTGGCCTACTGTAATTATTTTCTTTATAAACTATTTATTATAATTTAAAATTTATTTAAAATAAATAATTTATAAATGAATAAATAATTTATAAATAGATAAAATAATAAAATAATTACATTAGGCCAACAAAAAATAAATAAAAATGTATAAATAAATAATTACAGTAGGCCAACAGGCATGTGAACATACCAGAGTCTTGCTCTGTTACCCAGAGTGGAGTGCAGTGGCCAATTATGGATCACTCTAGCCTCCAACTTGTGAGCTTAAGCGATCCTCTTGCCTCAGTCTCCTGAGTAGTTGGGGCTGCAGTCACAAGCCACCATGCACGGCTAATTAAATAATTTTTTTTTTTGTAGACACAGGGCCTCACTATGTCGCCCAGGCTGGCCTGGAACTCCTGGCCTCAAGCAATCCTCCTGCCTTGGCCTCCCATAGGGTTGGGATTAGAGGCGTGAGCCAGTATACCTGGTCCTTTTTGTAATTTTTAACAGAGTCCCCTTTGAACACTTTTCAACATGTTCATATTTAAAAATGATTAATATGATTGAAAATGATTAATGAAATATGAATCAATACATGATTAATGAAAAATGATTTCTGACGAATTCTGAATGTTCATCTTGACCTTGCCTGTTTCTCTTAGAGTACATTCTTGAAGTCACTGCTTTTCCTTTCTGTGCTTTTCCTTACCTGTCTGTAAAATGGGGGGAATGCTTGGTGCTTTCCCTTCTTCCTGGGAACATATGGAGCCAAAAGACATCTTCAACCTCATTCTTTCCTTGCTAAATTTAACAATCTACCCTTAGCTACAGAGAACTAAAAACTCTCTGATCTTTGCCCTAGCTAAGTGTGTGTATTCTCTCCCTTCCCAAGTGAATTTCCAGGTTCTCAGAGAGTCCTCTTTGTCTAAAATGGTTGGAGCACTGAGTTGGATGACTTGGAAAGTATTTAAAAATTATTTGGACAGAGCCATCATGAAAATACCAGGTGGCCATTGGGAAGTGAGGGGGTGGATTCTATCCAGTGGTGCCACCATTTATCATGTTCAATTGGGTGGGCCAACTAGCATTCTGGAGCAGAGAATAAAGGACTGCACGTTGTGGGACTTGGTTTTGCTCTCCCAGCTGGTAATCTCAGCTGGGACAGGCCTGGGCTCCAGCTCATGTAATCACTCCTCAGGCTCCTGTCCAGCCAGCAGGGAAGATTCTAGTTGCTGGCACTGTCGATCCAACACCTATTTATGAGTACTAAATTTGCAAAAATAATATATGAAAATGAGGTTGTGTGTCATTTCAGCATGTGTTCTATATAATGAAATAAGATGGTGATATCAAATTACTGGCTAATTTAATTGCCTAGAAAAAATTAATTTCTAAAAATGCCAAATAATTTTCAAATCAGAAGGATTAGGGAAGCAGCATCTATTTTTGATTTTCATTTGGGGAGAAAGCTATACAGAGATTTTACTTTTTATCCTTTAAAATCTATAAACATTACTTTGTCCTGGGCCGGGGTATCAGCTCATGAAAAAGGAGGAGAAGAAAACCTTTTATCTTCATTTTATTTTGAACTGTACTTATTTTTAAAATTCTGCTTCCTTTTTTTTTTTTTTAAATCAATTTGTGTTAAAACTGTAGAGGATTTGCCTCATTGGTTAACAGCTTTACTGGCCTGTGAATTATGCATTTATGGTACAATTTGAAGTACCAAGGGATGAAAAGATGGTCCAAAGTTTGCCCAAACCCCAAGATCATGGTTCCATGACTGAGGCAGAACAACTGGGAGAAACCTTGGACCCTCGGTCAGTGGTTTAACAGACTTTAACCCATTCCTCCTTGAAGGAGACCCAATCCTTTTGTTTTTAGTCAGGCTCCAGTAAATCTTACCCCTGTGCAACTACACTTAGGTGCATCAGTGGTTGCCTTTGTCACCTCTTTGATGCAACTAGATGAGATTCTCAAGGCAGTAGCCAATGGCGGCCTGGGTATCTGCCTCAGCAGCCAGGAACTTTCAGGAGCCTGGAAGCATTTAGATTCTGAGGATCTCTGCATTGCAGATGCATTCTTTAAGCAAAGATTCCACTTGTGCTTTCCAGCCTTTTACCGGAATTGAGAGACAAGTCCAATTTCATTGTACATTTCCATTACTTTTTTAAAAAGTGTGTAAATCTAATATGAAGTAGGCATCAGGAATGGCAGCCATCTTGTTTTAGGAAAATACGGAATTTGAGAGCCTGCTGCAAGAGCTTAAAAGAAGAGAGGTCTTGGCAAAAGTAATGTAATCTAGCAAACATTCTGTTATTTATCAGTGAGTGATCAAGGGAGGAAACAGCTCAGTGGGGCACCTCGTTTCAGATGCTCTGATTAAGGGGGCCATGGTTTATCGAAGCTGGTCTTTGGATGATGATCATTAATATGGTTCTAGACTGAGACTGACAATCTCTGCCAGTGTTGTCTTCCTCAAGTAGAATCCCAGATCTTGGCCTCGTGCTTGCTGGTACGGTTTTCATTTCTAAAGGTGATGAGGTTAATATTGCTAGAAATAATGATTTAGCCCTTACCTGATTTAAAACATTTCACCAAAACTGTCATCCTGTGTGGTACTGATGAATGCCCGCAGGTCAGCTCGAGGCAAAACTGTGAAGTAGGCCAAGTTTATTTTCGACTTTCCTGACTGCCTCCCCAAGTGGTCACCTTCCATTCTTTTCAGGCCACCTGTCTCTCCTTCTTTTCCCTCACTCCCATGAGTTCCCTCCCTCAACTTTCAATACTATTTTTCTCACGTCCTTACTTTGTGTTTTTTCCTGATAACGAAGGAATTATTTGGAAACCTCATTCATACTAAGGTACTAGTGTCTTCTTATATTGCCCTTCTTAGGGATACTTGCATTTTAAAAGGACCTCATGGAGAGGACCACGTTCAAACCCATGGAAGGGATTTTTGGTGGGCAACTTTTGAGCATTGGTAGAAAGGATGTTTTGTCAGGGCGCACCTCTTGTAAACTTTTTATCTAGCCCAAGTAGTAGTTAATGAATTGTTAATCTTTGAGTGGTTTGGTTTTTTGCAAACCAAAAGAGGACCTATGTTAAATATAACAAAATTTAAAAAAAATGATCAAACTTCCAATGTGATTATGGGGGTCCTCTTAGCAACCATTCGCTGAAAAGGGGAAGACAGCAGGATGTAGTAGTTACAGAACGTGCTGGAGTCAGATTGCCTGGCTCAAATTGTAGCTCCACTTCTTTCTAGCTGTGTAACCTTGGGCAAGTTACCTGACCTCTCTGCACCTCAGTTTTCTCATCTGTAAAATAGAAACAATAATGGTTATGAACCTCATGGGGTGGTTATGAGGATTAAACAAGTTAATGTGTAGATAGTATTTGAGAAGTGCTTGGCATATGGTAGGCATTTAATAAACGGTATTGATGATGATGGTGGTGATGATGCTGACTGCAAACATTTGAACAGTAGAAGAGTATATCTGTGCAAGACCTGTTATTTTTTCAGCCCATGATTTTTGGCATGTATTTGGATTCCTGGATGACTCACACACAGTAACACACAGCCGCCTAGGGGTCTGCAACCATAGTTAGAGTTTGGATTAAAGCCACACCCTTGCTGGCCTCATTTTGCAGAGATAAGGAAAAGCTGAGGCAGCCAGCATCAGTGTAGGATTAGACTTTGGAGCTCCCAGAGTTCCCCAACCTGGGAGTTCTGAGAGATATATTCATCTCTCAGTTAAGGCTCCATTTATTTCCCTTGTGTTCAGGGGCTCAAGGAGGGAACCACTGTTTCCTTTACTTTATGAGTCATGGTTCTGTTCTGTCATTTTGGGAAGGGCCTCAGGCCCCTCAACAGTGTCACCACTGTGCAATTATCTTGAGTGAAGGCACACAGCAAAGTGCATTTCCTTTTTAATGTAGTTATAAATGTCGCGTCACTTGGAGATTTAGAAATCCGATCAGGAATTCCATTTCCTAGTCAAATAGGGTATAATTAGAGTGGGACTCTGGGCCCATCCCTCACCAGGCACTGTAACTGGGGAAGAGGAAGCAAGGAGCGATTCTGCTTCCTTTGGATCCGAGGGGCATCTGGAAAAGGAGAGGCATCATCTAAGCTCAAAGCCATAGAGCTGGTTTGCTTCCCCAGAGCAATGAGGCCTGCTCTCCAGAGAAATAACAAGTTACAGTTTTCATTCATCCACAGAGCCCTTGCGCTGGGGTGGAGGTATGCGGCAGGAAAGACAGTGCACCTTGTCATTTTTGGTTTCTTCAAGACAGGCCAAGGAACAACCAAGTCATTTAGAAACTTGTTCCTTAGGATTAGCCCCTGATGAGATCCTATGTCCAATGTACAGGAGGCCTATAGGATAACTCTATGAAGGAATGAATGAATGAATGCTTGGCCACCCAAGCCTTTTGGAGGAATCTTCTGGCAATGTGCATGGCCTTAGGACACATTTATTATGCATCTTCCATGTATCAAACCCTGATCCAGGGATAAAGTTGTGTGTCATTGTCTTCTGCTCTGCAGCTGGGGAAACAGACAAGGAACCGAAAATGACAAAAGAGAAGGTCAGTGTTTATCAAGGTCTGCACTGAATTTGTAAGAAGGGCTTCTATTTCTGCCTGGGTAAAAAGTAGAATCCTGGGTAATTTTCCAGAGTGGTTGATGCCAGACTGGATGAAGATGAAAAAGGGTTACCTGGGCAGGGAAGAAGAGAACAGCAGCCCAGGGAAAGGAACATATTCTCCTTGTGCATGTGCAAGAAAGAAGGGGAGTGTGTCATGTTGCAACACTTCCAATAGGGTGCACTCAGGGGTATGCAGAACACTGAGGCTGCAGAGGGTGGCAGGGACCAGACCATCAAGGGACTCCTAGGCCAAGCAAAGGTGTATGGATGCTGGTCTGAATGCAGTTGTGTTGGATGTGAGTGGTCAAGAACTGAAAGTCTGTACATGGAGATGTGATCTGATTGAACTTCCCTATGACTAGGGCTACAGCATGGGTGTATTAGTCTGTTCTCACACTGCTAATAAAGATATGCCCAAGACTGAGTAATTTGTAAAGGAAAAAGGTTTAATTGACTCACCATTGCACATGGCTAGGGAGGCCTCACAATCATGGTGGAAGATGAAGGAGGAGCAAAGTCACATCTTACATGGCAGCAGGCAAGAGAGCATGTGTGTGGGAACTCAACTTTACAAAACCATCAGATATTCACTATCATAAGAACAGCATGGGAAGAACCCACCCCCATGACTGGATTATCTCCTACCAGGTCCCTTCCATGACACATGAGGATTATGGGAGCTACAATTCAAGATGAGATTTGGGTGGAGACACAGCTAAACCATATCAGTGGGTCATGGATTTAGCATGGAGGAGACAGCCTGGAGGCAGGACAAACAAGTAGGGGACCATCGTCAGTAATCCAGGCAAGAAAAGCTGTGTGAGGACTAAAGTGAATCCGATCACATTATTGTATTAGGGATGTTTGTTAAATAAGTAGAATTTAGCTGTGCTAGTCACAAAAAAAGTAACCCTGTGAGATGATAGACTAGCTAATCCTCTCTACTACAGTAAAAATTTTACCATCTCTGTGTGTCCCATAGTATGTTGTAAGCCTCAAATGGATGGAATAACATTTATTGAAAAACAAAAAGAAATGATGGAGACCTGAACAAAGACAGTAGCAGCAGGGGTTGAGACTAGGGAAGGAGTTCAAAAGAGATTTTGAAGTTGAATCAGTAGGATTTGACTGGATATGAAAAGGAGGCAGAGGGACTTGTCTGGGCTGCTGTCTAGGTTTCTCCTGTGATGCACAGGTGGTCAAAGAGGGTGTTGTCATTCAGTGAGGATAGTTTAGGAGCAGGAGCTGGTTTGGGTAATGGAGATAAGGTGCATGGAGGGAAGAGAAGGATAAACGTGATGCCATCTCTGCAGAGTCCAAAAGAATACATCTTTACCATTAGTGACAATTGCCTCTCACCTGCCATCCCAGATGACTGCTGGGAAAACTGGGAGGTCTGTGGTACTTTTCCATTTTCTTTTCAGTCACTTCACTCTCAGCAAGCGTATCTAGGTCTGGGGTAAGACACCATGCTAGGCATTAGAGATACAGTTATGAAGAAGGTACAGGTCTTGCCCCCATGGTGTTTGCATGGTGGTCTCTTTCCCGTGCACACTCCTTGGCCTGCTCATCTGTGTGCACAGTCCCATGCCCCACTCCCAAAGTGATTTTCTTCTTAGTTATTGCCTCATTCCACATACAGTGATTGATGAGAAAGGCATAGAAGATTTGGCTGTTCTAAGTGAGTTTAGAGCTTTAACAGGAGATTCTAGAAGTTGAAGAACTCATTATCAGAAATGATTACTTCTGACAGTGGCATTTCCCCATCACACCAGGCAGTGAGAGAAGTGGCTGTAGTCTGGGATAACTTCCTGTTGCTCTGACAGGCAGACTGCCTAGGTGGTAGCTACTCTGCCACCTTGGAGAGTCCTTCCAGTTCCAACCCCTTGCTCATTCTGAAACCAGACTTCAGCATTCTCTATTAATAGTAAAAGGCTCTCCCACCTTTAGAATGAAAGAAAGACCATTTCAGTAGGTTTAGGAGTCCTGAGTGCTTCTAAACCTCCCCAAATATAAACTCTCTCTCCCCTGATCAATTTAGCCACCCTCCAGCAGCAGTAAAAATTTAACAGAGCTGGAATCAGAACCACCTTCCCTCCAACTCTGCATTTTCTTTTCATAATTTCAGTGACAGACCTATTATTCAGGCGCCTTCAAAGGATTGCATCATCAGAAACAAATTCCACAGGTTCTCATTGTAACCCCGAAACCAAACAGACCAAGCAGAAGAGACCTACAGATAGAGAGGAAGAAAGAAATAGTTGGTTCTATGTGAATGATGCCATTCCTCCCATGTATTGGTACTTGGGACAAGAGACACCCTCAGTATTGAGTGAACCTAGGGAGGCTCTTTTTACTTCCCTAACCAGTTGATACAAGATGCTTCATTCAGGCCAAGAGCCAGAGAAAAAAAATAGAAAAAATGCAGACGAAGGAGGCATCTTTTCCTGGGTTCCCTTAGCCCAGCTACCCACAGAGTTGCAGAGGGAAGAAATGTTAGAAATGTTCTGGTCTGAACTATAGTACTACATAAATATAGAATGGGGGAGATATAGCTTAATAGAAACTCATGTGAAATAAAATACAGGTATTGAGTTCAGCTTGGGAGATATAGCAGAAGAATACTGAAAAACTGGGGGAGCAGCTGGAATCATGAAGTCAGGTGACAGGAACCGTAGCTCTGCTCACAAGGCCTGAAGAAGCTTGGAACATAGGAGTCTGGGGTGGGAAGCGGGGGGAGGAGGGGGGCAACAGAACAATCTTTTCACGCTTGAATAATTGTCCCATGGAATAAGAGCAGGCATCAAACCCTTCGGCTTTAAAATCTACTCCATTGCTTTGTTTTACTTTGGAGAAATCTAAAGCCTAGAGGGTTAAACAACTTTGTCAAGAGCAGGCCTGAACACTGGTGTCCTGTCCTACCAGAGGCCACTTATCAGATACCACTGACTCCATACCTGGGTATACAACTGCATGTAATAATTAAATCACCATATGTGTGACTAAATAATAATTAATAATTATAATAATAAATAAATAATAAATAATAAAAATAAATAAAAATAATTTAAACACCATATATACATATATACTTATATATACAATATAATATACACAATATAATTGTTATTACATACATATAATCATATGTATATATAATTATACATAATATAATTTATAGACTAATATTGTAATATAATATTCAATATATAAATCGTATATATTCTATAATATTATATACTATATAATTTTCAAATATGTATTTATTTGAACGCCTACCATGTAGAAAGCCCTGTGCTAGATGCCATAGGGATTTCAAACCATATACATTGACCTCTGCCTGCAAAAACTTCTAGTCTTATCAGGGGAGTGAAGACTGAGGCCCACGAGGGATGAGCTGCCTCCACCAGGCAAGACAATGGCCGTCTAAAGGGAGATGTAGGTAAGAAATGCTCTTACGAGTGCAGAGATGAGGGAGATCACTTTGGTGGAATGCTAGGTTATAAAGAGATGTTTATAAACTTTAGGATATGAGTTCATTCTAGCTTGCTATCATCTACGTCTTTTCCTTCCGTTAGCTCGTAGCTCCTTCCAGAGCTGGAACCCTGCCCTTTGCTTTTTCTCTTATCTCCATAGAGTACCAAATATGAGCCATACACAAGTGCTTAGCATAACTTAAATAGAAAACTATAAGGAGTTGACTTTTTAAAATAGAGATTTCCTCTTTCATAAAGCTCATCTGTTCAGATAAGAGCCCATTTCCGGGGATGGTTGGAGACCAAGAGTCTGGGACACAACTGGGACCCTGTTCTCACCTAGGTTTTCTCCCTCTGGCTGAAAGCTGACAGACATTTGTGAGGCCTCAAGCTATCAGGGCAGTCTTGGGGATTATCGGGTATCTTATTCGGCTCTATGTATTTCCAGCAAAAAATGGGAGGGAGGAAAAGGATGTTCCAAATCAAAATAAGCCCGTCTGATAGTGTTTTGGTGTTTCAGCTGAGAATTATACTGGAAAGAACTATATTTTTCTGGGGTTGTAAAGGCTCCCCAGCTAACCTCCACAGTTGCTGTTTTAAGGGATGAGGAGTTTTACCTCACCCATGAGGAAGGTCCCTGTAACTGAAGCAGTCACCATGTTTTCTGAGGGTGAACCAGGTACAAGATTCTGTGCTAGCAGGGTGATATAGAGAAAAGGACATAGAACTAGGAGGCAGGAACCCTCAGGTTTTAAACATTTATTTTAAAAAAATTTTTTTGGAGAGACAGGGTCTAGCTCTGTTGTCCAGGCTGAGGTGCAGTGGCATGATCATAACGCACTGCAGCCTCAAACTCCTGGGCTCAAGGGATTCTCCTATCTCAGCCTCTGAAGTAGCTGGAACTACAGGTATGCATCAGCATGCCGGGCTAAATTTCTTGTATTTTTTTTTTTTTTGTAGAGACAAGGATCTTGCTATGTTGCCCAGGCTGGTCTTGAACTCTTGGCCTCAAGTGATCCTCCCACCTTGGCCTCCCAAAACACTGAGATTATAAGCATGAGCCATCCCGCCTGGCCTTGTTTTAAATAAGATGTTTCAACTAGGTGACCTGTGAAGTTTCTTCTAGTTTAACAATTTTGTTCCATAGGAGAAACAAGTATTTATTCACTCAATTCAGACCCTGCAGAGTTGCGACAATGTGCTCAGCCTTGAAGGGAGAAGAGCCCTGGGAACTTCCTCATTAGGGAAAGCTCTAGTTTTCACGGAGAGAAATCCTGAGCTCCAGGAGGTTACCACTGCACTGAGGTAGACCATGCACCACGTACTCATCAGTGACAGGTCCTATAGTTCATTCCATGCAAAAATCTGCAAAGAGGCCCGCGAACAGCAGAAGAGCGTGGAAAATGCTCATTAAGCTCTATGGTGCCCAGGAGGGAGCAGGCCCTAGGTGGGGAGGTGGGCGAGCCCACAGGAGCGAAGGGTGTTCCGGTTTTCACAGCTGCTCTGCACCTTGGCCACCCCAAACTCCTCACTTTACTGTCAAGAAAAGGAGATACGTGCAGGATCTCCAATTTAGGCTGAAGTCTAGTTAGACAAGCCTTTCAGTTTTCGTTGCCAGAATGACTTTGCCATATATGTCACTCTAAAGCCGCCTGAGGAGGGGGCTGGAGTTAGACTCTGCCCCGGTGACCTAAGATAGCAGTTAATCTCCACGGAGCCTCTCCATAAGGGGGATAGGCCCCACGGGGACGTTGCGTCCATTTACTAATGACTGTAAAAGGCTGTGAAAATCCCAAGTACTGGAGGAATGCTGCTCACAGCAAAGGGAGAAGGAAAACAATGTAGTTCCAGGACATTGCAGCCTGAAGACTTTCTCTTTGCTGGGAGGAGCAATGTGGACACTCGAAGTACCCTAAATACACTGACTTGATCACTGTGCATTATATACATCTGACAGAATTGCACATGTACTCCATACATTTGTACCAATAAAAAAAAAAACTTAAAGAATACAGGTTGCTGGAGGTAGATTTAAAATGTCTAGTTTTCCAACGGGAAGGCATGCGAGAACCATTACGTGTTCCCAGATGGGGCTTGTGGTTCCCCCTGCGTGTTTCTGGTGCCCTCTATGCTCACCTCTGTCTAGGGACTCAGTACATCATCCTCTTACAATTTTCCTCCAGTGTTTATCTTCACTGGACAGGGAGTTCCCTGAGGACAGGAACCAGGCTTTCTATTTCCAGCCTCTAGCACAGTGCTTCAGGTAATAGATACTCAAGTAAATGTTTGTTGACTGAAGAAGTGATCCACAGCATGGACTAAAATGGATGAGAACCCTGGGCCATCTTAGGAATGGGAATGGTTCCTTTTGAATATCCACACTGCATTTCCACGTGTTTATCAGGGTGTCATAAATAATGATTTGGTGAGAGCAGGAGGTTTTATAAAGCAGGGGAGGAGGAGGAGAAGCACCTGTAGGGGCAGGTGTGGGTCTGGGCCGGGCTCTCTGACGCAGCCAGTGGTCCAGGACCGCTGAGGAACCCTTCTAGTCAGTCTGCGTGTCTTTCACACTCCTCAGTGGCTTAAGACACAGACTAGGGGCTCAGATGGAGGAGGAGTCATGGTTCCCATTGCCCCTTCTTTTCTGGACTCCTTTGCTACTCTGTGGTACTATCATTCCATTCCCCAAAAAGAGTCGGATGGGAAAGATGAGCAGAAAGGAGGGGAAGCACAGCTGGGCACAGTGGCTCACGCCTGTAATCCCAGCACTTTGGGAGGCTGAGGCGGGAGGATGACTTGAGGCCAGGAGTTTGAGACCAGCCTGGGCAACATGGCAAAACCCTGTCTCTACTAAAAATACAAAAATTAGCCGGGTGTGGTGGCAGGCGCCTGTAATCCCAGCTTCTCAGGAGGCTGAGGCAGGAGAATCACTTGAACCCGGGAGGCAGAGGTTGGAGTGAGTCCAACATTGCTCCACTGCACTACAGCCTGGGCAACAGAGCGAGACCCTGTCTCAAAAAAAAAAAAAGAAAAAAAAGGTTGGGGAGCAGCAATTGCTTTGGGGTTTGGGGGTGGGGAGGCCCCAGGGACTGCAGAGGAACGGCTACTACTGCTGCCATTAGTTGCCTTCCACTCTCCACACCCATGAGGTGTGATGTCATACTCCATCAACGAACCTTGGAAATAATGCACGAAAATATGTTTTAGACATAGAGTGCCCTATCAATAAAAAGGATCCTTATAATTGTTATTAAATCTTGCCAGAGTGAAATATTTCCTCTAGGATGAAGTTGTTTGGCACATGGGAAAAATAATCCCTGCCGTCAGCCTTGCAAATAGCTAGCAAACATTTACTAGTCTACCGTGTTTTGCGGGGAGAGGGAGGCACTGGTGGCTGGGGGTCTCTCTCCGTATATACATATTCCACATGCCTTCCCTCAAGAGGCACATGGAAAATGTAATGAATGAAATCATTCTTGCATTCACCTGGTTTAAATCATTACTTGCCAGTTCAAGTGGGCGGGTTGCCTATTTTAAGATCTTTGAGGAATCAAGCAGAAATCAAAGTTTTCATTTCAGATGGCCCACTAAAAAGATGACTGCTCCAAGCCTTGGTTTCCCTTCTTTTTTTTCTTTTTGTAAAATGAGGATGGAAAGAAATAATCACAGAGGTTCCTTTCTATCTCTGGTAATTGATGAACCTCTATGGCTAATAATGTTACATATCTCTGGGATGTGGCAGGAAATAACTAAGACTAAGTGCGAACGATTCAGAGATCCTGAAAGAAAAGCGTCAAAGGAACAAGTCTCCTGCATGGGGTCTGCCCTGAGTTACAGCCTTGACTCTTCCACTTGCTAACTGGGGGGATGTAGGCAAGTCATATAAACTCCCTGTCCTTGGTTTTTGCATCAGTAAAATGTGCAGCTAGTAATTCCTACCTCAGAAGACTACTGTGAGGCTCAGAAAAGGTACATGAAAAACTTCTGTGTAAAATATTCTTCAAACATAAGTCATGGCAACCCTGGTTCTGCCACTAGCTTTAGTAGAATGTAGGGGCTGCCCAGATCTTTTCTCCCCTAAGGTCTCTTCCAGTTCTAATAGTCTATTCTTTCATCATGATATTTCCAAGTGTTTTTGTGAAATACCCTATTGGCTTGCTATACGTTTATAATCAAGAAGTGTATAATATATTGGAAGGGGCTTAGATATCATTTGCTCCAGCCTACTAAGTTATGCAAAAATTATCTTTATGGCATCCTTGACAATGGGTTCTTTATCATGATGGAGAAATCATGCCTAACAAGGCAATCTATTTTGATTTTGAGCAGCATCATACTTTCACAGGTTTTTCTCAAATTGAGCCAGATCTGCTCCCTGGTAAATCCTACCTACTGCCCCTCATTTCTGTTCTCTGGAACTGTGAACACTCTAAGCAATCAGTAGTCAGTTTTATCTCAAACTCCTCTATTTGTTAATTATTCTTTCCCTGATTCACAGATATGGAGAAAGAACCAAAGTTAAGTGATTGGTTTCTGGTCATAGAGAGGGACACATTAGAGTATGACGGGAACTTGGAGCTCTAGGGGTTTGAGGTTGTTTCTTAACCCTCCTCAGCCACACAGAAACAGTTTTTGAACTTCTGCAGAGAAGCCCCTGTTCCATTTTGCCAATAAACCACAATTCGTTGCTTTGTTTTGGAGTCTTCTGTTTAGCCAAATGTTTTCATTACATTAATTGTAAAAGGTTTTTCGGGCTGACCCAGACTGACTCACTATCACACAAGTGCACACACACACATGCAAAACACACACACACACCCCCCCGACATGTAACCAGAGTGCTGTGTCAGGAAACTCTAGGAAAAGCTGTCATATGTTAAGTTTTTTCCATTAAGCTTCAAACAATATCAGGAAAATACATTATATGTAAACATAGAAGAAATATCTCTAAGTTTTAAAACAATGTTCTCAACTCAAGTAAATCCAGTGATGTAAAAGAAAGGAACTAAGAAAAGAAGATCACAGAGCGGAAAAGTTTGTAGAATTTGAGATTTGTTTGGATAAGACATGGAATATCATCCTTGGTTGCTGATTTTTTAGTTTTTGATTTTTGTCTTGAGCATGAGGTCACCACATAGAAAAATGCACAGTAGTGAAGTTTGTGTAGGACAACGGGGAAAAGAGAGAGGCTGTCCCATTTCCTAACTGTCCATGGAGGGGTTCCCAGGTCTCTGGGAAGCTCAGCTGTAAGAGGAAGAAGAACAACAGTCCTTGACTCCTTGATGTGAAGGGTGAGCTTTGCGCTTTGGAAGATTCTGTGGCATCCTAGAGAGAGAGCTATGTGGGTGACTTAGGAACCCCTGTCCTTCTCCCAATACCAACCATATTGTCCAAGTAATGAAATTGAGGCCCCCAAAATCACAGGGACTTGTGACCCACCATTCAGCAGCGCCAAGACTAGAATTCAGCCCTGGAGTCTTAGTCCAGGGCTCTTTTTACTGCATCCGTGAGCAGAGTATTTGACTTCCTTCTTACTGCCCGGAAGACGGAAACCCTAAAAACAGTGGTCCCTTCCATTCTTCTGAAAGCATGAAGAATTATGCCTTTCATTCAGGCACAAAGAAAATCATATCATGATTTCTGTCAATGATCATAGCTCAAAGTCACAATGGTTTCAGATCTATTTCTCATATTTAGACTTAGTATCTTACATGGTTAAGGTATTTGTCTTCTATATTTGCTGTAAATGAAGGAAGAATTTTAACAGCTGTCCAACTAGAGCAAGAAAAAAAAAAAAAAAAAAAAAAACTAGGCTTTTTTTTCAAAGTAAGAGAGGAAAAATAACATTAACACAAAGGAACATTCTTACTAAGAGTAGGTGGAGAAAGGCATCTGAAAAATAATACCTCAAGATGCATTGAAACATTTTAGGGAATTAGGGAATTCTGATCTCTTGAAAAAAAAAAGAAAATTAATATTAAAGACAAGCTGTGAGTTTCCATCTGGCCTTGCTGCTTTCCACTAACGCTTCCATGACGGAATTCATCTGTCCATCAACTGTCAAAAATTCTCCTGTCAGTAAATCCCACGATACCCCAGCAAGCCCACCCCGCTCAAAATATTCCATGCCACAAACTATTCCGAATTCTGAATCCTTTTTTTTCAGATTTCTGTACTATAAGACATAAAAGTTGCTGCTTTTTTTCTTCCCTTTTTCTCTTCCTTTTCCCAACATCTCTTTCACCCCCACACTCTCTAGTATGGGGGTAAAGGGAACTTGGGTTGGAAAATTTGGGGAACCCTCAGCTATTGAAGATTATGTTCCCAAGTCTCTTCTAAGCTTTTTCACTGGAGTCTGACAACAGACAGCCCACATCTGTTTTAAAACACTGAGTGCTTGTGAAGTGTGAACTCCCCACTGTTTAATGTAACTACATGACTATTTAATGTACACAGTGGTAGAGCCACTCAGAATGCCAAACTGTTGTGACATGCCTGAAGGACGTATATAAACATAATATACTGTGGTTTATTGTGACAAAGAACATCTATGCCACAAATAGGAAGATCTGTTTGCTTACCAGTGTAGTCCAAATGAGGAAGGAAAAACATGTACAGTACCCTCTCCCCTGCCCCTCACCCATGTCAATAGTGAAATTGATACTGGATTGATGAAACAATACATCCAGAATGGGCATTTTATAATGTCCTACTGTAATACTTTTAAGTCCAGGATTTTGAAATGAGTCATTCATTAAATTAATCTGAATATATAACGCAGAGGGAATAGAAGGGAGGTAGAAAGTCACTAGAGGGAGGGCTGCCGAGAGTTTGGCCTCTTCTAGAAACTTTGTTCCCTTGTATGGGTAGAGGGGACATTTTCGGATGGCAGAGACTTGGGGAACATGTTGGTGCTGCTTTTGGCCATCTTGGAGATTGTAACTTTCTGTACTTTGTTACCCATGGACAAACAGCCATGGCTGCTGCTTGTGTTAATAAACTAAGAGAAAAGATATCATGGCTTTGCAAATGCATTTCATTTTTAATATTTCCCCCAAAGGCGGATGCTTATATCTTCTGACATCTCATTAATCAATTGATCAGAATCTGTTCTCTTACATCTCATTGTTACAATTCTAATTAACCTTTGCTGGTTAAATACTTGCCAAAAATCAGCTCCAATTGTCATCCCGTTTCCTCTAACCCAAGCATTTCAGTAAAAGCTTTTCTTTCTATCGGTCTTCAGTAGGAATTAAGTGGAGAAGAACTATACTGTGTGTGGTATCTGTTGCTTTTTAAGGGATTTTGAAATTCTAAAATAAAATCTTTAGGCATGAAACACAGATGAAGATGATACTTTTAGTGAGCCTCCAGAGTGTAGACAAGGGTATTCTTATATATACGTTTAGGAAGGTATTAACCTTTTTAAAATTCAAAGTTACCATTTCTCAGAAAATAATTACTTCCATGGAAGACAAAACATCCCAAAACAAAACAACAACAGCAACAAAACCCTCTTGTAAATGATACTGAGAGAGAGAACAGAGATCTAGTTTTAAAACAAAATTCAAACAGCTATTGTTGTTGACATTTAAGTTATACTGTTTTGGTACAGACTAATATTCAACTTCATCCAATATTTCTAGATTGAAAATACCAGTGCAAAGTCCTGGTCATTAGGAAAACTTAACTCCTGCCTCTGATTATTACAATTTGGGGTTCCCGTGGTTTGGATATTGCTATATCCTGTGGCTCACATAATTTCCCTTAATAACTTAGCAGTCACTAAGGGAACAAATCTGAGAAGGCCTTTATAAAAAGCGGTACCCGCGTTCCTGTTTGCCTTAGAACTGCAGCCCACGTCCTGGAGCATTGGGGGTGCTAAAGACTTTTCTTATAATGGGAAATTTAAAAGGACAGTTTAAGGAAAGCTCAGTAGAGGAGCCAAAGATGGAGAAATTCAGCAACACAGCAGTGAGGAGCAAAACCACTTTTGCAGAGCAGGGAGAGTTTTGGTATAAGGTCTTTTGGGATCAGATTGTTGCTTTAAAAATGTGGTGAATGAGCCAGTTTTGCTTCCACATGATTTCACAGCATACTCTTCTCTACTCCTCTGCTGCCTTTAACCACACTGAACACTGCCATTCCTGAGCAACACTTCACATCGGCTCCTAATGCGGAGAAGTTTCTGGTTACACGGCTGCAGTTACTGTCTAACGTTACCACCCTTCCACAGCCGAGCGGACTTGAACAGGCTTTTATTTTAATTTCCTTTCTCCCGCCGGTCACAACTTTGGAAAGCCACGCAAGCCTCGCCACACAAACAGGGTTAGTGCCTCTTTAAGGAATATTTAAATTGCATTTCCTACTGTCAGTTAAATCTCATCAATCATGTTTTTAATTAAAAAGAAGGACATCTACATCCCACTTTCGACTCAAAGTGCATAATGAAATCGTAGATTGGGGCAGGGCTGGAGAGTTTCAGCTTTGCTGGGTGCATTCAGCAGAGATGCGGGGCAGGTCAGGAACACTGGTGCATATGCAAGTGGCAAACAAATAACACTCCTGATAGGGCCGGGTGACATGTGTCAACCCTTGTCATTGAGAAACAAGAAAGGCAATGTGCCCAGACAAAGGGTAGGGTGGAATCTCTACACACTGGCAGAACCTGACCCACGCGTAAGGGCTTTGTGTAGCAGATGCCGTTTCTCATTGTTCTGTGCCTCCCTCCCCAGTACCCCTGACAACAGCCACTGCCGCTGGCATTCCACCCTGACATCTGTTCAGCTTTATTGATGCGGCCCTGGAGGAATTCCCAGTGTAAACAGGGAATTCTCTAAGGGAACCCCATGTTGTAAAGGGATGAGCTGCATAATGCAAAGATTTAACCACTATTTAAAGGTGTGACACTTGATTGAAAGTGACTTGCTTTTTCCCCCCTTTCCAATCCCACCTCCCTCTCCACCCTTAACTGTATTTGGCACCAACTGGCTGCAGCAACACCCCCACAGCCCCCTCCATCGCTTTGTTTTCCTGATGCATAACTGTTAGGAAGAATGAAGGATGGGGGGCCTTGGGTACCACCGTCCAAAAAAGCCACTTAAAAAAAATTTCTGGGTTACAGTCAATTGAGTCTAGTTGTTGCGTTGGGATCCTGCCCGCTGCCCACCCACACTCCTGGAGAGAAACAGCTTGCAAGTCGCTTGGTCCTGTGGCTGAAGCTAATGGGGTGGGCTTTGTGCTCCTTGCTAGAAGCAACTGTGGCAGTTTGCAGTCCCTGAGCAAAGTCTGGTGGTACTAGTTCTGGCAGTGCTAGAACGTAGGGGATTTGCCTTTGGGATTTTGTGTTTTTGGCAGTGATGCCGAAGGATATTAAGAAGGATTTTTTTTTTTTTTAAAGCAGACCTGATGGGATACGCGATGCATCCGTCATTGCCCCGGCAAACATACATGTGCTCTAAGGCACCTCTGAAGTGTCACACTCTCACTCTACTTCCTGGCCAATGTTCAAGTACAGGGAGTGTCGTGCGAGCTCCAGCCACGCACATTGTGTCACTTCGGTTGAGCATGCAGAGATCGGTGAATAGGGCCCTGTGCAGCAGGACCACCTCTATTAGCAGTGCACTTGACTTGTGATACGACATGGACCGGGTCTATTTTGTGAGGCCGTGGGCTGAATTTGGATTCGTGTGGTTCCAACTCTCTTCCCTTCCAAATGACTGGTGGAGAGACAAAATTTGAAAGCGGCAATGATGTCCTCCCGCACTGTTTCAGAATAAATGAGGTTGTGGGTTACCATCATAAGGGCAAAATAAAATAGAATTATCGGAGGATGAAGTCAAAAGTCATAAAGGGAAATCCGTCTTTCTAAAGGCCTGAAGTATTGCTGACCTATGTTTTCAGAGAACAGATATCAAAAGCAAGATTGGGGTGTGTGTGTGTGCGCGCGCGTGCATGCAGATTAAAGTCAACAATAAGCAGCAGCCTGCTCCTTTACCTGGAGTCCTAAGATTTGCTTTTAGCTGGCCATTCTTTTCCCCTCAAAGGGAGGTGCACTTCCATTGTATAAGGCAGTGAAGCTTTAAGAAGCCAGCACATCGCTCAGGAATGCAGCCTTTCCTTCCCATTGCCACAGATTGAATTTTTACTTAAAACAACCAAAACCCTCTAGAGAGATTTTATCTTTAAAATGAATTTATGTATTTTCTTCTGACCCAAACGATGTATGGTCATTTTTAAAAATATGGACAAATAAAATAAAATGAAAATGGCCCATTAACTTACCGCTCAGAAATAATTGGTAATTATTCCAGGTTTGTCTCTTCTCTCTCTGTCTGTATTTAAACAAAAACGTGATTATCTTATGTTTACTGTTTCGCACTTTTTTTTTTTTACTAGACTATCTCTTGGTATTATTAGATGTTATTCTACAACATAATTTAAATAATTATGTAGTATTTCTTAGTATATCATAGTCAATTATCCATTTTGGGACAAATTTGTTTTCCACCATTGTATTTGTTATAAACAATGCTGCAAGGAACATCTTTTGTAGATAAAGCTTTGGGTATATCCATGGCTCTTTTTTTTTTTTTTTTTTTTTTTTTGACAAATTCTTAAAATAGAATTCCAAGGTCAAAGGCTGTATGAATTTTTAAGACTTTTGATCTATATCACCATATAGCCAGAAAGATTGTACTAATTTATACTCCCACCAGCAGTGGATCAGAGTTCCTCAAATGGAAGTCTTCAGGGCATATTCCTGTGTGTCCCCATAAGGTGGAAGTCTGTGTGGTGAAGCTACAGTCCCTTTCCCATAGATGCATGGCAGCATCTCTAATTAATGTGTCCATTCTTAATGCTTTCCCATCTGTATTTCTCTGCATGCAGTGATTGAAAAATACCATCAACAGCTAAGTGCTGATAGATGGTTCAGAGTCCAGCAATGTCCTACTTTCCTTCCTGTCCACTTTAGAGTGAAAAATAAGTTAACTTTGACATTTTTAGCAGTCGCAGATTTAAAACAAACTGGAAATAGAATGCAGGCCCAGTTCTAAAAAGGACACGCGAACGCTCCAGCGTGCCTACAAGACCTGTTGGAAGGGGGAGAAAACAAAGCAACTCACAACGTTTCCAGTGAATGCACTTCCATCAGAACGTGCTATTGATGGGCTGCCCCTTTAAGCACAGTTTGCCTTCACTGAGTTTGAATATACCTTTTGGGATTCAAAATAATTTTGCAACAGTGGATACAGACCTTCTTTATGTGTTATTGGTCTGGGAACAGCAACAGATTAAAAAAAATATTACCAGGTCAAATAACAGCTGTTATTATTAAGTTCAGCTTTTATTATCAATTTTGCCAGTAGATTCCGGCAGTGAAAAAAAAAGTCTGCTTCTGAGCTTTTTACTAATCAGTACTCTCATTTTGCTAATATTCTAACGACTGTCAATTTACTTCAGTGCCGCCATTTGCAGAATTTTCCAATTAGCAGCAAACCTGTTCCACCTTCTCCTGTAATTACTGAGGACTCAGTTCAGATCAGCTGTGGCCAGACAGCATATGATGTAGTTGCCAAAATCTGTGCAATGTTGTTTTTAACCTTTGCATGTGCTGGCACAGTTTTAACATCTCTGTTTATAGGCAGGAGGCTTCTGCCGTAGTGGCATGTGTCAAAATATCAAAATTATTTTTAATAAACACACAACGACTATGAAAACACAAATAGGAGCATATTTGGGTTTTGGATCAATTTAATGTCTGCTCCAGATTCAGTAGCATCCCCCACTCTGCCCCCTTTTTTTTTTTTTTTAATCAAGAGACTTTTGATAAGGAACAATTGAGAATTGCTGAATTGTATCAATTTCAACCCATTTCCTTTCCTAGTTAAAAAAAAAATTACAGAGTCTGACAATTTAGAATGGAGGGGTCCTAACGATCATTTATCATAAACCTCTCATTTTTATAAATGAGGAAACTAAGGCTTAGAATGGAGGAAGGACTTACCTAAGGTCACACAGCTACTTACGTGCAGATCTGGGACTAGAACCCAGGTCTTCTGCCTCCAGTCCAAGGTTTGTTCCACTAAAGCATACATATTCCCCCTTCTCCTGGTGGCTTCTAAATATGGCAGAAGACAGAACAGGGAAGCCTCACCCAGATCCCTTGTTTCATAGAATGCCTTGCTAGCAAGATCAAAGCCAATGAAACTCTCTGAAAGCCGCCTAAACAGCTGACATTGCAGTAATAACAATAGTGCAGCAATAACTATTATTGCTACATGAAAAAAATATATTTAATAATAAGCTCATTGATTTTTAACAACATATCTGTGTTGCCTAATTGATGGGAAGTTGTATGTTTGTGTAGCCGATGGGCGTTATGAATTAAATATGGCCGTCTTTCCTTGAGGGGTTCATGTCAATGCACGAAAGACGGAAGATCTACATTTCCCCCAAGCAAAATAGTCCCCTTGTACCAAAGCAGGGAAGGCTGAAATGCGAACAAAAATAAAAACCATCCATCACTGTTTATTAAGTGCTGCTACTTGAAGGTAAAAGGGATATTGAACTGTTTTTAAATTGGAAGGAATGTAGCTGGACAAAATATTGATGGTAATATTAGCTAGGTGACAAATTTTATTCTTTTGTCCACATTCATCAAAGGAGCAATTTGGAGTGAATTATTCTCTCCATGCCCATAAACCAATTTTTCTTCCCTTTTTATTTTTTTAAGCACACATGTTTATTAAGGAACATGGCATAGGAAGGATGCTATCTTCTGGTTTAAGTCGTCCAAGCCTTGCTGCATGAGTCAAAGGCTCCACAATTGCTTTAGACCAGGCCACGCATTGATCTTCAAGGTGCTTATATTATTATTAAATTTTATATGTGCTTAAAGATTGAGGCAGACTGAGTCTGTTCCCACAATTTAAAAGAAAAGGGGTGGGTCAGATTTGATTTCATTTTTAGCTGTGGTTTTCAAGTGGAAGTTCTGAAGCATTTATTTATTTTTCCAAATTTATAGTGTGCCCCTTCAGTCCAGTGTTCACTGGCTGCTATTCAATGAAAACATCCAAGTTTCTATGGCAAAATGGGCTGAGGCAGGGAAATGAAAATTGAAAATGTCGGCTGACAATGGGGAGAATTTCAATAAAAATTTAGTTTGAAGTTTCGTTCGCTTCAACTCTGTTCGACTTCAAGTCATTTTTGTTTTTGTGAGGCCATATAATCTCTGAGATGTTTCATGAAAATCTTACCAGGCAGTCCATCGTACTCAGTGATAGAGGGGGACTGCTGGATTTAAGACTCAATCCAGTCCTCAGTGTTGTTCTATATGCCTACTGTGTGTCCAGAGCTGGCCGGGAGGTTGGCATCCCTAACTTCTTCATTTGGATTTCTGGAATCAAGCCTCTTTCATCCTCAAATGTGCAGGTAGCCAAAATGACAGTCTCTTTACTTCTGACAGATCTCGTCATCCCAACCAAAGTCAGTCATTGAGCATCAGAAAGAAGTTTGTTTGCAAGAACATTTATAAACCTAAAAATCCCTTGGATGAGGCTGCTGTCAGGCTGAGTGGATTTTCTTGGATGTCATTGACTTCCATAGCTATCTCTTTCTCAACTAAATGAGGACACTTTTAAGGAAGCTGGCTGGAGTTAATTAATCAGTCGATCAATCAACAAGATTTTAATGAGTCCCTGCAAGGCACTAAGCAGTGGTGACATTTATGTAGCACTTTATGGTTGCCAACGCACTTTCCCACGTATGGTCTTATAGATAGATATTCTTATAGGTAGATACGAGTGAGGCTTAAAGAGGTTCAGTGACTTCCCTAAAGTCACACAACTATGAAGTAACGAGGTCTACTTCAGATCTTCCAGAACTGTTTTTTGTACACTACTTGAGACAGTGCAGGTGACCATAAGATGACCAGCCAGCTTCTTTAAAAGTGTCCTCATTTAGTTGTGAAGGAGATAGCTAAGTTCCAAATGAGTAGTACGGTCAAGAAGTATACCTGATCCTGGATGAGCCTTGGAGATGTAACCTGAATAAAACCGGAAGTCCATGTGTCCCTGCCACAACATGATGTCACGCCCAAACATTTCAGCAGCTGAAAGTAATTGAAAGCGGTTCTAGTTTTTCTCTGTATTGTTCATAGAACATTGAAGTAATTATAGAAAATTCACTTCATAGGATATTGCCTCATTATTTTGTTCTCCATTCGGCTCTAGCATTAGCCACCGTAAAGTCTATAACCCTCGTTCTCCATTGTTCTTCCCCAGTTCTCACCCTTACTTTTTCGCTTCTGTTTTTTCCCGTCTCTCGTGTGTAAACCTTAGCCCTTTCTACCACAATTCCACCATTTTCCCACTGATATCCTGATCTGAGCCAGGCCTGCGAGCTCAGTGGTGGGGAAGTGGGTGTGTGGAGAATAAGACTGTGAAGACTCAATCAGGATCAACATTGCCTTCCTCGTGTGTGTTTAGACGTCCCAAGGAGGGAGTCATTGTGGACCAAAGGATCCTGACTTACAAGGCAGATGGCATTTGTGTGTGCTCTGAAAGAGGAATAGAACTTAGAAGACTTTTTAAAGCACACATGCTTATTAAGGAAGATTTCAAAAGTGGAGAAGAAAAAAAAAAAAAACTACCCAATAGGAAGAAATGAAGGCACATAGTGAAAAAATCTTGAAATAGAGAAGCTCCTTGCCTTAAAAACAGAAAAAGCCCACAATAAAAAGCCTCGTCGAGTGTCTGCTCTCAATAAACATCGTACTAAGTGCTGTAAGTCACCATAGACCCTGATAAAATATTTTCGGAAGGGAAAAATTTGCGCTGATTACTTCTCTCTCTAACAGGAGTTGGATTAGGACAGTGTGTTTTTTTGTTTTTTTGTTTTTGTGTTTTTTTTTTTGAGACGGAGTCTCACTCTGTCGCCCAGGCTAGAGTGCAGTGTCCGGATCTCAGCTCACTGCAAGCTCCGCCTCCCAGGTTCACGCCATTCTCCTGCCTCAGTCTCCCGAGTAGCTGGGACTACAGGCGCCCGCCACCTCGCCCGGCTAGTTTTTTGTATTTTTTTTAGTAGAGACGGGGTTTCACCGTGTTAGCCAGGATGGTCTCGATCTCCTGACCTTGTGATCCACCCGTCTCGGCCTCCCAAAGTGCTGGGATTACAGGCTTGAGCCACCACGCCCGGCCAGGAGAGTGTGTTTTAAACAGCAAAATGCAGAGCCAGGATGCCCTGTTCACATCCCATCTCCACCAACTGGTAGCTGCGTGACCTTGTGCAAGTTCCTTAATTTGGGTTTCCTCGTCTGTGTAAAATAGGGACATTGATGTGATAATATCTCACAGGACAGTCGCGAATATTTAAATGAATCAACATGAGCAGATGGCTGCTCAACACTCAAGAAGCATTAGTTGTATTCTTCACTATTATTAGTTGTAATATTACTTTCCATTGAAATCTGTCTGCGTAGTTCTTTTTGAACTGATTATAATAATATAATACAACTCCTGGCTATTGAGTGTGGAGATAGAGGCACCTCACTATGTCAGCAGTTAATACATGAGATTTTGTTTAATCCTTGAAAGCATTCTGCATGGTAGGGCCCTCCTGCATAGCAAGGAGGGACTCTTTCCTAGTCTGTTTGTAGTTTGGCCAAACCTGGTCCACTTCCTGGTGGAAAGGGATGTCCTCTAGTTCCTTTCTCCTCTCCGTCTCCCTGTTTTTTTTTTTTTTTTTTTCCATTTAAAAATCATTTTATTATTAATATCATTATCCCATGTAGCCTAGTGCCTGTCATGTATAAGGAATGTCGGTAAATACTCCATTTGAAGCTTCTTTGTGCACATTTCCATTGTTAAATAAACTCTGAATTCACATAAAAAGCTGAACTTAATAACTCATATTTCCTTCTCTTGTAACAGGCACGTATTGGTAAAATATAAATATTCTTGGGCTCAGGCTTTGTTCTAAGGTCAGTAATTGATCACATGGTACAGCTCTTGACAATAAAACCAAGAAAGTGTCAGCCGGTGTCCTGGCATGAGCTAGTGCTGAGGTGGGAAGCAGAAAATTCACGTTTGGTTTCTGGGCCAAGGTGGGGCAGGAATGGTGGTGGGGAGAAGAGGACAGGGAATGAGTCAGATGGGCTCAGACGAAAGATCTGCATGGGTTCTCTTGCTGTCTCTTGTAGCTAACCCAGATAAGTCTTAAGTTTATGAAGACCAGGTTTCTAAGAGGTTCTGCTCTTCCTGCAGTATGTGGAAATCTAGCATGTGCACCTTAGATGCTAACGGTCTAAAGAGAGTGGGTGCATGTCTCAGGAATCCACACTAGCTGTACTTTTAATTTTTTCAGTATGAATTTCGGAAGGAAAAAAATTGCGCTGATTCCTTCTCTCTCTAACAGGAGTTGGATTAGGACAGTATGTTTTAAACAGCAAAATGCAGAGCCAGGATGCCCTGTTCCTGAAGAAAACTAAGAAAAACCTAAAGAAAAACTTTTACTCTTGCAAGATTTTAATTTATTCCTTTTCTCTTTTAATTAGGGGAAACCCATTTCTAACAGATTCTGGAACTTTTGGCTACCTTTGTGTGGAGGATAGGATAGGAGACAAGCCTTGTTCCTTATTTGATGGACTTTTTTTTTTTTAATATATGTATTTCTATTTTCATCAAGTGGAGTAAATACATTCTGGGCTTTTCCTGAGGCAATGTAGGCCAGCTTTTATTCATGACAGGGCTTTCTTAGTAGAGTTATGTAATCCTTGTAGAAGAGTAGAGGATTTCTCAGAGAAGATTTTTTAAAAAATGCAATACTTGACACACTCTAATTATTTCTGCACTATAATAACAATATCATATAAACACACACTGTTTAGGACTTCAGTTCCAGTTGAGTACATTTTAGCCTGATATGTACAAATAAGAGGCCATAGCCAAGCCAATCACAGGACTCTTCTGCTATCCTCTCCCTTGTTCCCCGCCGCCTTCTAACACTCAGAGAAAAAGTCCTATGAGGTTTAATGTGCACCAGGAACTCCAGCAGGAGTTGCCTACCCTACCAGAAAGGACCACATTATTTGGTGGTTTTAGCTTCTTTTGTGTTTTCAAGTTTCTATAGTGACAGAAGTTCTCTCTAGAGAGGACATTTCCTGTTGGTCCTTGTATGAGCCAGGATTCTCCAGAGAGAAAGGACCAATAGGAAATGTATATACATCATATATATGATATATAGTATACATGATGTATATATAATATATAATATACATATGATAGGTATATAATATATAATATACATATGATAGGTATATATTTATACATATATAAATATATATGATATCTAGATATATATAATACACAATATCTAGATATATATGAGATAAGGAATTGGCTTATTGTGAGGTGGGGTGGGGTGGGAGCTGGCAAGTCTGAAATTCATAAGACAGGCCAGCAGGCTAGAAACCCTGGCAGAAGTCAATGCTCCAGTTTTGAGGCAGAATTTTTTTTTTTTCCCCAGGAAACCTCAGTTTTTGCTCTTGAGGCCTTCAACTGATTGGATGAGACCCACCCACATTATCAAGGGTAATCCCTCTACTTAGAGTCAACCAATTTGTAGATGTACCTTCAGTGTAACACCTAGATTAGTGTTGGACTAAGTAACTGGGTGCTAGAACCCAGCCATGTTGACAAGAACTAACGATCACAATCCTGAAACTCTCTTTCATCTACGGAATCCTTGGACTTCTGAATCTTCTTGCTGGCCCAGAAAAGATCATGTGGACTTCCTCCTTCATTCCAGGGGGATAATCTGATCTGTTGGAGGTCCTTTGCTGAGACCTTCAGGGCAGTTTGGTCATTTAAATTGCCTCAAAGGTGATGAATAGAACTCTCGAATGTACTTTCAAAGTCTTGCTGAGAAATAAATCAACTCCTGTTTGTGTTGAATGGTAGTAAAATCTCTTAGGAAAGAGCCCGGGAATGTGGAGAGGACTCATGCTTCTGGGAGTTTTTATGCCTGGACTTTGACAAAGTGGAACATATGGAGGAATCAATGAGTGTCATAGAGATGGGATCAATATGCAGACTTTCTGACTAAATGGACACCCTCAATACGGCACACTCTGAGTCAGAGAAGGTGAAGCATAGAGACAAAGATACATCCACATTGTGAAAGTGTAAAACCCATGTCCAGCTCACAGAGGCAAGAGTCTTCACCTTTCTGAGCCATTTCCTAAGAGACTGGATCATCATCTCATCTAAGCAATAGTTTATTATTTCTTAGCCAGCTTGGGAAGATTATTAGAAAGGTGGGGGTGAGGGGAGACACATCCCAGGCCCGACACAATGTCTCCAAAATACCCTCTTTTCCCAGTGAAAGTCAGGGAGCCAGCCTGCCTTGGATTCAGGGCCAGAGAATACACAGAAACCCTCGACTTCTCATCCAGGCCACCATATGGCGAGAGCAATGAGATCCCCCTCCCATGTTGTATTGTGGTCCACCGGTACCTGGGGACACAGAGCCCTCACGTGGTGGTCTTGCTTCATGGTAGAAGGACTTATAGTTCTCTAGTTCTCTTAAGCCCTTTGAGCTGACCACGTGTTTGAGGCAAGACTGTTTAGAACACCTATTGGGATTGGGGGACTGAGGGATAGCAAAGAAATAGACAAAGGGAACATATCAAGGAATTGGCTGGTACCTGCACATATCAGTTGCACTTCAGCAAGATTTATAACCAGAATCTGTGAATTTCCAAACCCAAATATAGTGATAGTCACATTTGACCTTTAAAAAGCATTCCCCACAGGGGCTATAAGGGTTCTGCAAAAAAATCTTCCTTTCTATCATGAAAACGAAAAGCTGCACGCTTTCTCCTTTGCCCCAGATCGACTGTGAAGGGATTTGAGGCCCCACAGCCCATCGTGACTCACAGGCAGCTGCTCTGACCTGAAGTTTGCACAGACCTCCAAAGAAGACCGTCCAGAGGCTCGGCTGCCCAGTGATTAGGCCCCAAAGAGTGATTCTGTGTTCCTGGCAATTGATGCACACACATGCGCAGGCACACACACATGCGCAGGCACACATGCATGCAAGCACTGCACAAAAGCAGGTGAAGTGCATTCACGAGGCTTGGCTGAAGTGATGTGATGGTGGGTTGGGGGGTGACAGTATACACTCAGGAATTAGAGAAACGAAGGCTGACAAATGATAACTTCCTCGGAGCCCCCTCTGCAAGGTTTCAGGTGCTCTGTTGACATTTTGCCGTATGTCTGCATGATACACTCACTGTAAGGCATCTCAGGTTCTTGGTGGAACCCAAGATTCTTGACCATCGCCCCATTTTTGTCCTCACAAGTCACACTGATGACTCCTCTCAGCTCCTTCTGTGCACCCCAGGTTTTCTGAAGTTCTCAGGACTATTTAGGGATAAAATACATCACAAATATAACTCTTCAAAATTGCAGGAGTTACAAGGGAAAAGATATGTCAGAATTTCCAAAAAAAGGAGAAGAATATTCTCAGGACTGAGGTGAAAATACCACCAGGCCCCTGAGTGTAGTGCCCCGCTCAGTTGTGTAATCCCAACAATAGGAAAATGACTAGGGTCACAGAGCTGCTGGGGGCTGTGAGAACAGGACTGGCTTTTGAAACCCCTGTTAAGATTGTCTCCCCAGGGCCAAAGTAGGTGTTTCCAAAGCACCCAAAAACAGGTCTGGGAAAAGGCTCAGTCCTCTGTTGAAGAGTGAATTCCTTATTTTCTGTGCATCTGGTGTGTTTTCGGGCACCAGTGGGTACAATTGTAGCTATATAGGCACTTCCAGGGGCAACTTGCTGCTCTGATATCCAGCATGGGTGTTAAAGGTGCAGAAATAGCTGGACTTGCAATGTCTTGTGCCAAATCATGTATTTGCAAGAATCAAAATTCAGGTTTAGACGTCTGATTTCCAAACCACAGAACTTAAGGATTAGTCATGCTAATGAAAGCCATTTGGCCCTGTTTTCTCTGCGAACAAAGCTATCTGTGTTGGTTCATTTAATCTAGCTTATATCTGGCAATTATTGATATTAAATTGATTTAGTGTTTCCAAAGATGTTTTAGACACCCAACACAAAACTCCCAGTTTATTTTACAGCTGAATACAGAACATGAATTCCTTCCTGATGTAATCAGCTTTTCGTTTAACCCCTAAAGTGTAAGCATTGATCCCTCCTTAACTTGGTGGCTTAATTACCAACCATCGCGCCCTCCTTCCGTGTAATTTATTTTCTGGAAATAAACAGAACCCTGTGGGTGGAGGGTCACTTGCCTAAGCTCTGGGGAGGATCACTTTTACTGAGTAGGAAGACAATTGCTAAGTGTGTCGTGGTTACTTACCAGAGGCTGAATCTACGGTAGGAACATTAACGATATCTGCTATTTCGCAAGGAAGTTCTAAAAGGTGTTCTAAGTTGTTTCCCAAAGCACCTAGGTAATTCTCCCATCATCTCTCAGAGGCATTACCCAATTTTACAGGGAAGATATGTGAGGGAACTTGTACGAGGGATGACAGTAGGCAAGTGAGACACAGAGAGGTGAAAATATTGTCAGTAATATAAACTGTAATTGAACATGTGTGCCTGCCTCTTAAGTTTTATCCTCTAGGTCACACTGCCTCCTACATTACATAATCGGTATTAACATAACCATGGGAGATTAATTTTATAGATCACATGAAAAGCAGATGACATTTATCTTCACTTTTCAATGCATCATCTCATTAGGAGAAGCATAAACATTCAGCCCAGGTTAAAAGAGTTAAGAACAAAATTAATCCGCTAACTGCTTTATTATTAAAAAAAAATCAAAGTCAGTCAGCCTTTATCTACCAAAAAAGGCTTTGTTATTATTGTATTGGGTTAGAAAATTTTCCTAACAGAATAATAAGCTTCCAAATGAGGACAAATTGTGAAAAACCATGAGCTGGCCTTCACTAGGCCTGTTGGTTGAATTATATCAAACTTGAATAAAAAAGTGCTCCTGTGCCCACGACTTTGGTTAACAAAGCAGGGAGATGGGAACAGCTTTTGATCAGTTTAGAACTTGTATTGCAAAACGAAGAACACAAAATAAAACTTGAAGCAGGCTTATCACTAGGAGTGATGAAATCTGCTTTTTACGTAGATATATATGTGTGTGTATGTTTACAAATAGAATCGTTGCCTGGTTGTGTGTTCAGCATGATTTTGATGTGATCATCCTGGCAAGCTGAGAGATGGTAAAGAAAACAAAACAACCTGATTTTTCAGGTTCTGTCTTAATTCAAGGCACGGTCTATCAGGAGGAATGGTGGAATTGTAGCTTCAATTTGGGTTGAATGAGAAGCTCATAAATTCTGACTCATGTATGAAACTAGATGATTTCCCTGTCATGGTGTTGGGCCACAGGCCTCTCTGGGCCATTTCTGGGAGTGCTTATCCTGCCTATAGGCTTGCCAGGGAGAGCCTGATGTCAGATCCCTGCACAGACTGGCCTTTCTCCCAGCGCCGCTGGAGCGACTCCACTGTGCGCCTTCCCGAGGGACCTGTGGCTGTCTCTTTCCCATGCTTCCGGACCGCGTCCTGCTGCTCACTTGAGTCCTGGCAACTCCCTGAGAAAGCAGAACAGGCTCTGTGGCCTCTGAGTAAAGGGCTGAGATGTTTTACTTCCAGGTCAGCTGCTGATTCTCCAAGGGATGCATTTTTTTTTTTTCCCTTTAGTAGTTGTATTCCATTATTCACTGTGTAGGGAGAAACCACAAACCCAACTCTAAACTCCAGCGTCAGGAAGAATCATGTCAGTAAAATGGTCTCTGGCTTTTGCAGATTATTGGATACTGAGCATGTCAATTAGGCCTTTCCCCACCACTGATGTGAAAACATTTGTCATTTATTTAATTCTCTGCCTCATTCCAAAAAGAGCTTGAGAAAGTTCATTTGGTTTATCAGCACTCCTTTCAAAGGCAGTAGAAGATGAGAGAGCCAATGACACTGAAAGTTCCAACTTTTGGGGACTAGATGCAACTTTTATATTTTTTGTGTTACCCTGCCTTTTATGATATACATGGATGTGAGTGTGTTGACTTAATAATGATATCTGTTCTGGCAGAGGAAATGGGTGGCTGAACTATTTTAAAGTTTAGGATCTATGTAGATATCTAAAAGCCCCACATTCTTTTCCTCAAGAAAGGTTTTCTTATTTGACTCATCCTTATTATGTGATCTTAAGTGAACGTACTGTGTAGAAACACATTTCTACCACACCAGGCTTTGAGAACCAATCTCATTTGATGAAGGGTAGGAATAAGTACCTAAAATAAATGCTAATTTTTAGAAATTATCCAGATTTATAAAACATGGTGTAACATAAAACCAGGTTTTTGTGTTTTGTTTTTAAAGAAAAAAAGCAAAAAACAGCCTCATCAATTTGGAAGTTATTTGGAAGCTAAAGTTTGGGCTGGGCTCAGTCAAGCACTTTTGAAACTTCAATATAAATTCAGGTTCTGGTTTTCAGCGAAGTGGGGCTGATATTTGGGAGTCCCATGAATCTGCCCCATTTACATTGAGCCTTTCTTTGAACCTGAGTGAGAAATCCTCGTGACTCCAAATGGGATGGGAGATTTCATGCCTAGCCTCCATTTTTGAAATAAGATGGCTCAGTTTCACCTTGTTCTAAGAATCCAGCATATTTCTGAGCAACAGTGTAATATGGCATGGAAGGAAAGATGAGAAATTCCAGGTACACAGAAGCAGTGCCCAGGGGCTGCGCCTGTTCTCACTGGGCGCATCCTGGGGTCTGGCGTAGGTTCTGGTTCTCCCATGAGACTTTTCGTTTGAGCAGCAATTTTTTAAAGAGAAAATGAAAGAAGAGATTCTGGACATCTACTTAGGAGCAAAGTGAAAACTAATTAGGTAATGTCCTCTGCAAGATGACCAGAATCAGCACAAAATGCAATGGTATTACAGAGAATAAAGAAATGTGAAACAGATAGCATTCTCTTGTGGTATATTTAAAAAAAAAAAGATTACATTTTTGGTACTAAGATGTGGAAACCTCCAAAAAGTTGATAATTCCCATAGAGTTAATAGAGGCTTTAGGATCAATAAAGTTCGAATCACAAAGAGAACAAATAACTGATTACTGATTCCTGGAACGTTGTATAGATATAGGGGTTGGATAGAGCTTAGACCGATGTGATCATTGTCTACTCTATTGACTATACTCTGGAATATTATTAGCCTTATCTGAATGCCTTTTGTATCAAATTCTTGACCTGATTTTTGTCCCAGTTTCTCTTTTATATCATCTAGGTTTAGTTCTTCTTTAAGGAAAAAAAAAAGTTAAAAAAGTTCTAATGAAAGCCGGCTGACTCTACTATGAGTAATATAAGAAAATCTGTTTTGCTTAGGGAACGACAGAATATTGAAATACCTGGTTTTATATTTTTATGTGGGTTTGGCAAATGTGGTCTGAAAGTGGCTAATATGATACCTGACCCAGTGTTAGTAGCCAATGATAATTCCATATGTACCAACTGCTACCTGTTAGCCTACAGGTGCTTTCTTTTTTCCTTTTTTTGGCACAAAGGTGTATGCACTGTGAATGTGGATCTTCATGGCTGAAGTGGCAGCAAGCCGCCATAGTTTTCAGATAAAATTGAGCCTAGCTGTAATTACTGTCTTAGTTTCTCTATTTCAGTCATCCCTTTTTCCCAACTTACTGCCCCCCCGCCCTGCCGACCAACTTTTAGGTAGCACATAAAAAGCACAATACATCACTCAGAATTTGCAAACTGGGGAGAGAGCAAAGATAGGCGAGAAAGAAGGAGGCAGAGAGACTGAATCACAAGAATAAACTAGAAGTGAGGTGAATGGAGGAAAATCCTCCTGACAAAATAAAAATTAGGGAAATTTTCCAGAATGTGTATATTAGGTGAAAAAAAAAATCCATTAGCTAAAGTGCAGCTTTGTTAACTAACTGCTTTATACCTTATTGCTTAAATGCCACCAAATTTCTCTTTCTCCCTCACAGCTGATTAGGAATTACTCAAAAGCTGACTAACTCTGCATGGGTCACAATCGCTTTCTCTCCACCTGCTCTCCCTGGTACATAGTTTGAAATTGGGTAGGCAAAGCTGAAGAAAATAGCCAAACGAAACACAACCCCAAACACAAAACCTCTTGTCTGTCAGTAGGTGGGACTTGCTTGAAGGACCTGCCTAGCTCTTTCTGACTCAATTCTGCTCCAGTCTCAGGCCAGTGCTTTATGGAGGAAGTGGCGAAAGTCACCATTTCGCCCTGTGAGTTTAACCATTAAGCACTTTCTTGCTTTATAAAAACAGACGCGCACGTGTTCCTGACTACAGGGAAACCAGGCCTCCTATTATAACCACTCAAAACGGGATATGAGGAATCTGAAAGAAAAGCACAATAGTTTCAAATGACTTTCTTGAAAGGTGAGGGCATTATTAAAGATTTCCATGACCCTTTGTGTATTCTTTTGAGAGAAAATAATTTTGGCCTCTTATTAGTCTTATTATTCCAGCTGTTGTCATGTTCCTTCCGAGAAACTACTAGAAACACAGAAAGCTCTTTTTCGTTGAGGCTTTAAAAAAATTCCTGAACCATTTAATCTCTTTAGATGGGTACTGATGCAAAAGCTATGGTTTGGCTTACAAAAACTCTCTGAAAGTGTTACGTTTCCAAACTACCCAAGTAATAACATTGCTTAACTCTGAAAACCTGTGACAGCCTTTTCCAGGTGCTTTCAAAATATTTTTTGCACTTGAGTTAGTTGTTGCAATAGATAGCCCCAGGAGGTAGCTGTCCTGGGTTCTCCTTCCAGATAAGGAGAAGAGAAGGCAGCTCACACAAACGTCTTTCGGGGAAGAAGCAGAAACAGTGCCCTTGGCATCTGCTCCCAGCTTTGGCCAACAGCCTCCGAGGTGCTGGTGTACTTTTCAGCTTTCTTAACTCCCAAGCTAGCTTATCTTGTAGCTTTGTTTATTTTTAAAAAATTCTTTTTTTTTTGGCTGCCTGGTATTGAGAAGGTGTGTTTAGTATGGTAATGAGCCTGGGAAAATGGTTTCCATTCTCCAGAAGTTTCTATTTATAGACTCACTATAAAAAACTGAATTAATAGAAGGCTAGGCACATTTCAAGTGGCTTCATCTTTTTGACTTAACAATCTTTTGGCCACTGATAGCACAGTGATTTAGCTGAGTGGAAGGGCTAGGGAGCTCTCTCTTTGCCCTAAAATTATATTTCTCCTCTCTTTGAAGGTTGACTGACTTCTCCTTGCCAGAACATGCATTTCCCACTTTCTTCCTGGAGTCTTCCTCAACTTGCATGACCACTAAGCTTCCCTTGCCCTTCCAGATTTCCATCCTGCTCTGAATTTTCTAACGAGTCACCTACCCAAGCCTTGGGCTCTCCTGATCCTGGTTTATTTTTGGGAGTCAAAATGAAGCTTGATGCTTGGTTGGAAAACTCTATAGTTTTCACAGTGCACAGATGCATACTTTTCTTTGAGACTCCACTCTCCAGCATTAAAGAGAGACCCTTCATTGTAATAATTACCGAATGGATACAGTCCTAATGGAACTTAATTGTTTCCACTAGATGGATCTCGGGTGTTTTTGGCAGCCAAAATGAAAATGATTCCAAATACCATCAAAGGAGCTTATAAGCACCCAGCATGCACAGAGTGTTTTGATATACAGTGTAGTGTTAATATCATTATCTCTCCTAATACAACATACGGTTACTTTAATCCTTTCCCGCCTCTGTGATCTTGGAAGATCCAACGGATAGAAGGCAAAGAATAAAACATTATATACAAGGAGACAAAGGGAGAATTAGTCCCCATCCTCTGGATATGACTTTTTTTTTGATTGTTTGAATGTTGGCTTCAAATGTGTACCTTTATCAGTACTGACTTCTGTATCTTCCACGCTAGTTTGAGTTTGTATGTGACATCAAACATACCTTTTCACACATGTTCTTTCCAGATTTTTTTTAACACTTACTTAGCAGTTTATAGAAGGAAGTGAATGATCTCCTCAAGCTGCTTACAAATTAAAAAAAAATCTGTGCTTATTAATTATGCAGGATTAGTCTAATTATAATTCAGCAAATTAATTAGCGACAGAAGGTGTTCTGAAACATTGGAGTACATTTGCATGTTAAATGGAGAGGCTAGTCTGTAATATATGTAAATTTATGCATGGCTTCATAGTTTAATTTAAAAATTTGCAGCTGCATATGGTATGGGAGCAGGTGAAAAGTCAGTTTTAGTTTAATGATGCTAACAAACATTGGATGGTGTCCTGTCTTAGCAAGAGAATGCACTCATATCTGCTAATCTATGAATCTGTCATAAGAATATAACGTTACATAGAGGCACAATCTCAAGGTCATTGGAGAGTGAACCCATAGGTGCAATAGGTATAAAGGTGAAAACTGCAGAGAGAAAATGATGCCAGGAGAAGCCCACACTCTGAACTTTGTCCGCCACTTTCTCCAACATTGCATGTTGCGTCATTCCGCCTTAGTTCAGGGAAAGTAATGCTCCAGCCTGAGTAAATAGGGGTATCTTTTTGTCTCGCTGGTATCTGTTCTGGCAGGTGTGAAATAGTTGTCCAACCTTGATTCCCTTTCCAAATCTCCACATTTGCACTCCATTTCAATTTCCTGGAGTCGTGGGAAAGTTATTACCGAGTTATGAATTAATGGTAGGGTAGAGAGTTTTACACATTGGCCTCAACCATCTGGCAAAACAGTAAAACCAGCGGACCAGGCAGCAGCAAAGGGCTCTGGGTGTAATTGGTGTTCACTGCTCAGCCTAGCATAGATGAGCTCTGCCGGGAGGGCAGAGAATGGGAGGGGGAGGGGAAGGATGGGGAAGGCAGGATGGGGAAGGGGTGCTGAGAAAATGGGACGGTGAGGACCCATTAAGCTGATGGCTGACTAATAACTTCATTTCTCTCCTTCACCCGAGAGTCATGGTACTGGAAAGGGAAATAGATTTGTATTCTGATTCTGAAGTCTCACGGAAAGATTTTTTTTCTCAGTCCGTAGTATGATTCAGTTTTGCTGAGTTCTTTTTTCTTCTCTGGATGAGAAGACAGAGGAAAGGATAAGGGCAAAGAAGAGGACATGGGTTGTTTCTTTTTTAAAAAAGGAAAAGATGGAACCTTGTGCATTGCAAAGAGCCCTCCAAAGACATTTTATGAGAACAATTAGAATTACAAACATGCTCTTAGTGTGTGTTTCATTCCAATTCAAGCCCAAAGAGTTCGATTATTATTTTCATTAATGGTGTCAGATTTTTATCTGAGTACAAAAACAAGGACTTTTCCTTAGAGATTTTTTTCCCTGTGAGCCTCATGGTGTCGAGGAATAGAAATCAGGAGAATGAAGATGCGTCTGAATATAGAAGTGGGGGGGGAAAAACCAAAACCACAAACACACAAAAACCTCCCAACATCTAACCCCAGGTTCTCAGAAACTGTAGTGTGTTACCAATCAGAAATAAGTGGAGAATCAAAGTGGCCCCTTGTTTTTGCACTTCAGCAGCCTTTTACAGTCAACTGCTTGCCATTTGGGATATGGGAGACGTTCCCTTCAGAGGAAATCGTGAAATTCCTTTGAAATGAAGTCTATGGGTATGGAGTCAGGGAGTCAGATTTACATAGTGGGGGAAGTAGCTCCTTCCTGATATCTAAATGAATGCAGCAGATTCTACTCGGGAGGCAGTGTGTTCAGTAATGAAGGAGCTCTTGCCAAACTGAAACGCTACTTCCAGGGACTTGAGCACGGAATAGAAAGTGACTCGATGGGGCCTGTTGCCAGTCAGAAGCCAGCATATTGTGTGGGTAGCTCTGAATTCTTTTGCTGGCCAGAGTTTACTGAAAGCAGGAATGAGGACTCCCATCCACCACTTTTTGTGTTTTTGTGGTTCTTTTTTCCCCTACTATCTGTGAGAGCGGATTAATTTCATGTGTGTTTTTTTTTTTTTCTTTTACTATCTGTTTCTTAAAAATTAAGGGAAGTTCTTCCAGTGGAGTACATATTAATATTGGAGAGATAAGCAGGGTAGAGAGGACCAGATTTAAATTTGTGGCAACTCCTTCTGGAATAATTTTGTTTGGAAAATTGTCTGTTTTAAAATGTGGTGGGAGAGAAAGGGGCAATACATGGGAAGGGATCATAAGGATGTGTAGAAAAAGATGAAGAAGCAGACTTACTTTGTACCAGGCATTTACCCAAACACTTTGCATGAATAACTAGTCCTCCCTATTGGCCTTGAAAGGTGTTTTTTGTTTTGTTTTGTTTTGTTTTGAGATAAGAGTCTCACTCTGTAGGCTGGAGTGCAGTGGCACCATTTTGGCTTACTACAAGCTCCGCCTCCCAGGTTCAAGTGATTCTCATGTCTCAGCCTCCCAAATCACTAGCATTACAAGTGGTGTGCACTACCACACCTGGCTCATTTTTGTATATTTAGTAGAGACTGGGTTTTACCATGTTGGCTAGGCTGGTCTCAAGCTCCTGATCTCAGGTGATCAGCCTGCCTTGGCCCCCAAAGTGCTAGGATTACAGATGTGAGCCACTGCCTCTGGCCATAAGGTCTTTAATTGTTACTGAAAGTCCCTAATTTTTACAGTAAAAATTAAATCATCATCATCACCATTGTAGAAGCCATGAAATCACATGGGCTTGGTATGGACACCCCAATTAGTTGCCGCATATAAGACTGAAATTATCTGCTACCAAAGGCATGTTGGTCTATTTAAAAATCTCCATCATGGAGATCCTGCTCTGTCCCTTGGGTAAGTGCTTCCAAAATTTAGCCTTGGTGACTTGATTTCCAAAAAATGTTTTCCAAGTTTTAATTCAACTTCTTTTGTTCCACGTTCGATTTTCAGCTTTTTCTCTCCCATTGTCTTGATAGACAAATGGCCTGAATCTTCCTCATGCGCTTGAATAATCTTTTTTTTTTTTTTTTTTTTTTTTTTTTTCCTGAAAAGGCTAAAGCTATTTGGGTTATGCCATCTTTGGACAATTTGGGTTCTTGAGAAGTTTTGTTTTCTGAATATCTGATAGATTTACTTATCTTTTCCTTTGTGTCTTCCAAAATAGTCACAGAACTTCTAGAGAGTGCACTCCCCAATAGGAATGGTAGATATTTTTGTTCGTTTGCTTATTTTGTTTAGCAACATGAAGGGCTGCACTCTCATTCCAGCGGAAAGGGAAGAAAATGACAGGATTCCCCCGTGTGGATCAGTAAGGCAGTTGTCCCGTGAAACAGTGTCATGTGGCAACATGTTCAGCCTTTTTTTTCCCCCCCAAAGCTTGGCCAAGCTTTCACCAGACCAGCATTTTGCTAAGAGTCAGACAGACTGACTTCCACTCTTATTTTTTCTGCTTACTAACTGTTTTGCCTTGGGTAAGTCATTTAACCTTTCTGAATCTTGTTTATCTCCACTGTAAGGTGGGGATGAATTTTCCTACTCCCAAAGTTGAGAAGATTACATGAAATCATGCCTGGTAAATAATATAAGTTCAATGAATATAGGCTATTATTAATTATAATTATTATTTCATCATAGTCTTTTAGGCAAGAGGAATTTGAGAAGTTGAGTGTAGTTGGAAATAAGAAAATTTATTGCTTAAAACGTTTCTGTAAAGTTAAATTTTTCAGATCTGAAATGGCCTTTTATTGAAATAATCTGGGTGAACAAGCATTAATGGTAATAAGTCCCTGCCTTAGGAATGTCTGTGGAGATTAAAGATTCTATACCTCTTCTGTTCATGTGTTTATTTTTACAGTTTTGGGGTTGTTTAACTAAATGGATTCGATAGAACATCAGCTTACAAAAATGAGTTTAAACTTCATTTCGTTTAAGCCTAAAGAAGCCAGTAAGTCAAAACTATTAAGTCATCTTTCCTTTCCATGAATCTTCTTGGGCTTTTGTGCCAGCCACCGGCCATCTTGCCAAGCAGATCTCAAATACTAAGCCAAGTGTTCTCAGATGCGTCATCACCAAGTTACTGTAGGGTGTAACAAGAGCCCACTGGGAGCTTGACCTCCTGGAGTCTTTTCATTCTTGTGGACTTTAGTCAGAGTCTTCACAAGATCTTTAAAGCTTCAGGGCCCTTTGTAGCCTGGGCTGACACCTCAACAACCAATAGATGTATCCAACGTACTTATCTCCAGGCCAAGGCTGGGTCCCACTGCTAACCTTCACCTTCCCTAGGGCTGCCTGGGTGTAGACTCTGCTGGGGGATCTTGAAGGAGGAAAGGATGTTCTCTGTTGTTGGAAGGATCAAAGAAGATATTACAGTGAAGATCTAGATTACAACTAGAACATCATTGTTGAGATTTTCTCTAGTCTCAGATGGAAAGCAATCACTTGCGAGTTTTCCTACCATACAAAGCTGAGTGAGCTACTATGAGGGCTGTTCTTAGAGTGAGAAAATGAACTCATGGGTGTGGATACCCAGTAGGCTTCTCAGTCTGGTGTGAGAGCTTGGATTGCCTAATCCCCCAAAGGACGTAAACTTGTGGAGAGGATCCTAGAAGAAGAGAGGCAACTGCCCATTCCTTTCAAATGTGATTCTATGACCCAGCTATCCCTATATTGCATAGTTCTCAGAAATGGTATGAGAGTGTTTTAAGGGAAATGGGCTGTCTCCTTTTCAGAAACATGCACAAACAGTGAAACTCAATTGTATTTTAACTTATTGGGTTGAAAACAAGGAGGTTTAACAGCTAATCCAGACAGAAAGTGTCTTCTGCAAAATAAATGAACACACGTGGTTAAGTCCCTATGTGGTTTGTGAGGCCATATCAACTGTGTGTTTGACTCAGTCTTTAGTGACCTAGCCTGCTTATGTGACCATCATGGCAGAGAAAGAGAACTAGATACAGCATCCCCTCTCTTGGTCTTTGGAGAGTCTGGGGTGTTCTCATCTCTGTGGTGTATAAAATGTGGCCATATCATAGCAGAAGTTGTTTCCAGGGTAGGCAGAATTAGATTCTTTTTTAAGGGAGTAATGAACTAAGTTTTCAAAGTGAAAGGCATTTTGCATATTATTTTGTATACAGTGAAACTCTGTATAATGGTAGCTGTTGACTACTAAGTTCACATTCCTTCGATGTGAATTACCTTTTTTTTTTTTTTTTTCCTGATAGGGTCTCACTTTGTCACCAGGCTGGAGTGCAGTGGCATGATCTTGGCTCACTGCACCCTCCACCTCCTGGGTTCAAGCGATTCTCCTGCCTCAGCTTCCTGAGTAGCTGGGACTACACGTGCCCGCCACCACGCCCAGCTGATTTTTGTATTTTTAGTAGAGACGGGGCTTCACCACGTTGGTCAGGATGGTCTGGATCTCTTGACCTCGTGATACCCCCACCTCAGCCTCCCAAAGTGCTGGAATTACAGGAGTGAGCCACCGCGCCTGGCCTTATGGACTTTTTTAATATTAAAATTTTTAAGGAGGGACTAGATCTTGTATTCCAATTTGGAGGTAAATTGAATGACTTCTTCCATAAATCCCAGAGAAATATTGTGCTGGGTTTTGTGATAGACCATTGGTAAGAATTCCAAGTCTGTCAAGAATATTAAGTAGTTACCTTTCCTGTGATTTCGAGCCTCCTGTCCCCACCACGGAACCTTAACTCTGCACAGTATTTGTGCATCTACTTTGAGATGGGTGGGATGACGGAAGACGTGTGGAAGCCACCTACACACTTTTACTGTATTCCTGAATAGTACAGGATATTCCAGTATTTTAGAGATTGGAGAGGAGGGTATTCAGTAATAGATTCAGGGGTCTTCAGACTCATTTCAGAATCTGGGGAAACATATTTGAATAGTTTGGTTGGGGGATCCTTGGGGCCAAGGACTTTGTTTGCCACTGTGCCTGAACTTTCTGGCATACAGAGCACAATACATATTGATCAAATGAGTAAGTAAATAAATGCAGCAGAAATTTTCAACATTAAGCATTTAGTTCCATGTTTCCATATGTCTATCTTTGACCTACCGATTTTGACTTGGGACACCGCAGTCTCTTCAAGAAGCCAGGATATTTCACTTTTTTGTTTTCTCCTGATTTATTCTTCCTGTTACGTGTGTGTGTGTGTGTGTGTGCCATTTTTAGACCATTTTGAAGTATTTGTTTTTAACAGGTTTATTGAGATATAACTTACACATTACAAAGGGCACCCATTCAAAGGGTGTAACGCGATGTTTTCTAGTGCATTCACCGAGCTGTGCAGCCATCTTCACAGTGTCATTGGTGCAGGAAACATGCAACACCACATGGAGCTTGTTGCCACAAAGATCCAGGCTTCAGTCCTTGTGTTCACCACTTACAAGCTTGTGATCTTTGGCAGGTTTCTTAAATTCTTGAGGCCTTCATTTTTCCCAGCTGTAGGATGATCCGTCACTCATGGGGTTGTTGTGAGAATGAAATACGGTATTGTGTATTGGGCAGAGAGTGGCTACTCAGCAGACTGTGTTTCCCTCCACTCTGCGACCCCTGTATCCTTCAGCTGCTGGACCGTGCAGGATGGCTAGAGGGGACGTAGGTGGCTCTGATCTGTGATATTCCTGAAGCACCCTCCCTGCCTCAGAAGCAGAAAGAGTCCTAAAGGGACAGTGCAACTCACCCAACAATCTGCCCATCAGCCTCAGGGCACCGCCCACTCTGGCGTCACCCTGGATGTCTATTTGCAACCTGTCAGCTGTCCCCACTTACTTATTTTTCACAGTTTTATCTCGGTGGGTTTGATCTACCTCTCAGAAACCCTCACTCCCACCTCTGCCACACCCACTCAGATTTCAATAAGTCGTGGTCTCTTGTTTTCAGTGGTTTCTTTCCCCACTCTAACCCTTTTTGGAAGGTTCTCAACTCTGTACATTTTTCTTTGCAGTCATAAAATATTACGGTTAGAAAGAACCCTAGAGATCCCGTTCAACTCCTTTGTTAAGAGAGAACGAATGTGAGGTAACTTGGTCCCGGGATCAGTTCGTAGCCACAGGCCAAGGCTAACCCTTGGGGTATTTCCAACGATCTGTGGAGTAAAGGAATGCTCTGGTCCATTCTCCTGCCCCACTGACCTAGGGACCAGATTGCTATCTGAAGTTTTGAGTTGATGTGTTGACTCCTCTTTCGATCCTCTTCGTCCCTAACACAAGGATAAACCTGTGGTTGTTAGTGTTCGCTCTTAAGGAATGGATCAGAAGCTTTGTCGTGTGCAGCATGCTCCGTAGTTATGATATTTACGTCGTCAACATTGTTTGGAGAAAGTGGAAATAGACTTCATCCTGATGAGAATTTGCACATTTGGTCTGAATCTCATAATTTATTTGGGTTTCCCGTTTCTTAGTGGAGAGCACTGACATTTTCCAGGCAGCTCTGGCTTCGGAGGGATCTAGACCCAGGGGATTTGGAGAGAATTTGTTCCCTGTAAGTTACCCCGTGGCTAAATGGATGGTATGATTAGTGAAGGTTTTGTATCAAGACGCTGAGCATGGTGGATGGAGAGGGTGGAGGGCAGAGAACCAGAAGACACCAGTTAAAGGAAGAGAAAAAAAAAATGGAGATGCCAGTAAGCCCCAGAATTTCTTTTAATTAATATCTAGATCCATATATTTAAACATCCAGGCCCTAATTTCTGGTGCAAGCCATTTAGAAGTAGCAATACCTTCTTTTAGAAGATATTATATAATGCAAGAGAACTTTCTGCCTCTTCTGTCTTCTCTCACTCACCTCCCTCGTCCTCCTTCCACTTAACCTCCCCTTCTCCTTCGTGAACCCAGTGCTAAGTCCTTAGAGTGCACGGGGCTGTGTAGGTTACAAACTCAACCCCCCAGACAAGCAAAAAGTCAAACTAGGTGTTTTCCATCCAAATCACTGTTAAGGGTCCTAATTTAAAATGAATAAAGCCTTTCAGCAGGCTCCACGGTTCCCTAAATCAATTTGATTTTATGTAAACATTTATCTCTTTTGCACTTTTCCACCTACCACACCATTCATATAATAATGCCTTCATGAACATTAATGTTTTCACCAGATACATTTTGGAGCGGGGAGTGGGGGTAGTCTAACACACACAGAACGCATTACAAGGAGCCCAGTTGTGGCAAAACTTTCCAGAAGGGCTAAATGAGAAAAAGCACTCCATTTGGGTTTAGTAGGGGAAAAATGTAAATTGTAAATTGCCTCTGGGAGTGGTTGAGGGCCAGTGTGGGGTGCAGTGGGGGCTATTGTTCAGAAACACACACGAGTGGGAAAAGGCAATATTTGCGTGCATTGTGAGTGTCCGTGCCTGGCTCTGAACGAGTGTACAAATGGAGGGGATCTTTACCCTTCAAGAAATAAAATGTTTGAATTCTGATCAATCTTTACTGAGATAAAAGCAGCTCTCCTTTCTAACGCACTCTGGTGACCCGGGCAGAGATGCCACTGCCTTTCAGAAAGCAGCGGCAGGTTGTGAATTTGAGCACTGTGGTCAGACAGCCATGCACAACATTTTCTCTGCCTTATCCTTCCACAGATCTCTTCCATAAAGACCCCAACACCTCCGGGGCACAGGAAGCAAAGCCCAACCTCCCACCCACCCTATAAAAGATTGAAAGAGAGAAGTGAAAAGCAGATGTTATAAAATCAGGAAAAAAATATTTAGCTGTTGCTTCCAAATTCACACTCAACCTTATTCATGGGAGCATGTGGCCAAATATTTCTAGCAAACAGAGTAAAAGAGCCTCAAATACAGAAAATACTCTGAAAAGCCAATTCCCCTTCTCCCCTCCTTTGTCGTTTACTGTTTATCTCCTCATCAGTTTTTTAAAGTGATAAATACATTTAATTGGAGAGTTATCTAATTCTTTTGTGTGATTGTTAAACAAAAAATAAAAATCAGAACGTTGCAATGAGAACACTTCACCAACCATTGCTTTAGAATAGAATTTTTGGAAGCAGTGTTGATTTCTACTTATTTTTGTTTGTAAATCCTGAGGAAAATGTATATCTTTTCCTTTAAAGTTCTAATTCAAGGCATGGATGTGAGAGTTCTGAAGGGACTTTGGGACTGCGGTAAAATTTCGTTGTCATAGTAACAGAAAGGGAAATAGGCCTAGCTCACCTGGGACTTGAACACTGCAAAAGCTGGATTTTTTTTTTTTTTTTTTTTTAAGGAAAAGGACTCTGCAAGTGAAATAAATGAAAAACTTACTGTATTTTGAAACAAATTTTCAAACATTAACTAGGTGAATTGCTGGAAAGGCCACTTCTGCCACTTTTCTTGGTTAACGTAGTTGCCGGATGAAAGATGCCCAATTTTCAAATTGTACAGATAGGCCATTTAAGAGAGAATATTGGCTTCAAGAAATATGTCTGACAAATGCTAACCTCAGACCATGATTCTGTGCTTTCGTGTTTCTCTGAATAATCTATACATGATCTGAGAGGGACATTCACACTTCTTATTAATCATAAAAACTCTGGCAGATACCTGCACCGATGGACTTTCTCTTTGGAGGATAACATACCATTTTCTGATTTTGTAAACATTGGTTGAATATATCAGGCCATCTTCACGTATGAGCACGAAGGTGTCTGGGGCCAGTGGAGAGCCACACAGACGAGACTCTCGCCCTGGGATTCTGGGGTCAGGTCCTGCCATTTTTAACTCTGGAGCAAGACTTTCTGTACAGCAGGGGTCACTGCTGCATTTGAAGCCTTTAAAAAATTTTTTTCCAAAATGAGTGCTCTAGAAACTCCGGGGGCCAGTGTACAAACCAAAGCCCACTTTGTGAGCTGCTTAACAATCCCCCACAGTGATGGGGAAGCGGGTGCTGGGCTTCAGATTGAAAACATCCAAATTTGCAAATTGCAGAGGGTCAGCAATGTTCCTTCACAGGCAGGGCAGGTTGAAATTCCCCAGATCTGAAATATAATCGCTTTCAAATCAAATCTAATGGAATGCAGCTATATTCTCCCTTAAAAAATGTTTACTGAAAAATGTAACACATTGCTTTCTCTTCACAGATTCTTTTTAAAATTTTTCCTCAAGTGCAATCAGAATTGTTTGAAAACAGCAGGAAACCCAAGGGACATGAGACGGTTTCAGGTAAGGGGCCCTGCAGATCTTTCCTGTTAAATAAGTCATCCTGTTTTCTCTCTCCTTCTCACTCTTTTTATTTTCTTTTTCTTTAAAAATTATTATTCACTGCTACTGCTAACAATACAAAAGATAATGGTAAACGATGACCCTCAGCCACTAGCGCCAAGAGTTTCTTCATCTTGTAGTGTTTAAGCTTTCTGCCCCCATTGCCAAAGCCCTACGGGGAGAGGCACCAACCCGTGCTGGAGACTTGATTTTCAGCCCTCGGGCTGCCCACTGCACACACAGCTGCCCACAGCAGGAACCGTGTTCTTGATATTCAGCCACCTTGGGATTTTTCAAAGCAGCTTCTCTGTATTTTCTGCAAGCAACAGCCCCTGTCTTCCCTTTTCCACCGATTAACTATTCAGTGGTCTCTCTCTGAGCCTTCTGGAAGGCAGCAGCCCAAGCAGCGTGGTCACTTTAAGATCGCAGCGTGACAACAAGACCCACGGGACGGTGACCCAGCTGCCTAGCAGTTAAATCTGCCACCGGTTTCATCACCCTTGCCACTGATGTACTGAAGAGACGAGCTAATAAAAACAGAGCGAGGCAAAGTGTATCAGGCTGGAGACGAAAGCAAGAGCAGCTCCTCTCGGCCCCCTTCCTTGAGCCTTGAAGGACCCGTATTTAATTCACCAAATGGCTTTCCTGCCACTCACACCCCGTGCTAGATATGTGGCACCTCCTCCTCCATAGAAAAATTAAAAACAGGTTAAACGATAGTATACAAGCTTGAGACTTCAAAAAAGAAATCCTCGCAGCAATGAGAGAGATGGGGAACCTTAGCCTCACGTTTCGGGTGAGGCACGTGAGTTTCCGGAAGGTTGAATAACTTGCCCCTAATCACAGTAAGTAGGTGGGAAAGCCCGGAGCCAGGAGCTGGCGGGGGTTTGTTTGATCAAACTCTTTCCAGCACACTATGGGCGTGCGACACGTTGCAGCTGCTAGGTTTATGCTTTGCTGTTGTCTTCTTGAAATTCTGAATTTTATATATATATATAAAATATACAAAATATATACATATTATATATGTATATATTATATATACTCAAAATATGTGTATATATTTTATATATAAATATATATTATATAACATATAATATATACATTATATATATTTATATATAATATATACATATATAATATATATATTTTGAGACAGGGTCTCACTCTGTCACCCAGGCTGGAGAGCAGTGGTGTGGTCTTGGCTCACTGCAAACTCCGCCTCCTGGGCTCAAGGGATTCTCATGCCTCACGCTCCTGAGTAGCTAGGACTACAGGTGTGCACCATCATGCCCTGCTAATTTTTGTACTTTTTGGTAGAGACGGGGTTTTGCCATGTTGCCCAGGTTGGTCTTGAACTCCTGACCTCTCAAAGTGCTGGGGTTACAGGTGTGAGCTACCGCATCCGATCCTGAATAAATTTTGAACAAGGAATGTGACATTCATTTTTTATTGAACCCTACATATGATGTAGCTGGTCCTGCTGGAGAGTTTCTGTGGTTAGGCCACAATCAGACAGATGTTTAGGAGCAGAGCCATTCAAGAGTTAACAGGGAAGATGGCCAAACACAAGGCTACTGAGAGTTACTTTGAAAAACATTCTAGTATTATTATTTTTTAACCCCATCATGGCTCTCAATCTTGCTGTGACAGGAGCATTTTTCGTTACAACACTTAACACTACTAACAGTCTCCCTTTAAAAAGTTGGAGACTTCTTCTCTCTTGGGTAGGCTCTTTCCCTGCCTTTTTTTTTTTTTTTTTTTTTTTGAGATGGAGTCTCACTCTGTCACCCAGCCTGGAGTGCAGTGGTGTGATCTTGGCTCCCTGCAACCTCCGCCTGCTGGGTTCAAGCAATTCTCCTGCCTCACCCTCCTGAGTAGCTGGGACTACAGGCACATGACACCTTGCCCAGCTAATTTTTGTATGTTTAGTAGAGACAAGGTTTTGCCGCATTGGTCAGGCTGGTCTCAAACTCCAGACCTCAAGTGATCCACCCACCTCAGCCTTCTAAAGTGCTGGGATTATATGTGTGAGTCATCGCTCCTGGCCCTACTTTCTTGTATGAAGACAAACAGAAATAAAATCAGCCTTCTTGGGGGATCAAACAGGAGCCTCGTGCATGGTGGAAGTTCACTATGCTCAGTATTCCAAATAAAAATGTAAATAATTGCAGTCCAAAGAAGAGTGAAATTTAAAAGAATTCCAAAGTGCCTCCCTGACCAAAGCTTAGCTTCATTTCTGGAAGATACAGAGGCAGAGAAAAGAGTTTGACAGTTTGGATATTTGTTCCATCCTATTTTCTACCAGCACTTTCAAAGAGTTTTAAATTTGAGAATGTGAGGATACTCATATAAATGTGAAGAGGCTTCTATTGTAGGAGAATGTCTGCTCATTTTCTTTCTCCCAAAGTTTAGAAATATATTCAGAAAGCAAATGCATGCTAATATTTCCTCTGCTTCCTTAGTTGTTTATTTAAGTGGGGTTTTCATGGTGCCTGAGTTTTTCACTGGCATAGAATAAATATTGTTGATCTCCAAAAGATATAGAATTGTCATCCTATGTGAAAGTGTTTGACTTTTGCAAAAACAAGGGCAAAAAGAATTGTTTAGACTTTATGGATTCTGTGATTCTCTTATTTCTAGGATAGAGCTAAAGTCAACTGGTAATTTGTTTTCATTTTTTATTGAGATAAAATTAATATAACATACAATTCGCCATTTTAACCATTTAAAAGTGTAGAGTCCAGTGGTTTTTAGTACATTCACAGTGTTGTGCAACCAGCACCGCTGTCTAATTCCAGAATATTTCTATCACCGCAAGAAGAAAACTCATGTCTCCCAGTTCCTGTTTCTCCCCATTTGCTGACAACCACCAATCCACCTTCTGTCTCTATGGGTTTGTCTATTCTGGAAATTTAATATAAATAGAATCATACAATATGTGGCTTTTTGTGTCTGTTTTTTTTTCTCTTAGCATAATGTTTTCAAAGTTCATCTATGTGATAGCATGTATCAATATTTCATTCCTTTTCACAGCTGAATATTCCATTGTATGGATATATCACATTTTAAAATTCATTAGTCAGTTAGTGGACATTTGGATTGTCTCTATTTTTTGGCTATTACAGACAATGACACTGTTAATATTTGTGTACAGTTTTGCTGTGTGAACATATGTTTTTAATTCTCTTGGGTACACAACTAAGAACAGAATTTCTGGGTCATATGGTAACTGTTTCTTTAAGTTTTCAAGGAACTGCCAAACTGTTTTCCATAGTGGTTGCACCATTTTACACTTCCACTAGTAATGTGTGAAGGTATCAATTCCTCGCCAACACTTGTGATTTTCTGTTTTAAAAAAATTCTAGTCATCCTATGGGTGTGAAGAGGTATCTCATTGTGGTTTTGATTTGCATTTCCTTAATGGTTAGTGATTTTGAGCACCTTTTCATGTGCTTATTGCTCATTTGTATGTATTCTTTGGAGAAATATCTATTTAAATCTTTTACCCATTTTTTAGTTGTATTATTTGTCATTTTATTGTTGAGCTGTCAGAGTTCTTTATATATTCAGGGTACTGGCTCCTTCTCAGACATGTATTTGAAAATATTTTCTCCTGTCCCATGAGTTGTCATTCACTTTCTTGATAGTGGTGTACTTTGGTGCACAAAAGAATTGGCAATTTTTATAATGTACTTAGATTCTACTAAGAATATAACCTTCAATGAAAGCTCTCTAATATAGAGAAGGTTATTATTAAGAAAGGATTAGCAATATGCTATCATAGTCAAGTAAGAAACTTAGTTCAGGTTCCAAATATGAAACAAAACCAGAGAGAGTGCATACTCATGGTGGTGGAACAGTCATCTGAATGGATGATGACTTTCAGAAATTCCTAGAATATGTATCTCACTCAGAAGGACAAAGATGGTCATTTAAAGCCATATACACATTCCTTCAATTCTCTACTTTTATGATATGGTCAAACATAAATTTAATATGAAGGATTCTTTCTTGAGGATTTGATCTGAATGGAATAGAAATATGAAACATTTCTAATCACATCCTAAACTCAATAAAACTCCCTCCTCCTTCCCTTATCCCCCAAACACTGGTGGAACCTGCGTTCTTTTTACAAAAATCATCCAATCAGCCCAAAATTGTTACATCAAGATTATTTTCAAGCTTGAACCAATCCTCTCTTTAATTCCATTCAAGTCCTAAGTATTATAGGACATAAAAAATACTTAGTGAAACACAAAGAGTTTTGACCCTTTTAACCCTTTTTTACCTTTTTATGGGGGGGAGGGCCAGACCCCTTTAAGAATCTGGTAAAAGCTATAGTCTGTATCTCATCAAAATATTACATTTAAAGTTTTAATTAAAATTTCAGGGGTCTCCAGACCACTTGAAACATCTCAAGCTTCCATGGACCTCTAATCTAAAGAGATGTCATTCATTTAAAATCCAATAGGCATCCTTCATATGAGGTAACCTTTAACAGTGGGGATCTGTCCACTTAGGACTTTTCCTGGTGATCTCTCATCCACTCTCTTGACTTCAAATGCCCTCTGTTCCTGGATGATTTCTGTATCCATATTCTCAGACTTCACCAGAGCTGCAGGCATATAACGCTAGCTGCCTCCTGGGCATCTTCCCTGGATGACTAGCGAGCACGTGTTCAAAACAGAACTCAGTGCTTGTTCCCTGATTCATTCCGTCCTCTTTCATTGTCAAAGTGCCGCTTCCTCCTCCTAAGTATCTACTAAATCCACCTCTTTCCTGAAAAGCTGCCATAGCCCGTCTTTATTCCTCCCCTGTCTAACCTGTCCTCAGCATGAATGCCAGAGTTACCTCTTAAAATATGTCATGATGCTGGGGAAAGTGGCTCATGCTTGTAATCCCAGCTGTTAGGAATGGAGAGGCAGGAAGATAGCTTGAGCCCAGGAGTTTGAGACCTGCTTGAGGAATGTAGTGAGACCCTGTTCTTCACAAAACAAAACAAAACAAAACAAAACAAAACAAAAAAACAGACAAAATGTCATGAGGATGCCCCATTTACCCTGATGTGATTACTATACATTGTATGCCTGGATCAGAATATCTCATGAACCCCATAAATATATACACCTGCTAAGTATCCATAAAAATTAAATATATACACCTATTAAAATGCGTCATGGATATTGACTGTCCATGGACACAAAGCTTGGATTTAAAAAGGCATGGCTGAGAAGGCTGCTCAGCCTCTGCCTACCTGGAAAACCTGCCATGCCTGTCCCAGAAGTTCTCATCTGCCCACTGCTCACCACATACCCATCTCTGATTTCTGTTCCATCTGGGAAGCTTTCCATATGTTCACCCCTCTGCCTGGGAACCCTTCACCCCTCTCCAACTTGTGACTCCTTTTCATGCTTTAAGGCTACAGCTGAATGTCACCGCCTTAGTGGTGCATTTTCTGACTCTTCCAAGTGGAGTTGTTGGTTCCTGGGTTCGTGCCGACGCACCCTTCCCTTCAGGCCCCTACCCTGCCAGTTATCACATCATCTTGCAGTTGTTGTTTGTCTCTCCAATAGACTGTGTGCTGCTTGAGGGCAATCGGTATGTTTTATTTATTTTTGTAGGTATCGCCAATGTCTAGCACAATGGCAGGCATTCTGTAGGGCTCAATAGATTACTATTAAATACATTTTTAAGAGCACAAAAGAGAAAAGGAAAAAAGAGAAAAGAAACAAGATTTCCAGGGCTCTCCAAGTATCTAAATCCATGGGTCATGCATGCGGAAAATCACTTCTGCCCTCCTTGAAATGGAACAATTAGGTGAAACACCCAGATTAACAGCTCAATGAAGGAAAGGAAAAGAAATGTATGTCTAGTTTAAGCTGACAGGCCTGTTACGACATAATGAATCCCATTCTTTATTTCTTTCTGCTTGTGTGGGCGGAGAGCAGGCAGTCTTAAAATCCAAAAGAAAATCAAGCTAGGAAGAGAAAGTCAGGCACACGGTCATTTCCCACATTCAAATCCTAAAAATCACTAGGATTTGACAATAATTTAGAGCTTTTTGTTGCTAATTCACTGTCATAGATGGACTGGCTGGGTCTGTTCCAAGTCATAGTGAAAACATAGAGGTACGCATTCATTTATTCATGGACGCAGCCAATATTACCAATGAAATTCTGTGTGCCAGGCACTATCCTAGGTGCTGGAGATACAGCAGAGAACAAATCATAAAATTCCTGCCCTCGAAGGGCTTGCATCCTAGTGGAAGGATATAAAAAATAAATGAGTGGTTTGCATAGCTCAAGTCTGCTTCTCTGTGATGTTCAGGTGACTTTCCTGGAAGCAGCGGGCTTCTGCACAGTGCCAGCTGTGTTCTTGGTGCTTGTTGGAACTCAGCGGCTTGGTCAAGTGTAGATGTTTGTGGAGCTAAATGATACCCACCATTATAGTGACAGCAGGTGCTGAGGCTCTTCTGAACAGTTTTCTGAGCCTTCCACCGCATCACCTATTATAGGACACAAATGTCATCAGATCTACTTGAGATTGGGAGGCTTAGAGGCCTGAATGCCCAGTTTCTACCCTCTGCTTCAGAAGGACTTCATTTTAAAAAGACATGATCACTGGATTGTTCTCCATCCTAAGGGCGGCACCAGCTTAGTAGCATTCTGGAATTGATAACCTTGACACATATCCAACCTTAAAATCATTAATTTTTTTTTTTTTTTGAGAGCAGATGTCACTTTTTTGCTCAAGCTGGAGTACAGTGGTGCAATCTTGGCTCACTGCAACCTCTGCCTCTCCAGCTCAAGCCATCTCCCCACCTCAGCCCCTTAAGTAGCTAGGACTACAGGTGTGTGCCATCAGGCCTGGCTAATTTTTGTATTTTTTTATGGAGACAGGGTTTTGCCACATTGCCCAGGCTGGTCTTGAACTCCTGCGATCAAGTCATTCACCCATCTTGGCCTCTCAAAATGCTGAGATTACAAATGTGAGCCACCACACCCAGCCTAAATTGTTTTATTGATACATACTGTTTGTAATCTTTATGGGGTACATGTGATATTTTGTTACATGCATTGAATGTGTAATAATCAAGTCAGGGTAGTTAGGGTGTCCATAGTCATTATCCATCATCATGAGAATTGATCATTTCTCTGTGTTGGGAATATTGCAAGTTCTCTCTTTTAGCTAGTTTGATATGTACAATACATTGTTGTTAACTGTAGTTACCCCACTCTATCAAATATTAGAACTTACATCTTCTAACCGTTTGTACCCATTAACCAACCTCTCTCCATCCTGCCAAATCATTTTTAATGAACTTCACTCTAACTGAGAGCTTACTTGTAGTTAAGATAAAGGTGCTTGCTTCCATTTGCTGAACTTCCCTGAGAGACCCTTGGGTGTCTCAAATTTACCCCCTAAATTACTCCCTTTTTAGATTGGTCCACCAGAATAATTGTTTTTAATTTACAGAGTCATGCTAGGGAGAGGACTGAGATATATGTGCAGGTCGTGCCATCCTTGGCCTCAAGAGATATGTCAGTAGATATCGAAGGACAGACATATTTCTTTTTCTTTCTTTTCTTACAGACAGGGTCTCACTCTGTCACTGAGGCTGGAGTGCGGTGGTACAATATTGGCTCACTGCAGCCTTGGTCTTTTGGGCACAAGTGCTCCTCCTGCTTCAATCTCCCAAGTAGCTGGGACTACAGGTGCATGCAACCATACCCAGCGAATTTTTGTGTTTTTTGTTGAGACAGGGTTTTGCTATGTTGCCCAGGCTGGCCTCGAACCCCTGTGCTCAAGTGATTCACCCACCTTGGCTTCCCAAATTGTTGGGATTACAGGTGTGAGCCACCACACCTGACCAGACAGACACATTTCTAATGAAAGAAAAATCATTCCAGGAGTCAGGCTGGGGAAGGCTTCAGTGCTGAGTTGGTTCTGGGTTGCACACAATCCCAGGATGGGCCTGCTGGAAGGGCATCTTGATGGGGATTTGAAGGGTTCGAGGGAAGGGGTTGGAGCTCTGTGAAAACACACCTGGCACATCTTCTGGGCCTGTGGGAAAGCAAGAAGAAGCGCACGGTGGGGCAGAGAAGGGAACCAAGGGCAGAAAGATCTGCCGGATGGGAATGGAGAAAGGAAGTGAGGTCCCGTTGGGATTGACTGGCATCCACAGGGTGGTTGGATCATGTGAGAGGCCTCATGCCTGTTGCTGCAACATGCTGGATGCAACGACTGCAGAAGAACGATGGGGGAAATGAATGGCTCTGACAAAGACACCTCGTACACACAGCTGGGCACGAGCCATTAGTCGGGTTTACTAAACGACGCGAGAGCAAAGGGCACGGCTACTCATGTCTTGGAAAAGAGCCAAGCTCCATCCAGCAACCCCTTATGATTTTTAAACCCCCAGCTCTTATATAAAACTTTTTAATGGCACCACCATCTATTTTCCTTAAATAAAAAATGTTGAATGTTTCTCTCACACCCGTTGGAGAGGGAAACGAGAGTTTAAATTAACTCCAAATAGTAAAAATTTAATACAGCTCCAGCTGCCTGCAGGTTTCTTCAGTTCACATCTTTCAGTGTGAGAGCTGCTCCAGCTGCTCTGTGATCTCATCTACCATTTGAAATCTGCAGTGCTACTGAGCAGCAGTTTTAAAGCACATAATGGAAATCACTTGACTTATGGCCTCTCTGATCAGCAGGTGAGTCTATTATCTGATGATAAAACAAACCAGATAGTCTGAGTTAAGAAATCATAATTATCTATTTGGAGTCAGAAAAAAACAAAACAAAACAAAACAAAACAAAACAAAACCTTGGAGGGTCGGAGGATCTTTCTCTCAGTCCAATGCTGTAAGCTTGGGGAAGGCTCTCTGGAGTGACTTCAAGCTTTTCTCTGATGTTAGAACCTTCTGCCGCCTCCACCCCTAAATTTTGATGCCTTGAATGGGAACAAGAATCAGGGTGACAGAAATCTTGACTGACTCACCCAGGAAATGAGTTTTGAGTTCTTTGTAAAAGGGCAAGGTGAGAAATGAAAAGCAGTAGTTGCCTGGAGAACTTTTGGGAGAGGATATGTCAGACTTCAGTGAGCTGGAAACACAGTCTAAATGCTCAAATATTTTAAGGGACTCTAATTTGGACACAACCTGCCCCTGAACCCATTCCAGGGCTATCGAATGCAGAGCTTCCTGGAAAGCAAAGTGTTCTTAGTCCTGCAATAAGAGTGCATAGTTCCTCAGCTGCTTCCAGGGCCTGTGTGCTCCTGATTTTTGATAGGCCACAGGTGATTCAGGCTGTCCCTGGGGCTAGAGCTTCGTAGGCAAGAATGCCCAAGCCAAACAAAGAACTGCATCAACTATGTTATGGCTCCCCTGTGGCTCTCAAAACTTTCGCTAGTAAAATATTGCCCTTGACCATAACCATCCCACTTGGCACAAATTTTAGATGGGAAAAGCAATGGGTTAAATGGAATAAAATGAGGTAGGGAGGGAGTAGCAAGTATCTGTGACCATTAAAATGAAGGGACATTCAGTATTGCAAAGCAAATGAATGATCTTCACACTCCTCACTGACATGAAAAGGTGATTTTTTTTTTAATTGCCACTGGAATTCTCAACTGGGTTTTAAAAAGCAAGCTCTAAAAGGTGTTTACTCTAAAGCCAAATTGGCCAAAATACACCAGCAGAGAGCTCTTGGGCATACTACTTCCTTTATGCCAATTAGAATTTTTTTAGGTGCCAGAATAATCATCTTAGTAACCTCGAGTTGTGTAACTCCCCCAATTCTTCAAGGCCTGTTCTTAAATCTCACTTTCTTGATGAAAATGGCTGTGATCGCCTTCAATTCACGCTGATTCTTCCCACCATTGGGCCCCTACAGTACACAGTGGCAACACAGCTCAATCCTCAATGACAGATTACCATGCAATAATATTTTCTGATTATGTCTAGTGTTTGCTATGCTTTGTCCACTGCAGGGTGAGCTCCTTGAGGCTGTGACAATATTTTCTATAAGCTTCCATTGCATGTAGCAGAGCACCTAGGGGTCCCAAAAAGTACCCAATGACTGACAGAAACACAGTGCTGGTTGGTTCCTTCAGAAAGTATCTTCTCTAGTTAAAATGAAAAAAATAAAATCGAACTATCATTCAACCCAGCAATCCCATTGCTGGATGTATACTCAAAGGAAAGGAAATTGTTTTACCCAAAAGACACACACATTTGTATGTTCATTGCTACATTATTCACAACAACAAAGACATGGAATCAACCTAGATGCTCATCAATGGTGGATCAGATAAAGAAAATGTGGTATGTAGACACCATGGAATACTACACAGCCACAAAAAAGAATGAAATCATGTCCTTTGCAGCAACATGGACACAGCTGGAGGCCGTGATCCTGAACAACTTAACATAGGAACAGAAAACCAAATACTGTGTGTTCTCACTTGTAAGAGGATGTCCCTTGGGTACCAATGGACATAAAGATGGGAGTAATAGACACTAGGGATTACCAGCAGGGAGAGAAAGGGATGGAGAGGACTGAAAAACTGCCTATTAGGGATTATTCTCACTAACTGGATGACAGGATCATTTGTATCTCAAACCACAGTGTCACACAACATATTCATGTAATAAACCTGCACAGGTACTCCCTGAATCTAAAATAAAAGTTGAAAATACACACACACACACACACACAAAGTAAAATAGTTAAATTATTTTAAAAACTGAGTACATTGACCAGTGTTTATATTCTTGCCATCAAGTGTATCAGTTTAAACTTGACAGAATTAAAAATATGTATGTTTTTTAAAAAAGGAAAAGAACACATCTTCTCAGGAGTAATACCATTGATGCCCAGTCCCCTCTCTGCTGGAGTAGTCCAGAACCTCTCACATCTGTCTCTATGGCAGTCAACTCTGTGTTCTCCTGTCTGGGACTTGATCCTTCACTGAACAGAAAATTTAGCCTTTGGGAATATGAAACAACAACCATTGCTGAGAATTCTGGGAATTCCTTTTAAAGAAAATGACAAAATCCATGCTTGTGGGGTAGGTGTTTAAAGGTAATTTTGGAGACTCTGGAGTCCTGTAACAAAGAAGAATCTGGGCCTTAAATCTGGCTTGAAAATATGTGTGCCAAGAATAAAGTGGTAGGGCGGAACAAACTGCAGTAGCCCATTTGTTTGTTGTTAGCCTGGATTGAATTAATGGAGGCTTAGACAAAACTGTGTCATTAGATTCACCTTGTCCACGATGAGAATTTGGGATTGTGTAAAAACCCGATGTGTATTTCTCCTTGCAATATGGACTTGCAGCTTGGTTGCCCGCCATAGCCAGAAGTCTGTCTTGATTTTCTCTGTCCCTTTAATGGTTTCTGTGTCCCTTTCCTCCTTCCACAGGTGGAAAATAAAATCCCACATAACAGTTATGCTTTGGGAAAGCTGAAATAACATATATGGCAACTGAACAGTTATAAGGGAAAAGCACATCATGAATTTAATTCCATTTCCAGATGTAAAATGTCATAAAGAATTTTTTTTCCATTCTTGGCAAAATAACAGGAATTTTCGAGACCATTTTATTTAGCTGAGTGTATGCACATTCATAAGTAGGGTATCAGAGTCTTCAACGTGGAGTGTGCTATAAATGCGATGTGTTATAGCTTTACTGAGATTAAACTACCAAAGGCCCCACATTCAGCTAGGAGGTGCATGACCCTCATTGAAAGGGTGGGGAACTGTGTCTGACTAATGGTAGAACTTGGTGTGTTTTCAAAGCAAGGACTCTGGCCCATATGGGGAGGTTTCTAACCAGTGTAATTATTCTCTAGTGACTGCAGACATTGGAATTGTCGTCTGTTTCAAAGAGCAGATCATTTGGTCATTCCACACATTTTTCATTTTGACTTCTCTTTTTCTTTTAGCCTCTTTGTATGAGACTTAGGGTCTTTGTAGAAACACCTGGGTAGGAGCTGAAAAAGCCTAGCTGGGAGTAGGGCCCAACTGGCCATTCCTCAGACTTATGTAATTCAACTAAATCATAAAGTTAGAGCTTTGAGAAGGATAAGTACTTAAAACACACACACACACACAAGCGCGCGCGCGCACGCGCGCGCTTGGTGTTGCAAAAAGCCAAGGACATTTTAGAGAAAGGCATAAAAATAACCCAAGGGTGGGAATAAGTCAGTTTGGTAAAAGTCTCCATGGCACATGCTATCATTCTGATAACTAAAGAAATAACTCCTCTATTGGAAAATTAGCTGTTCAGGCAGATTAACGGATGTGTCCACCTGAAGGGTGACTCCCACTGTGGCCTTTTATGAGCAGGAAAGGGCTCCTTTACAACTCACCTCCTGCTTTGTATAAATTATTGGAGTGAGGGACATGGGAGAACTTTTGGGTAATGAGAAGAAAAATAGAATTTGAGAAAGCCGATCAGTTTTCTTGAGTACTGGTAGAAGACTGCTAACGTATTTGTAGATTCCATTCTTAAAACTTTCTTGTATTTTTCAAGGGAAGATACAGACTTTTTATTCATGTTTCTATTTCTGTATAACCAACTAACACTGCCATATAATTAAATGATTTAAAATGGAACCTACCACCGTCACTCTCCAATTGGTCTGTTTATTGAGTTGGTGTTACTAAAAATGAGAGATCACATCAAAACAAAATAGGGAATGGCAGAAAGCGAAAACCACTTTTATTTAGAAAAAAATGCAAGCAATTTCAATTGATCCTGATTTCTCTCTCTTGGAACCTTGGGTTGAAGGTACTTCGTCCTAAATAAATTGGTTGTTGCTTTTGCATTGAAATGTATCAGTTGAGGAGAGCTATCATTTACCGTGACTTAGTTTTCAGATCTGCAGGCTTTGAGCTGTAATACAGATATATCAACTCTAAGAAATAAATGAAAACTGTCACCAGTGTCAGCAGCAGAAACTGGGGGTCCATCCCACGCAAATTATGGACATCTGTATTCCTAATTGGCATTCTTTAGGGCCATGCCAGCAGAATGGCAGTGCCAATAGAGTCTGACAGCCTTAGAAAAGACGCGTTATCAGGTCTAGGTGACAGGAGACGATGAGGCATAGAAGTTCCTTTGTATGGAATACTCTCCGTATGTTTGCTAATATAATGCTGGTGATTTTCAGTTTCAGGCACCTCCAAATGGCACCTTTTATCCATACACATTTGCTTCTTTTAAATCAGATCAGTTGATCTTAGGTGAATAAGTGGTATTGATGGTTATATGATCAGAAGACCCTTGGCAGAGATGCATACAAATAGTTAACAAGGTAATGGTAAGAAATGTTGACCTTGATTTGTTTAGCTAAGATGTAAAGATTTTTGAAGGTCAAAGGTGTCCTTGTGTAGTGTTTTGGAGTCTAACTGTGCCTGACCCTCTAACATTAAGCTGCTGTGGCCTGCAGTTTTGAAGAGTGAAGCAAACCAGGGGGAAAACGAGAAGGGGGAGAGAACAGGAAATGGAGTGAGGTGTTTCAGGAAGTTGTCAGGGGTTGACTGATTGATTCCAGATGGGAAGGGTCAGCCTTCGTGACCCAGGAAATACTCACTAGGGGAAAGAAGTTGGCTTGTGGAAGGGGAAGGCCTGGGAGTAAGATGATGTTGGAATGCGCATTCCACTTCCTTTGGTCCTAAAACATTCAGAAATCTTAACTTCTCCAAATAGACGAATATCAGCGTTGTCATTGTTCATCAGTAAACAGTGAAGGAATTTAAATTTGAAGTTTTGACTGTACCAAATATATCTTCACCTGTATAATGTAGTTCATTCTTCCAGAAGTAAAGCAAATGTATGTAAAAGTCAGTATTTAAGTGCATGTCTCTATGTATAGAAACAACCACCAAACAGGTCTGGTTTCCTGTTGCGGAGTTTATGAATTAAATCCATCGCATTTTGCAAATTCAGTTGAATTGGCAGGCTCTTCCAGCTACCTCACCATCTAAGATATTTGGAATATTAAAACCTGGAACTTGCCTCACATCTATATGTACAGATGCACACGCACATACATTTGGACATAATTTAAAATCTTGTAATAAATTTTGCAGACACTGACATAATTCAGGTTAATTCCCTAGCTGTCATGAGAGGCCAGCGTGAGCCAGCAAGAGATTAAAATTTATTTCTATTGTTAATAGAAAATAATGAAGTGCATCTGAACCATCAGGGTATGTCATTCGGGAAATGTTCACTTTGGAACTAAGTCTCACTCCACCCAAATGGACAATGATGAAATCAGCTGGCTCGTGAAAGCCCCAAATTTGTGGCAGGAACGCATAGGGAGTATTAATGGATGGTATGACAAGGAGCTTGTGGAGTGAATTAAAGCAACCTCAGAGAGAAGGCTGTTTACCTCCACGCAATCCTCAGAGAGGGCCCAGGTTCCCCTTAGTGTGCCTAGGAAAGCTCATTAAGACTTAATGCCCACGGCTGGGCACGGTGGCTCATGCCTGTAATCCCAGCACTTTGGGAGGCTGAGGCGGGAGGATCACTTGAGGTCAGGAGTTCTAGACCAGCCTGCCCAACATGGCGAAACCCACAAAATACAAAAATTAGCCTAGTGTGGTGGTGGGTGCCTGTAATCTCAGCCACTCAGGAGGCTGAGGCAGGAGAATCGCTTGAACATGGGAGGCAGAGGTTGTGGTGAGCTGAGATCAGGCCATTGCACTGCACTTCAGCCTGGGTGATAGAGCAAGACTCTGTCTCAAAAAAAAAAAAAAAAAAAAAAAAAAAAAAAAAAGGGAAAAGAAAAAAAGGAAGAATTAAAGCCCAAAGCACCCTCTCCTTGTTTTCTCTCTCTTTTTTTTTTTTTTTTTTTTCCAGAGATGACAGTTATATCTTTGTAAATGCATTCACACACACAATTTGTAAGAGTGGTTTGATTCTTCTTTCTTCTCTCTCTTCTCCTATTATTTTCGGATGGTAGGCAATACTATCTTCATGTTCATCTTAACCTCGTGGCCATGAGGCTCTACCTCTCCCTTCGGCTGTGACATGACCTTGTGTTTTGCTGAGATCACTTTGATAAGAACATGAGAACTTGCGGGGAATGATGGATGCCGCCATCTTAATGTTTGCCACTGTGTGATAGGAACTTTCTGGAAGGAATTTCCCCAGATTGTAACATGTTAACATGGACACAATTGAAAACAGACCCAGCACTAGACAGGATGTACTCCTGAATTGTGAGCAATTATACTGATAATTTTCTGAATGACAACTGAAGTTCCTTTAAGTTTATTCTTTGAATCTCTGGGGCCTGTCACATAGTAGAAGCTCAGTCAATTATCTGTTGGGTTGGATGACTGACACTCACTTATTCATGTAAAATTTTGCATAAGTTACCACCATGTTCAAGGTGTGAGACTATATGAGATGATTTGTGGACTCATGGGTTTTAGGGATTTTCCCAAACCTATTACGCTAAAAATATGTAATAACTTAAAAAGATGTCATTGAAAAACTCTTTAGGGCAAAGAAAAAAATCAGGAAAGTATTGCTTTGCTGGTGATGGAGGTAGGATGGACTGGGAGGGAACACAGGATAACTTTTTGGGGAGATGGAAATAGTCTTACTTCCTGATTTCAGTGTAAATTGGACAGCTAAGATTTGTGCATTTCAATGCATGTAAATTTTACCTACAAAAAAACCCAAACCTGTGATTATTATCATTGTTGAGTAGAGGGTTGGGAGTGGGTGGTGGTAAACAGTAGTCCCCCCGCCCACTTTTGAGGTTTCACTTTCTGTGGTTTCAGTTACCCAAGGTACAGTACAATAAGACATTTGGAGAGAAAAAGAGAGAAACCACCTTTACATACTTTTATTTCAATATCTTTTTACAATTGTTATATTTCAAATATTAGTTATTGTCATTAATGTCTTACTGCGCCTAATTTATAAATTATACTTTATCATAGGTATGTATAGGAAAAAGCATATTATAGGGTTTGATATTCTCTGAGGTTTCAGACATCCACTGGGGTCTTAGAGCATAGACCTCTTGGATAAGGGGTCTACTGTAGCTGAGATGAGAATGGCAATATTTTGACAATTCTTGAAGCTGAATGATAAGTACTGGGGATTCATTATGCTATCCTGTTTCTTTTGTTTGCTTGAAATTATTCATAATAAAAGGTTTTTGAAATGCTGCCTCATTCCTTCATATTCAGAGGTAAAGTAGGGCTGGGCACTGTGACTCACTTCTGTAATCCCAGCACTTTGGGCGGCCGAGGCCGGTGGATCACTTGAGGTCAGGAGTTCAAGACCAGCCTGGCCAATACGGTGAAACCCTGTCTCTACTAAAAATACAAAAAGTAGCTGGGCATGGTTGCAGTCATCTGTAATCCCAGCTACTTGGGAAACTGAGACAGGAGAATTGCTTGAATCCAGGAGGCAGAGGTTGCAGTGAGCTAAGATGGTGCCACTGCACTCCAGCCTGGGCAACAAAGTTAGACTCTATCTCAAAAAAAAAAAAAAAAGATATGGCAGGATCAAGCCCCCTGCCCTCCATTTAATAAATAAGAAAGGACAAATACATGTAGAATATCAACCGTTTTAATTTGGGAGTAGACAGGAAGAGTCATTTTTAAACACAACTCTTCATTTTGTACCTATTTAGTGCCCTTTCTCAAAAGGTCCATACGTGTGTGAGTATGTATATAACAAGTTATTGTTCTTTTCTCAAAAATAATAATAATAATGGCCAAGCATAACTGATGTGAACTGAGAAGTAGACCCATGTCTAGGGTGGCTCGTGTTCTGGGTCAAGTGATTCAGTGGGAACACCACCCAGGTCTTCTCCCTTCTGCTATGCTTGGTCAGCCTTTGCTGATAGCCACTTCTTTGAGCTTCTACCCGACCCGGATCTGCAGTACACAAGCTGGAACTTGATTCGATATCAATCTTTGTGCTACTTGTTTCCTGTGTTAACTATGATTCTCCAGCCAGAAAATGAACTCTTTGAGGTTAGGGACCATGCCTTGTAACTGTTGGTACCTATTTCCTATCTGCCTCTTTCTAGGACTTCCCCCAGAGGTTAGGCCATGGGATAACCTCTGTGTGTGAGTAATGTCATCTGTCTTATGGTCTGGTCAAGCCCAGCATGGGCAAGGCAGTTAGGACACGAATGCATCCCAGTGTGGCACACACAAAGCACTGTGCTGAAGCCTTTATATGTATTGCAGGTCGAGTATTCCTTATCCAAAATGCTTGGAACTAGAAGTGCTTCTGATTTGGGGTTTTCAAATATTTGCATCCTGTATTTACTGGTTGAGCATCCCTACTCTGGAAAATCCAAAATCCAAAATGCTCCAATGAACATTTCCTTTGAGCATCACGTCAGTGCTCAAAAAGGTTTAGATTTTGGAGAATCTTGGATTTCAGATTCTTGGACTAGGGATGTGTGCCTGTATCTCATTATACCTCATTTGAGCACTGTGAGATACACATTGGTATTTATATCTTACAGATAAGAAAAACTGAGATTAGACAAGATTAAGTAAGTTTTTCATGGTTGCAAGTTAGGCGACAGCAGGCCTGGGATTTGAATTCAGTTCTTCCTGACTCCAAACCCATGTTCTCCCACTGCTCCACACCACCTCTCCCCTCACCCTCATTAGATGCTACACTTCCTGTGTTTTCAACACTGAATTATGGCAACCTTATCTTCTCAGCAAAAGTCGAGGCATCACTGCCACCACTCTCTACTGTGCAGCAACACCACAGACAATCCACCAGCCAGCATCTCAGTGCTGGGCATGATGTCAGGACCCGTCTGAAGTGCAAGAACCCATTCCGGAGCTTGGAGAAGTGACTTTCCAGCTGGTGTGTAGATCTCAGCTTCCACGTGGCACACAACCAGTTTTCTGTGGTGGAGGCTCTACTGGCAGTGGTGGTCCAGGTCTTTTGATAGAGAACCAGGTTTCTGGAAGCAGCAGGCAGATAGCCATTTTCTCCACTTCATTACATGGGTGTGCTTTGAGCAAAGATTCTTGACAATGCATGGATGAAGGGCAGCCACTTTTTCTGTAAAGTTCTGACATAATTACAGAAGGAGAAAACTCTGTTGAGTCCCAAGTTCTGTCCCATCTCCCCTTTGCTATATGGAATTGTGGCAAAAAAGAATTTTGGTGCATTTGCTACTTTATGTGAAACTAATTCCACTGCACCCGCTTTTTCCTTTTTACTTTCAATATGCAGGTTGTGTTGTCAACAACAGTGAACGTGGATGGACACGTCCTAGCTGTTTCTGACAACATGTTTGTTCATAACAACTCCAAACATGGACGGAGAGCAAGAAGACTTGACCCATCAGAAGGTAGGGCTGCCTGCGCTCAGCATAGTAGACACATGAAATTCTCCACGAATTTCCTTGTTCGAACTTCAAATTTATGTCTCGCAGTCAGAGAAGAGAAAGTACACAGGACCATGTGGGTTTTTTTCTTAACGAAGTTGTAAACACGGACTCCAGCCTGCTCCACTGTAAGCCCCACACGTCTACCAGCCCGTGCCAAGTCCTCATGCCTCCCACTCTTTTCCATTCTGTTCTGTGTTTTCCTTTTTGCGAGACGGGCATTTCAGGCAAACGTAGACCTATGACATCTTAGTTAAACAGGAACACTGCAGTGCCAGACATGTATGAATAAGTGTCAGATGTGCCCTTAAACAGATTGTAGGCAAAACAAAACAATGTTTGGAAAGAAACTGACGCTAATTGATTTTTGTTTGCTTGGACAAGAAGAATTCACGGTCTGTTCTGGGTAGTTTTCCAAGTGCATTAAAGTAATTAGAAATACTGGTAACTGTTAAACTTCAAGTTGTCCAAAAAATTAAAGTATATCGATGAAGATAACTGACAAATCTAAGTAAATTCCATTTTAGTTATTCCCCTTCCTTCTGCACGCCCCAACTCAGTGGTATAGAAAGACCTTATAAGACAGAATGTATGGTCAAATTAGGCTACTATTCTAGTGTGATGTTTTGTTATATATTACCACCCAACCCCCACCTCCCACGCTAACTCAGCCTGAAAATGTATCTTGTATCATTGTAAACAGGAATTAATGAACTGAAAGAAAATGATTGAATCAGTAAAGAATTTGGAGTGGTGTTAATTCTCCCACAGTGAGCACTGAAAGGGGAGAAGAAAATCCCAGAGTTCAGGACTAGGAACCCATCCAGTTTCTTTTGACTGATTGGATGTGATTGACTGGCTGTTCAAAGGGGGCTCATGTTTTTGGAGTCCTGCCAAAGTTCTCCTCTACCTTTGACCCTGTCAACTTTGGAAATGGAGTGATGGATTGACTTTAGTTATGGCCTGAAAACCATATTGGGTTCCTGTTGGGATATAAAGTCCAGAGGCCTGGAGCATATGGAAGAAGTGGGGAAAATCCTTCCTACAAAGTTAGTAGAGTGATTAGAAATTGTCTCTTGATAGAGCTGAAAAAAGCCTTCAACTATGATAGATTTTGCTTTCTCCTTCTCTCTCTGGCCCATTAACAGGCCTTGTAAATCTTAACATCTTAGGGCAGAGGAGGTGGGGAGAGAAAGGGGATTTACACATTTCCAGTGTGATCAACTTATAAAAATATGGGCAAAAACAACAGGGTTTTTCAAACACCCTTTGCACAATTACCTAAGTGTTTTACTTTTTCATACATAATGGTCAACTCATTAGGCTTTAATGACTCGGTGAAAACCAACAGCCAATTAGGGAATGATGGCAAGTCAACAAATCTCAGCTTGAACTTCTTGGAATGACCAACAGCTTTCAAAAGCAGCCCATCCCCAACACTCTAAGCTTCAACCATATATGGTGTCCAGCCCTTTGAATGCAAGGACTTTTTTGTTTATTTGTGGTTGTCCAATCCTTTGAAGGCAAGGATTCTTTTTCTTATCTGTGGTGGGGGATATCATAAAAATTATACATGAACCTTTTTTGTTTGTTTGCTTTTAGCTCATCAGTTATCGTTAGCATTAGTGTATTTTATATGTGGCCCAAGACAATTATTCTTCTTCCAACGTGGGCCTGGGAAGCCAAAAAGTTGGACACCCATGAAAGAACAAACCTGACTTTTTCTTTCCTGTCTTCTTAGCTACCCCCTGCATCAAAGCCATTAGCCCGAGTGAAGGCTGGACCACAGGAGGAGCCATGGTCATCATCATTGGGGACAACTTCTTTGATGGTCTCCAAGTGGTGTTTGGGACCATGCTTGTATGGAGCGAGGTAGGCAGAGGCATCAGGCTTACTCTGATTTCCTTTCGCCCAAAGATTGTTTTGATCTGGGAAACTAGTCATTCCTAGAGCATCAGCAGCACAAACACCAAGGGTAAAAAAGCATAGAAGTCATAGCAAATCGGGCATGAGTTTCTTAAGAAGATAAGTATCCACTGAAGTATTATTTAAAATGGTGAAAACTTAGAAATCTAGAATTGTAAAGTGATGGAATGTCACTCCACCGTTAAAAAATGTTTTGAAAAACTTCGAATGATACAGGAGAAAGGATATGCTCACACTGTAATACTAAGCAGGAAAAAAAAATAAGGATAACAGTGCCTATGGATGTAAAATCTAGTTATATAGCACACATTTATAGAAGGGTACTGGAAACAAAACAAATGTTGATATTGATCATCTCTATGATGTTAATTTTTTAAAAATATTTTTCTATAATTTCCAAATGTTCTAAATTGGATGTGTTTGACTTTCATCATAATATAAAACATTACAAAAAGATCAGTGACAGTGCTAAGTTGGAGTTGGAACTTTCCAGATCAATATTTGAAGTCATAAGCAGGATAGGAGTTCAGCAGAGGAAAGGATTCCAGGGATGAGGGTGGGGTTGGTAGCAGGAGGTGAGAGGGACTGGGGCTGGGCTTGTAGAAATAAAGGACCTAGATTGGTTGAGTTGAGAGGAAATTCCAAGGTTGTGGGGCAGGGGGTGGGGCGTGGAGAGAGAGAGACACACACACACAGAGGGACAGACAGAGACACACACACACAGACAGAGACAGGACAGGGATGTGCAGAGTGCATTTGGAGCTAGAAGTACTACAGTTAGAGTAGAGCAGAGAGAAAGAAGCCCCTGGGGAGCAATAGTGGGAGATGCTGTACACCTTATGTCCTTGGTGATGGCTTGTCTAATGGGTATTTTATTTCCCTGCCTATTCATTCCTCAGCTAATAACCCCTCATGCCATCAGAGTACAGACTCCTCCCCGGCACATCCCAGGCGTGGTGGAGGTGACATTATCTTATAAATCTAAACAGTTCTGCAAAGGAGCCCCAGGAAGGTTCATTTACACAGGTAGGTGAGAAAATGATGCCAAGAGAGGCCGGCTTCTGGTTTGCCTTTGTGCTAATTCCCAGTATCTGCACTTTATAATCATCCTGATGTTTCTAGGTCTTTTTACTGGTGTGGAAAGAGTGAGCTGAGTGATAGATGTTGAATGGTGATGTGAAGGTTCACTTCTCAATTAGTATTTTACTTAAGCAACTTCTGCATGATCTGGGAGATCACAGCAGCTCATTTCAGGAACACACCTCTACAAATTTAACTCTGTTGGAACCATGCTAGAACCATCTTTTATCCACGTGGTCAGATTAAACAATGGACAGTTATTGGCTGTAACTACATTTTCTTGAAAAGATTCAAGAGAGTTGCCCAGTGATGTTGGAGAGCAATTTGAAGTATTTTAAAACTTCAAGAAGGTAAAAATCATATATTAGTCAATATTTGTTGAATTTCTACTCTGTATCAATTGCTTTTTCTAAGAGAAGGGTATGGATGACATGTAAGACATGATCCCTTCCCCATTTGGAAGTTTAGAAACTTTTGAAGGAGACAACGGTATATTGCGAAGAACAGCTGGTGAATTCATAAATTTGAAATGTTTGGTATTTCCAATGAATGGAATATGAGTTTCAGAAAGAGAGAGTCTAGTATGGGCAAGAGTAATGGGGTGAGGTGCCAAGGAAGATATGAAAATTGAAGACCATATTTAAGGACAGGGAGAATTTGGATGGGCAAAGAGAGAAAGGGAGAATGTTCTCACTATGGTAATCACATAGGCAAAGGCCACAGGGTGAGGTGAGCACATTCCTACAGGACCAAAAGCTCGTCTGACAGCTGTGGCAATGCATTTTGTACTTACACTGGAACTTATCCTACATGTGCTGGGCATGTGGAGTCCGTTTTCATGCTGCTGATAAAGACATACCTGAGACTGGGTGATTTGTAAAGAAAAAGAGGTTCAATGGACTCATAGTTCCACATGGCTGGGGAGGCCTCACAATCATGGCAGAAGGCGAAAGGCACATCTTACATGGTGACAGATGAGAGAATGAGAACCAAGTGAAAGGGGAACCCCCCTGTAAAATCATCAGATCTCGTGAGACTTATTCACTACCATAAGAACAGTATGGGGGAAACTGCCCCCATGATTCAACTCTCTCCCACCGGGTACCTCACCCAACACATGGGAATTATGGGAGCTAAAATTCAAGGTGAGATTTCGGGGGAGTCAAACCATATCAGCATGGGAGGGAAACAAAGCATAAAACAGCTTAAAAACCTTATGTAGTACCTAGTGTAGTCAAATTCCTAGAGATGGAAAGTCAAATGGTGGGTACCAAGGGTTAAGGGAGGGGAAATTGGGGATTTGTTTAATGGGTCCAGAGATTCAGTTTTGCAAGACAAAAAGAGTTCTGGATATGGATGGTGATGATGGTTGTACAGCAATGTGAACTACTTAGCCCAATTGAGCTGTACACTTAAAAATGATTAAGATGGTAAATTCTATGTTATGTGTATTTTACCACATTTTTTAAAAGTTAAAAACAAAAGAAGCCTTGTAAGGGAATTTAGACTTGACTTGCCAGGAAATAAGAAGGCATTGAGGGTTTCTGTGCAAGGAAGAGTAACTCAAAGATATTGTCTTCAAAAAAAGAAATGGTGTTGATATAAAGACTGAGTTAATTGGGGAACAACCAGAGGCAGGAAGATCAATGAGGTATTATACTTTGACAGAGAAAATAAAGAGTATAGAGAAAGAAATACATAAACCAAAAATTATAGCAGGCATATTATAAATTTTTAATAATATTATTTTATAGATAGTATAGTCTCTCATTTGCGCTCTGATTCCTACTCTTGTTAAAATGTCAATGTCTGGCTAGCTACCAATTAGGAGTAGATGGAAAGAGGTAATGTTTAGGTCTATTTATTTAAAATTCAGCCTTTGAATTTTCTGTCCTGAGATAAGCACATCTCAGGTGTTATTTTCTGTGGATCTATGGGAGATTCTATTGCAGTCACAATAAAAAAAATTACTGGTCCAGCTCCAAAGGGATGTAGTTCATTCATTCAAACTAGTATTTATGACCTGCCTGCCATGGGCTGGCACAGCTCTAAGCCCTGGGGTATAGAAGGGAGGAAGGTAAAGCCCCCATCTTCATAAAGCTTATATTATAGAGGGGAAGACAGACAAGAAAGAAAATAAGTGACATAATTTCAGATAGTGAGAAGTAAGGGAAGGAGAGTGAGGGAGGGTTGTGCAGGCTGGTTAAGGAGGCCTCTCTGAGGAGGGGACATGGAGCAGAGACCTGAATCCCAGGATGGGGCCAGCTGTGGAAATCCATCCCCCCTTCTCTCTTTCCTCCGTCCTCCTCTCCATCCACATTCCCTCCTCCATTGCAGGAGCTCCCTGGGGCTGGGTTTTCCATTTGGTCCACTGGTATTCACTGGAGAAGTGCCTGGAAGTCCATGAATCTGGGGGAGGGGGTTGTCACAGGTAGAGGGTACAGCAAGATTACAAGTGGGAGGGAGCCTGGTGTTGATGGGGAAGAGCAAGAATGCCCGTGTGGCTGGAGTGGAGTCAGTGGGGAAGAGAGTGATGGGAGATGAGGTTGGAAAGTCAGGCAGGGCAAGGACTTTGGATGAGAAGACATGGAAGGTGTTGAGTAGACGAGCAACCAGCATCTAGACAGGATTTAAAGCCACAGGACCGGATGAGATTACCATGATAGGGTGGAGAAGTCCAAATATGGTGCTTGGGAACACCAGCATGCAGGATTAAAGATGACAGGAGGAACTTGGGAAGGAGCCTGAGAAAGAGTGGTCAGAGTAGGAGGAAACCAGGAGCGTAGGCTGTCCCTGAAGTCAGTTGGAGAGTGGGTCTTGTTCCAGGACACTTTTTGCATGTAGAGCTTCTGGTATCTCTAGTGTTTCAAAGACACTCGTAGATGTGGGTGATGGAGCTGGCCTATAAGGAGATGGGTAGGTATCATAACAGGCACATTGCAGCCAATCCTCAACTCTCTATTGAAGTAAAGAACAATCTCAATAATAAGTAGGGCCATTGATGTAGATGTTTGGAACCAGGTGTTGTGTACGTGTGTGTGTGCGTGTGTAGAAGAGATCCTCACCCTTGGCCACACTTTAAATGATCAGTGCCTAGGTCAAACCCCAGACCAATTAGATATGAATTTCTGAAGGTAGGACCCAGGTAGAAGTGTCACCCATTTATTTACTCAACAAACATGCTCTGAACACACAAAATCAATAATATCAGTACACCTCTATCAGCTTACAGTTCTAGAATGGGAGATGACAAAAGGTAAAAAAAAAAAAAAAAAAAAAAGGGAGATGGCTACTGTTACATTATAATAATTAGATTCAGCCCCTAAAATAAAAACAGGGTTATAGGGGCACTATGCAGGGAGTGACTAGCTTTGGGCAATCAGGGAAGGCTTCCCAGAGGAGGTAATAATAGATGACATTTTTGAAGCAAAGTAGGAATTTGCCAGACAGAATGAGGAGGCTGTGGTCGACAGATCTTGGAAACACAGTACCTAGCAAAAGAGGAACCCATACACCTGTGAAAATAACAGATGTTATGTTACATGTAAATTCAAATAATTTGAGAGATTAAGGGACTATGAAGATCATCTAGTCAAAGTCCTTCTTTTGCAGACGAGAAAACTGAAACCTAAGCAGAAGTGATTTGCTAGCAATTGCCTGTTGAATTAAAGATGGCGTTAGAACCAAGATTCAGGCCTCTGGCCATCGTGCCTGGTATCTTTCTGATGCTACTTTAGCAAGTCGTATCAGAAAATATCTCTGTTTTTTTCATGTGCTGAGACATGAACAACTTTTGCGTGAAGTGTATATTTATTGAGCAATGCTCGCTGTGCTCAACATTGAGCTCTATGCTGGGGCTATCGGAGAGAAGTCAAACCAGTGTCTCCCACCTTCCTTACGCGCTGACGTAAAGGTGAACTGCTCATGCTCTGGAATTCGATACCTGGACTCATAGCGTGGCTTGCCTCCTGAATTGTTCTTGAATCTTGGGGAAGTGACTTAACCTCTTTTTCCCCCGTCTGTAAAATGGGCTACCTACAGAGCTGAGGACTAAAGGATACAGGGCATGGCAACTGTGGTGGGCTGGCAAAGGTTTAACAACGGGCTCTTCAGGAAGAAGGTGATTTTCTTTTTTAAAGCATGGGTTTATACCATTTACTGATTTCCATGGTCAAATACTCTCACCATGGCAGATTGCAAGCTACCACTCAAATAACTCACAACGTTCCTGAAAACTTTACCACCTGCCTTCACAAGCTGGTGCAGCCAGGTCTCTTCATGGAAAGTACCTGGGATAGAGAGTGGATAGAATGGCCCATATCTTATTAGTCAAAAAGTGGTTTACTATTTATATTATTCTTATTATTACTGAAATGGGAAAAGTCCCCTTGTCCCCCTTGCAGGGTGTGTGATGGGGCTGTGGCTCGCTTCTTCAGTGCCCCACTGCTCAAACCTCTAGGGGAGCATGCACACGGGCAGGCTGTGGGGCTCTGACCCCATGGCAGTGTCTGGGGTGAATGTTTACAGCTGAAGCCCCAGTGGAGGTGTGTTACAGGTGTTCTTTTAATTTAGCTTTCCATAGGCGGCTTGTGTTACTCAGCTCAATTAGACCCCTGTCTTATCACAAGGACAGAGGGCTTTCATATTCCAGGGTTCTTGCTTTGGTGTAGCGGAAGAATGGGATCACACCTGGGCTTGGAGAATGAGTGCAAGGTTTTATCGAGGGAAGGTAGCTCTCAGCAGATGGGGGAGCCACAAGGGAGATAGATGGTTTTCGCCTGGCCTCTTGGCAGCCCAGGTTCTCCTCTGACTGCCCCAGCCACATTCTGTGTTGTTCTGCCGGTCGGTGGCCTGCCGGTGCCTGTCGGTGCGTTCCTCTGGATGTCCAGCTGGCCAGGTGTTCCTCCGCTGATGTATGTCTGCCTTCTAGGGTCTTGGGGTATTTATAGGCACAGGATGGGGGCATGGCAGGCCAGGATGGTCTTGGGAAATGCAACATTTGGGCAGGAAAGCAAAAATGCCTGTCCTCACTTAGGTCCATGGGCACAGGCCCAGGGGTGGAGACCTAGCCAGGGACCATGCCTTCCCCTCCCCAGCACTTCCGTTCCCCACTTCCGTATCATTTAAAGGTACCACACCCTTCCTTTGCCAGCACTTCTGTATCATTACCATTAGCCTTATCAGTATGGAGACTGACTTAAACAAGGAATTGCAAACCTGATGAGGACTAAAAGGAGTTGTGTAGGATGCTGGGAACATATGCCAGGGGAATTGAACCTCCTTAAACTGAGTTGATGGGGGGGATTTAGAATAGACGAGAGGAAACAGTATGTGCAAAGGCCCTGGGGTAGGCAAGAACATTGGATATATTTTGTGAACAGAGCAGAAAGAATAAGTTTAAGAGAGGCTGCATTCAAGCTGCAAGGGAGGGCAGGGGCCAGGTCACATCAAGGCTTGTTTTTTTCAGCTCTTCTTCAAGCGTGGTGGGAAGCTTTGGGAATATTGCCACCATCAGATTTGCCTTTTAAAAGATCATTTTGGCTACAGTGCAGAGGATAGCTTGGAAGCCAGGTTGGACGCAGGGAGGTCACTTGGAGGCCAGGGGGGTGGCCCAGGCCAGAAATGATGGTAGCTTGGAGCAGAGTGCTGGCGGTGGGGACAGGCAGAAGTGGATACAATTTAGGAGGTAGCATTGACACAACTTGATTGATTGGATGGGGTGAAGGTTGGGGAGGGGAGGGAGGGGACGACGCTCAGGTTTCAGAGTTGAAAAATTGGGTGGGTATAGTTTAGAAAGTGATTTTTTTTAAAGGTATAATGTGCTAAGGGAGTTCAGAGGAAGGACAAAATACTTCCAGCTGGTGGAGAGGTGGGAAGATTTAATATTGTAAAGATGTCGATTAATGAATACATTTAACACAGTGCCAATCAAAATACCAACAAAATGTTTGGGGAAACTTTACAAAATTTCACCTGGGAAGGAAAGGTGCTAAAAGAGGATTTTGAAAAATGAGAGGCCCTTGCCCTGCCAGACATTAAAACCTATTTTAAGTTTCAATAATTAAAAGAATATGGGGCTTTGTAGGAACATACAGAAATGTCATGCAACAGAAGAGAACATTTAAAAAATAAACACTTTGCACACATTAAGGGTATAAATACTTAGGTATTAGTAGGTAAGGGAAGCCAGGTCAGGTCAACGCAGAAAAGATGGAATGCTTAACAAATGTGCTGGGCCAACTAGTTAAGCATTAAAAGAGAAAGTTAGATTTTAAATTTCATAGCATATAAACTAAAATGTATTCAAATTAAATATTTTTATTAAAAATGTAGACATTTCAGAATATTACAGATTTAAAGAGTAATTATCATTTTCAGACTTGTGTACATTGAGGCTAAAGACAGGCACCATCAAGCAAAAGATATGATTACATAAAAGGAAAATGTTTGTGTCAATATGCCAGGCATTAAAGGGAAAAGGACAACCTAAGAACATATTTGCTCTATGTGGCCTATTATCTTAATTATAAAAAGATTTTTTCCTTTATTCAGAAAAAAATTTATTTTGTGCCTATAGTTTGTTAACTGCTATGTTATACATTGTGGAAAAAGAGGAGAACGTTAGGTATCTTAGAAATTAAAGAGGAAAAGACAAATACCCAACTAGAAAGCTAGCAATGAACATCAAGAGTTAAATTCAGGAAGGAAGACAAGTAAACAAATAAACCTTTTATAATAAAAAATCCCAACCACATTAATAAATAAATGCAAATTAAGGCAACAAGACCACCTTTTTTTCCCTATCAAGTTGGCAAAGATTTTCTTTTAAACAAATGAAAATACTCAGGTTGACAAAATTCAAAGACAATGGGGACTTTCTAAGATACTACTGCAAGATACTACTGAAGGATACTCTAGACAGGATTTAAAGCCATAGGACCAGATGAGATCACCATGGAAGAGTAGAGAAGTCCAAATATGGCACCTTGGGAACACCAACATACAGGATTAAAGATGATAGAAGGAACCTGGGAAGGAGCCTGAAAAGACGTGGTCAGGGTAGGAGGAAACCAGGGCTGTCTCTGAAGTCAGCTGGAGAGTGGGTCTTGTTCCAGGACACTTTCTGCATGTAGAGCTCTGGTATCTCTAGTGTTTCAAAGACACACCTTGACGTGGGTGATAGAGCTCTAAGGAGATGGGTAGGCATCATAACTATCTAAGATACTACTGCAGGAGTGTAAATTTGATAAGAGAACACCTGAAGATGTATGTGCCCTTTGACTCAGCAATTCTACTTCTAGAAATGTCTACCTAGGAAATAATTGAGTTTGCTGGAAGACTGTTCATGGGAGTTTATTGTAATGAAAAATTGAAAGTATCCTCAGTGTGAATCTTAAAACCAAACAAGTTGTAGTAGGGAATTTCTGCAATAATCCTGCAACCGAGGAAACACATCTAGACTAATACGGGGAAGTGTACAGTTCTGGCGACTAGGAGGAACAGAGGCCTTGACATGCTGGAGTCAGCTCACACAGGCTCACAAGAACTGGCAAAGTTTCAGCAATTTTGCTGTTAAATTATGTAAGCAAATTGAACATTATGTTAAAAACAAAGGTAATAAATACTCAAGGCTTGTCCTTTCATACTACATTAAAAAAGAAAAAAAGAAAATATCCTCATTGTACATTAGGGGATTCATTAAACAAATAAGAGAACATCTTCTACACCTTTTTAGAGACATTAAAAATAATGCCATGGATGGATATTTATTTACATGAAAGGCATCTGTGATACGGGTTTTAAAGGAGCTTTAAAATAGTCTGCATGATATGACCCAATGTTTAGATATATGAAAAATGAGTAGTTTTACAAGCAACCCTAGTAGGGTACAGAATTCTGCATGCCGAGGTGTTAACAATGGTGGTTTCTCAGTGTTGTTGTTATTCAAATTTTTTTCATGTTGCTTACTTGTATCTATTTTCTAGAAAAATTAAATAATTTAAAAATTAGAACCAGCCGGGCGTGGTGGCGGGCGAGGCTGAGGCGGGAGAATGGCGTAAACCCGGGAGGCGGAGTTTGCAGTGAGCTGAGATCCGGCCTCTGCACTCCAGCCTGGGCGACAGAGCGAGACTCCGTCTCAAAAAAAATAAAATAAAATAAAATAAAAAATTAGAAGAATAAAGTATGGCACAATATAGTGTCACACGTTTAAATACTGAAACAATGAACATTAGTAAACTTGATTTTTCAGGTACAAAGTATTTCTAGCCTGATAGCTGGTGGTACTTCTTCCAGAAACAGCCTTTGAGAAGGAAGGGCCTTCAGGGGCAGTTGGGGTGAGGCGGGGAGGGACTCAGGAGTTTGTTCGTTCACGAATAAAGAAGAAATCAAAACTACAGATGCTATCAGGGATGGCTCAGGAGTCTGGCCACTCTCTCGGAAAACTTCCACCCCGAGGCTACTGAGCGAAGTACCGCCTGGGTTGGCGGAAACAGGAAGCTGATATCATCCATGGAGGGTTCTAGACCCCACAGGAAATGCTTTGGTGGCCTCCCGTCTTTCCCAGTGAACTGGCAGCTACTGACATGAAAAGCCAATTGCGTCTTAATCCACCATCAGTGCTTCCACAGGAACCTGCTGATGGGCTGTTCCACCTCAGAGCTGAGTCTTCACTCTGGTCACCTGGAGAGCCATGGCCTCTTCCCTAGGAGGAGAAGGACAAGGCCCTCCCGTCTTTCCAGCCACCCTGAAGCACTGACCCACGCACCCTGGGCGCCTGGGCCGCTTCACTGCAGGACGGTGCTCCTAGGCTGCCTTAGGCCTAGACGAACCACTCAGCTCCAATGGCAAGGTGGACAAAAAGTCATTCAGGTTCTGGAGGAAAAGGCAAAACTTGAAACCTAGAGGGTTTTAAAATGTGCAGAGTGAGTGCTGTGAGCAGGACAGGATCTGAGAGGAGATGCATTGGACCAGCCGGAAGCGCTGCCTTCAGGGGCTGGCCTTGTGGTCCACTGCTTGTGTCTACTTTCACCCGATCACTGACCTCTCTGAGCCTCATTTCCATTATCTGTAAAGCTCTGGTGCCAATTATGCTGTTACCCAAAGGTGTTTCCCTAATTTGGCCGATCATAAGAATTATGCTTGGCACCATTCCAGACAATACCAAATCATACTCTTCTGACAGAGTCTGGGAATCTGTATTTTAAACAAAGAAATGAGTTTGAGAAACCTGAGTTCTGCTCCTGAGGCTGTTGGAGAGGCTTTCTGGCCTATAAAGCGCTCCACCCATGGGAGGGTTCTTATGAGACTGGGCCCGTTCACCAGGAACACAATGTTAGTGTTTACTCTTATGTAGAACTTTCTAGAGGGAGAGTCCTGCAGGAGACTCCAGAAAACCCTTCCTCCTTCCACCCGTGCCCCACTGCACACACTCTGTGGTCTATAGTCCAACGGTTGACATTTTCTGTATCCAAGGATACACCACCATGACAGAGCCAAGCCCATTATTAGGTGTACCTGGTTAATTAGCCACACCCCCATGGTTGCCACTGCCAACCACAGCACAAACAACCTCAGGGCTCTGAAAAACAACACATTTTCTTTGCACATGTGACTTTGCAGGTCTATTTTCCACTAACCACGGTTTGCTAATGTGCAACTTGCTGCTGCACAATTGAGAGAGCCACATGAGAACAGGGCTCATTAGGGAAAGTCCAGTTGCCTCTTAACTGGTTTGAGACCTGGAGGAAGTATGCCAGGCTAGGCAGAGAGAAGAGGAGAAGAGATCCTCTGTTTTCCTCGCAGACTTTTCCATAGAGAACTGGCAATGCAGAAAAATAATCCTAGTAGGGGCACCCAATAGAACCACAGTGACTGGTTGTGCAGAGACCTCTTGGCTGTCTTGACTTCAGGTGGCAGCGAGTATGCAGGGAGAGGATATCAGAGCATGGTATTTGGGGGTGGAAAGGTCATTGTCTCTAACTGTCAAATCTGCACCAACCACAGAATCCAGGGCAAAACACAATGTGTGAGGACATGGGGGTAAACAAGCATAGCTTTTCACTATTGTTCCTGTGGTTCTTTGCAGAACCTGGGCTACACATTAGACAGCTGGTTAAGAAGTCTTTTGTAAGTTCTATCATAAGACAGAATAATAAGCAAAAATGACAGTGGTTCAATAATCACATCTGTCATCTATTAAGTACGTAAGGCAAGGCTCTGTCCTACAGGCTCGAGTATCACCACCTTTGTCTGTGATGACAGTTCAATGAGTATCTCAACTTCATAGTTGAGATCCTGCTACTTAGAGAAATTAAGTCACTTGCCTAATGTCACCAAGCTATGATGAAACCTAGATGTCTTATTCCAAAGTTCTGCTCTTAACACCTAACCTGTACTACTTCTCAATACGGTACAGTTTGTTAGAAAAAATGATACCAAGGCCATCTGTTTGGTCTTGTCTTGTTTTACTTGGCAGATGATGCCTTGGCTCTCGGGCTGTGACTCTGGAGAGGTGCACAGGAAATAGGCTGTGGCTGTTGAGCACGAAGGGGGTCTCAGAAGACGCCTTACCTGGGCCCTGGTTTTCAGATTGCAATATGGGAATATTTTTGCTACTCTCCTGAGAGTGTCTGAGAATCTGTATTTTATTTTATTTTTTATTGTTATATTTTAAGTTTTATTTTACTTTAAGTTCTGGGATACATGTGCAGGATTTGTTACATAGGTATACATGTGCCATGGTGGTTTTCTGCACAGATCGATCCATCACCTAGCTATTAGCTATTATAATGCACCCTGCATGCATTAGCTACTTGTCCTGATGCTGTTCCTCTCCCTGCCCAACCCCACCTGCCAACAGTGCATGCTGTTCCCCTCCCTGTGTCCATGTGTTCTCATTGTTCAGCTCCCACTTATGAGTGAGAACATGCAGTGTTTGGTTTTCTGTTCCTGTGTTAGTTTGCTGAGGATGATGGCTTCCAGCTTCATCCATGTCCCTGCAAATGACATGCTCTCATTCCTTTTTATGGCTGTATAGTATTCCACAGTGTATATATACCACATTTTCGTTATCCAGTCTATCATTGATGGGTATTTGGGTTGGTTCCAAGTCTTTGCTTTTGTGAATAGTGCTTCAACAAACATATGTGTGCATGTTTCTTTATAATAGAATGATTTATATTCCTTTGGGTATATACCTAGTAATGGGATTGCCAAGTCAAATGGCAGTTCTGGTTCTCGATCCTTGAGGATTGAGGACCTGTCTTCCATGGTGGTTGAACTAATTTAGGGAATGTGTATTTTAAAGAAATGAGTTTGTGAGACCTAAGTTCTGCTTATGAGGCTGTTGCAGAGACGTTTTGGCTTATAAGCACTCTGCCCATGGGAACGTTCTTATGAGACTGGGTCCTTTCACCGTAAACACAATAGTAATGCCTGCTCTTAGGTGGAACTTTCTAGAAAACTCAAAAAGCAGGAGTCATGAAGGGGAGGCTCCAGTCAGTATGATGTGCTAGACTCAGAGACTGTGAAGTGCCTTGAATTCTTTAGAAGTCATAGAAATTATTCTCTCTACAAATAACTGAAGTTGCAGGAGGCCAAGAAATATGAACTCCACATTTTTATTAAGCTTGAGAGAACTTGGCGCCGGGGCAGGCTGTTGTATAGAAGAGAGCCGATGACAGAGTGAAGAGGCAGGAATTTGCATTCCAACTTTCAGGAAAAACAACTATTCTTTGTGCCATTTTTCTAACCTAAAAATGGGGATATACTTACCCCATTAGAAAGATAAAATTATATACATATGTAAAGGTATCTATGTATATAAATGTAGAAGCACAAGCACAATTCACTGTTGTAAGCATCTGGTGGGAGGATACATGCAGCTCTGGGAAGCTCTGGGCAGCGTCCTCCCTCATTGTTGTTGCACCAGTGCTGGGCTTCTTTGTGTGTCTTTCAGAAAATGTGGATTCTTCTTGAAAGACCTACCACATCGTGCCTTGAATATCTTGATCTAGATTAGAAATCAGGTTTTTGCAGGAGACAGAGAAGGCCAAGGCAGCCCAAGAACATGGATTTTGCAGGTGAGAGGCAGGGGGTCACAAGGAAGCAGGTATTAAAGGGTGGAAGCCTTTCAATACCTGAAATTCCAGTACTTTGGGAGGCTGAGGCCAGAGGATCACTTGAGGCCAGGAGTTTGAGACAAACCCAGGGAAGATCCCATCTCTAGAAAAAAAAAAAAAAAAAAAAAAAAAAAAAAAAAATAGCCAGGCTGGTGGGGTGTGGGGCCTATAGTCCCAGCTCTTGGGAGCCTAAGGTGGGAGAAATGCGTGAGGCCAGGAGATCGAGGCTGCAGTGAGCTATGACTGCATCACTGTACTCCAGCCTGGGCAACAGAGGGAAATCTTGTTTCTTAAATAAATAAATAAATAATTTTTTAAAAAGAACCCAGGAGTTCTTGTAAGAAATAAATAAATAAATAAATAAATAAATAAATAGTAAAAGGTGGACAAAAGGAGCAGAAGAGATTGACCATGCCCCAGCTGGCCCAGGTACATGCAGAGTAGGTGCTTGATAAGAGGTGTGCAGGAGAACTTAGAGGTCTACATAGACGACCTGCTAATTGAAATGCACCAAGAAACCAGAGAATTCATGCTAACTAACCCCCTCTCCCAGAATACTACTTATCTTCTACTTTAGCAAAAAACAATTTTTTTTTCCTGTTCGTTATTTGGGGGAAAGTGTTCAACAGGATTAAGGCAAGAACAGGCAGCAGCTGGGAGGAAAAATGAGAGACCGAGGTTTTTCCACACACCCCCAAATCATACCCCAAACAGCCTCCTCCCGGAGGCTCTGTGCGAATTGTGGCGCCTGCCTTCATAAAGCTGTGCTGCACAGATGTGCAAACTGGATTTCAAATGTTAATAGCTCATCCACTTCGCATTTTTTTTCCCCGTATAGCATTATCCTGGAAAAAAAAATCCCATTGAAGAAATGAATCTGATTTTTAGTTAAAAATACCCAATTCAGACATCAGAAACTGGCCCGAGTACAACTATTCCCTGTTCAAGCTGGAGACAGGTTGAGTCAATAGCCCCCCTGGTAGCCTACACTTTTACTGAAGTTGTCTCCACTCCCACCTCTTGTGAAATTCAGATACATCATTCAGCTGAGTCTGAGGAATGGTGTCTCTGTTGTTAGCCCCAGAATAGGGGGCTGTTGTTTCACTAGAGACATCCCAGCCCCTTAATGGACTGGTGCACTCGGCTGTAATATTCTAAATACACATTACAGAGAGCAAGAACGTATTTATAACTGCTCCGTTGTGGCATTTAGATTTACCCTTGAAATTTATCTTTAATTTTTACAGTTGTCTCCTTAACCATGTATATTATTCCCTTCTTCAAATAATCTGTCTTGCTGCTGCAGTTTTTCTGGAAACCAAAGTGTAATTAAATATTAAATTAATATTTCATTTAAAATTAAATATCAGAGGCTTCAGTCTAATCTTTCGCTTGTGCACTGTTGGTTCTCTCCTCGTATTCTTGTTCCTGTGTCCACAAAGGCAGGTACCACCTCTTAATAATGTGTTCCTATATTATCTCTGTTCCTTTTTGTTTTTAAATTGGTGACACTGAACTTTTGCTACATTGAAACAAATGGATGTGGGAAGAGAGTTCAATGTAGCCAAGGTTAAAGACAACTTAATTCAACAACTCTTGACTTCAGCTCTACCCTGCACTCCTCAGAGAAGAAAACTGCTGCTCCAAATCAGTGATAGCCTTAGAATCATAAAATGTAAGAGCTTGAAAGGGGTCTTAGATGCCATTTACCCCAATCGTTTGTCTTCACAGATAAATAAACCAAAGCCTCACCTGGCCAAGTGACCCAATAAAGGTGGCGTCATTTGTTAGTGTCAGGAACTAAGGCAGCTCCCAAGCTAGGATGAGCTTTATCCCATCACATCATCATATGCAATGAAAAACTTAGGAGCATTTAAGTGCAAGTTTAATGTAGCCTTTGCATGAGGAATAGGGCAGAAGGGAGATGATTGGACAAGGAAATTGGAAGAAGGATGAGGGAGAGAGAAGGGAACCCAAATCCTAGCACATGGAAGACAGACTTTATGGGAATGAACATGTGGGAACAAAGTACTATGTAAGGAAAGAGGACAGAGACGTCCTAAAGTGGCATGAGGGCAGGAGCTCGTCTGTGTTTATCTAAATTCCTCCCAAAGCCAGATCATTTCATGCCTTCCTATGCTGTCAACAGAGAGTAATTCTCCTTGGCCAAAGCCACATGGCAGGTATTGTTAAAGCATGTTTTCTCTTCCATTGCCAGTCAATGTCTGTCTTTTGGTCTTGTGTTTATATGGCAGTCACATTATATAGATTTAAGGTTTTTTGATTTTTGGGATTTTTTGCTTTGTTTCTTACCGTGCAAAGAAAACCTTTCAGTGGTTTTCCTTATTCTTGAAGAAAGTTGGAATTTAGAGTTAGGACTGTAGGGATTCTCCAGTTCTGTGGGCTGTCACCGTTAGGAGACCATGGGCTCTGTGAACATCTGATGAAATGAAGCTCCCTTTCTGCAGATAATGCACAGATGCAGAAACACATGGCTAGGCTTAGAATTTCTACTTTTATTGGCCTCCTGATGACCATCTGCAGACTCCATGGTAATGCTAGGATCCAAGGGAAGACTCACTGGTGAGTAAAGCTGCAACTGAGGCCAGCGGTGTGATCCGCCAACATCCCTAGAGTGGCAGCCCAGTTGAGAACTCAGATCTTCCCTCACCCATCGTCATCCTGTCTCACATTTTTGCAAAGAAAAGCGACCAGGCCTTGATGTTGCCATCTTTGCGATCAGTACCCTTGCTGGTCAAGAGCATAAATGACCTCCAGCCTGCAGTGTCAAGGCCATAATTGTTAAGGGCTGAACAGGGTTCTAACCAAGGGTCCCCTTCATTTTTGTGAAACAGAAGTAGAAGTATAAGATGGGGTAAGCATTATCTGCTCCCTGTGCCTCCTCTTAAGGAAAGAAAATTAAAACCATGTAGAATTTTATATCTCACTAATCCTTTGGGAAAATTAATATTGAGCACCAGCCAGCTTTTTTTTTTTTTTTTTTTTTTTTAAAAAGAGTGGTTCCCAGTAGATATTTTTAGTTAAATACTATTTACTTAAAAAAAAGAAACCATTCACACATTGCTTATAGTTTATATCTATTTATTGGGTCCAAGATATATGTAAGTAATCTGATATATTATACCTGCAATCAAAATGAGAAATGGCACATGAGATCCAGGCTCTCAAGAGAAATATTATGAAATCTCAAGGTATTGATGAAAGTTTTTTAAGGCTGATCCAAATGGGATTTAGATTCTGTGGCAGTTGAAATGTGTATTATTAAACTCCTTAAGCAAACCCGAATGACTCCCAGTGGAGGATTAAGACATTCTATGTATAGCAAAGACGAAATTCTCATGTCTGAGTTTTCTCTCTTGAATTCCCTCTTGATTAGCTTCTGTAATATTTAACTTCATGCCATGCCATAATTATTTAATAAAAGGTAAATATAAATTATATTTCAGTGGGGCTATGACCTTTTACCTTAATGTTATATTACCAAAGAAAGACATAGATAAATAGAGCCTATAGATTGAAGCATATTTTTAATTTACTCTGTTTTTGCCTTGCCAGCACTTCTCTGTATCCCTGTCAGCCAAAGGGTTGGCAGAACTTCACAGCATCCCCGCACTCCATGTGGTAGGCGAGGTTGTAAATTTACACTGATGATGGCAGTTAATGGCCTGGTTGGCCCTTGGAGACTGTCTTGGTGCTGGTCTTGGGCACCTCATTAGTTAATTGAGCTTTGCTTGGCTCACACCAGGGCTGAAAAGCCAGAGAACGCCCAGGGAAGTAGCAAGGGGGAGGGAGGAAGTTGGGATTCAAGGTGAAGCTGAACCTAAAAGACGCAAAAGCAACTGGTCAGTTGGGAAAGTCAGTCTGGAACCAAAGAGTTGTCAAACCCGGCCATGTGTTAAAGGCTGAGATCCCTCTTATGGTTTACTGTTGGCTAAACAGAGCTGGAGTACTTTCAGCTTCATGCTTTCTACTTCCAATGTGCACTTGGTTAAATGAAATTCTGTGTGTGTGTATGTGTGAGTGTGATTTTCCCTGTCTGTGTAGACAACTGTGCTTTACTGTCCTCTCTCTCATTTTGATGCACACGAGATGTATCCCATAGCTTGTGCCTATGAAGTCTGGCAGGGACCTGCCAAAAAACAACATAAAAATAGACAATCATGCCTTATCTACTTATTCAGTGTAAAACATGAATTGCCAACCCAGTGTGGTCAAGATACTCTGCCGTGTCTAATTTGGGAGCTGGGGAAGGGAGGGCAGGCAAAAGAAATCAGACATGACCCTGTATCCTGGTGGTCTGCAATCTGGTTGGGAGAACAATGGGTGCAAATGTGTGATAAATTATATTTTTAAAAAAATTCATCTCTGTCCCACCTCTGTGCACTGATTAGAGCCCAGCTCCAGAAAATTCATCTGCGAGCAGTAGGGAGGACCAAGGGATAAGGACAGTGGTGTTGGGGGTCCCTGGCTGGACCCCCACAGTGCTCTTGGGAGAGGCAGGGCACTTGCCAGGGCGGGGGACAGCCACGCAGATGGAAAGGGACAAAGACAGAAATGGAGACAGGGAGGGGTTAGATTTTCTGCCTTATGGGATATCTGTTTAGTTTGCATTCAGCACGTTGTGAGTGTACCCATATCAATACTTTTCCTATTTTCTCTAAGAAAATCTGCACTTTGGCTAGCAAAATGGTGCATATTTCTAAAAAAAAAAAAAAATTAGGCAACAATGAATTTTGAGAATTTCATCATCAAGTCTGTTTGTCCTGCAGCACCGGGCAGCTGTTTGTGTTTGCTGGTCGATACCGCATGGGGTCTCCTTCTGGTCTCAGTGACGAAGTCAGGCAACACAGGCTGGGCTTCATTCATGCTCTTGAATCTGTAGCTCTTGAAGCTGAGGAGGATGCCCAGAGCGGGATGCAAGGATCATCGTCTCTGGTTCTGCAGCAGGAAAAGTTAAGAGCACAGGCTTTGGAGTTAGAGAAGCAAGATACAGATCCCACCTTTACCACTTGGTACTGCATTGAAAATGGGGATAAAACCCACATCATAGGATTGCAATCAGAATCGAATGAGCTGATGTGCCTAAAAGGCTTAGCAGAGTACCCTTAACATAGAAAGGCTTCAGTACATCCCAATGGTGGTAATAATGATTTTCACTATTGCATATTACCACCACTAAAAATCACATTAAAGAAAAAGTCTGCCCAAATTGCTGACATAATGCTAAGTGGAAGCAAAACATTTATGGAATGATTCTACTTAAACATACGGCTATTCTTACATGTGTTTCTAGGTAAGATGACCTTGTGAGTGCAAGTGTTTAATCGGTCCCCACTCCCAGAATATATCAGAGATACTTTCAGGAAAACATAAAAATAAAGGAAATCTGGTAATAATGCATGAAGCTAGGCTAAAGTCATTAATATGCCAGAAATTTTGCACTGTTGTGCTGGTATGTGCACACAGGATCGTACTGGTGGACATGTGAACTCCAGCTGGCCTCCTCATTCCCCCTTGGGAAAGGGCAGCAGGGCAAGGAAGTGATGGAAGACTCCAACAATCACCCTGAGGCTCTCCTGTCTCCACCTTGAGGAGCGAGAACCAGTGGCATAAGCAGAAAGTTGATCTTGAATGGGAGAGTATACTTAACTATTCTATATCCAGAGCAGCTGCCATTTATGTGTGAAAAAAAAAAAAGATACTCCCTTATTTCAATGGCCCAGACAGCATTTAACTCTTATTCTTATTGATAGCACCTGACTGCAGGAGAATTGAATCAATGAAGAATCAAGATGGGAAAAGTTGTGCTATGGCAGTATTGGTGGTTGGCCGAGAAAGCAGTTAAATATAGAGTGTCTAAAAAATTATTGTTAATATGGTGATGAGACTTAGTGGAAACATGAAAATTAGTTTCTAAAAATATAGATCATAGAAAATCTAAGAATAGTAAATCAGCTTGAAATGATAAACTGCCAACAAAAATGTATAAGTGGATAGAAAGAGGTGGGAAGATTGAAGGCAAGCAAAACTCCTTATATATGGAGCGACTCAACACCTCAAATAATTAGGAAAAATAAAATATTTTCAGAGAAGTCTAAAGATACTTCTGTAAATTAAAATAGCATGTACAGACCAGGAGCAGTGGCTCACGCCTATAGTCTCAGCAATTTGGGAGGCTAAGGTGGGCAGATTGCTTGAGCTCAGGAGTTCAGGATCAGCCTGGGCAACATGGTGAAAACCCATCTCTACCAAAAATACAAAAATTAAGCATGTGGTGCATGTCTGTAGCCCTAGTTAGTCAGGAGGCTGAGGCAGGAGGATTGCTAGAGCCCAGGAGGTGGAGGTTGCTGTGAGCCATGATCATGCCACTGCACTCCAGCCTGAGTGGCTGGACTTTGTGTCCCTGTCTCAAAAACAACAACAACAACAACAAAGTGTGTCTATCTCTCAAATCACTAGAAAAGTGTATGTGTGTATATGTGTGTGTGTATATATATAACTATTAGAAATGAGAATGTGGGAAGACAAATTTATAGTAGCAAAAATGGACATGTTAAATAATGTGATCAAAAAGATAGATGAAATAAGACATTAAAGCATTGCCCATGAAATGCAGACAAAACTAATATGTATTAATTCAAAACTCAATAAATTCCAAAAGGCAGATACTGTGCAGGATACCTTTTTTAATCCAGGGCAGTTGACTACAATAAGCATTTAACAGTTTAGTACTCAATTACCTAGAAATTTTAAGATACTCTTCCTGGAACTAAACGAAGTCAAAATTATAAATGGGACTAATCAGAAAATTACAACAAAATTGTGAAATACAGTAAGTTGTGGCAAAGGTAAGTACCTAATGTTACACAATGAAATAAAATCCAGATAGGTTAAATAATTTAAACGTCTACATATATTTGTATACATTTCAGTGGGCGGAGGGGGAGGGGAACTCTAGATAGGTTAGAAATTTTAAACAAATACAATATAGATTCTATGCTAAAACATTTACAATCTTGATGAAATGGATGATTTTTTTCCAGAAAAAATACAATGATATTGAGAAACAATGAATTCGAGGTTTCTGATTGGCAGTCAGTCATTTGGATGATGGTGCAATTCAGAGAATCTCATGAGCTTGGGTATCTTGGGTGAAAGGAATCTATGGAACATCTGAGTGGAATTTTCTAGCCAACAGCAGGATATTTAAAGCTGCATCTCAGGCCAGGTATCTAGTCTAGAGATCAAGATTTATGACGATTAGCATGTAACTGCATGTGGAAATCATGGGGAACTGATGAAGTTGCCCAGGAGAACGTGCAGCTAAGCTGAAGGCTGCCTGGCAACCATCTTGAGGAGCATCATTTACAAGACAGGCAGAGAAAGAACAGTCCGCAAAGTAGTCTGACATGGCCAAAGAGGTAGGAAGGAAGCTGGGCAGTGTGAGTTCAGGAAGCCAGTGGGTGGGAGGGTTTCTAGAAGTAGAGAATATGAGTGATGTCAAATGTTAACTCGAGGTTAAGATAAGAATGGAAAAGTTCCTGTTGGTTTGGCTAAAATGCTATTGGTGACCTTAGTAATGAGCAATGTTACTATGGTTCTTTCAAGTGTTTAGCAAAGAGCTGCTATCCATGCTATGTAAGATTTATAGAACATAGGATAAAATATAGAAAACTTCTCAATATAGTTTTCAAGACCGGTATAAAATAAAAATCATAAGTTGGACAGAGCCATACACACAATCCTAGTTATTAATATGGACAATAACTGACACCTGCTTGCTCACCAAGTGCCAGGCACTGTTCTTATTAACTTAATTGATTTAATCCTTGTGCCAGTTGTGTTAAGGAAATATTAATCTGGTATTAATGGCTGAATCTGGTATTAATGGTTATATCTGAATTTAGATATATACCAAGAAAATGATACATTACATCCATGAATTAATGTTTAATTTTGAAATATTAGAAAATATAAAATATAGGCCAGGCATGGTAGCTCATGTCTGTAATCCTAGCACTTTGGGAGGCCATGATGGGTGGATCACTTGAGGTCAGGGGTTCGTGACAAGCCTGGCCAATATGGTGAAACCCCATCTCTACTAAAAATACAAAAATTAGCCAGGCATGGTGCTGCGTGCCTGTAATCCTAGCTACTAGAAAGGCTGAGACAGAAGAATAGCTTGAACCTGGGAGGCGGAGGTTGCAGTGAGCTGAGATCATGCCATTGCACTCCAGCCTGGGCAACAGAGCAAGATTTCATCTCAGAAAAAAAAAATTCTATATCTGTATGTCTTATATATATATTATATATGTCATATATATGTGTCATATATTATATATGTCTTATATATTTTATATATATATCTCTTATATATATATAAATTTGGCCAAAGGAGAAAATTCATGTGATTGTGATTTTCTAAAACTCCAAGAAGTCCTGATAACCCTTATTGAACCATGATAAATAATATCTATCTCAAATAGCCAACACCGCATTTGCTAGTAAAATATGTCACTCCCATTCAGAGAAAAACAAGAATATCCAACTTTATCCTCATTTTGGGGCATTGTTTGGGAAGTTTTAGCCAACACAAGAACAGGATTAAGAGAACTAAATGGGATTAATACATCTATCAAAAGGAGACAAAATGATCACTGTAAGTAGATGATATGAATGTACAGGCCTAAGAGAAGCAATAGAAAAAAAAGTGATATCTGTCAGAGGTTTGGGCTACAAAACAACAGTTATCTTTGGTTAAGATCTTTTATAGGCCAGGCGCAGTGGCTCACGTCTGTAATCCCAGCACTTTGGGAGGCCAAGGCTGACTATTGCTTGAGCCCAGGAGTTCGAGACCAGCCTGGGCAACAGGGTGAAAACCTGTCTCAAAAGAAAAAAAAAAAGATATTTTATATGCCAAGCACCACGCTGGGGACATTATAGAAATGGTTTTGATTTTGACAGCCAACCCATAATATGGATTTTAACCTGCTCACATACATTGTGGAGCTGGAATTCAGATGCTAGATCTACTCAACTCTAAAGCTGATTGTCTTCATCTCTATGCCATGGACTTCCTGCACAAATGTATAAAACATAAAAGTGTTTCTAGACTCTAATAAAACTCTTGGACAGTATGATTAATGAACAGCCATATTCACAGTAAAAACAAAATGGAATACATAGCAAAAAAATTAAAATGGTAAAGAAAAAACTTAGCACCTACACGATGAGCAGTACACAGTTTACTGAGGGATCTAAAGAAGGTGGAGTGTTGCTATTGCAAAGCCATCTGTTTTCTCTCTAGCTGTAGGTTTAATGCAACTGAAATTGTTTTGGAAATTTCCCTAAGGTTAATCTGGAAAGAATAAATGGATAAGAATAATTGAGAAGGCCAGGTGTGGTGGCTCACATCTGCAATCCCAGCATTTTGTGAGGCTGAGGCAGGCGCATCACGAGGTCAGGAGTTCAGGACCAGCCTGATCAACATGGTGAAACCCTGCCTCTACTAAAAATGCAAAAAAAAAAAAAAAAAAAAAAAAAATTAGCTGGGCATGGTGGCACATGCCTGTAATCCCAGCTCTTCAAGAGGCTGAGGCAGGAGAATCGCTTGAACTCAGCAGGCAGAGGTTGCTGTGAGCCGAGATTGCACCATTGCACTCCAGCCTGGGTGACAGAGTGAGACTCTGTCTCAAAACAAACAAACAAACAAACAAAACAGAATAGTTGAGAAAATGTAGTTTTTAAAGACTGTGTATTTGTGGAAGGACACTTACACTATCAAATATTAAATATGTATTACAACCACAATAGTGTGATTTTTTTACCCAGAATAGATCAATAAAACAGAATATATGTATAGAAACCGTTCAATAAATTGTGAAATAGTTAAGTTGTGGCAAAGGTAAATTCTTAACATTACATGACAAAGTAAAATCCAGATAAGTTAAACAATTTAAGCATTCATATATGTATACATATGTGTGTACATATACATTTGTGTGTGTGTGTGCGCGTTTGTGTGTACCTACCAGTTCTTGGAGTAGAGGTGGTCTTTCTATACATAAAATACTTAAGGACAAATTGGGATGTGATATTGCAACATGATGCCACAGTATGAAAAATCTCAACATATAAAGTATTTTTACAAGTGAAAGAAGAGTGCAGAAAGTATTAACATGCAGTTTATAAAAGAAGAAATTAACATCAGCAAATATATGAAAAAATTCTTCAGCCTCACTGGTGAGTAAAAAAATGTAAGTTAAAATGAGCACACGCATTGCTGGAGGGAGAATAAACTCATGCACTCTTGTGAGGAGTGATTTGACTGAATGTCTGAAAGGCCTGAAATATAAATCATAATTTTTGGTCCAGTAATTCTAATTCTTGGAAATTTTCCAATTGAAATAATGAAAGTTATGCACAAAGGATAATTATTGCTCTGATATTTATAATAGTGAGAAATTAGGATCACATTAATTGCCCAATATTAGGAAGCCATTTAAATAAATTATAGAGCATGTCATAGAAAAATATGCAGGAATTTAAAATAATGTTATAAAAGAATAGTTAATCGTCCCGGGGAAAGTTTACGATATATTGTTAAGTGGATGAAAAGTAGGTTATGTAAGCAAAAAATGTTAATCCAGCTCATCTCTTAAGTGGGTTTACGGTAATTTTTTACTTCTATATTTAATGTTTTAATAGTTTTTTTTTAAAAAAGGCATTGTTTTCATAGAATAATAGCAACATATATATAAAATATATATGAAAAAACAAGATTAAAGAGGAAATACACATTACTGTGTTTATTGATGATAACAGCAATGCAGGTGATTATTATGTTATTCTTTGTATCTTTTTCTTTAATCATGCATTAATTTTAAAACCATGACATTTAAACAAGAAACTTTTTAAAAATAAATGAAAGGGAAGAAGAAGGAGAAAGAATAAAAGCAGCACGTGAAAACTCTAGAGTAGTGGAAATGCTAAAGTATGCCATTCATTAATTCATTCACTCGTTTTATAATTACTGACACTAAGTGCCTACTGTGTGCCAGGCCCTGTCTTAATGGGAACATAGTGGTGAAATAAAATTTGCAGTATTCATGGGGTGGGGTGGGGTGGCGTGGAGTGGCTGACATTTACCAGATGTGGGTGTAATTAAATAGAATTGAAAACTGTGGAAGCATATTATGCATAAAACAGGTTTTATGAGAATAAGCTCATAGAAGGTTTATATATGTATAAATGTAAATAAGAGACTGGTTAAGAAAAATATTTAGAAGAATATTTAGAAGATATTTGGAAGAATAGTCAATACAGTCCTACTTAGGAAAGAGACAAAGGAAAGAAAGGAAAATAATATAAAAGTAGTTTATTATCTTCATAAGAAATTGAGATATGGTTGCTTGTGCCATTTTTAATTTTATAGGGAGCAGAGAAGTTTACGTACACTTAAAGCAGAAATGATCATTGTAATCTGAAATTTTGAAATGTTATTCTAATAGAAAAATATAAAAGTACTATAAATTCCAAATTTACATGTGAATTAACCAATGTTGATAGCAAAAACCCTGATTACATCCATTATGCATCCAGAACCTTCTTATTACCTGTGGAAGAATTAATTAGAAGGTTTGCTTCATGGCCAGGATACAAACTCAGAGAGAGGATTTTTTCTCTTTCAGCATTAAATGAACCCACCATAGACTATGGCTTCCAGAGACTGCAGAAGGTCATCCCTAGGCACCCTGGAGATCCTGAGAGATTAGCTAAGGTAATGTGCTTTGGAAATGGACATGTGAAGCCATTTGTGTAGAATTTCAGCAAACTTAGACAAATGCAGGCATTTACATCCCATTAAAATTAATTAGGCCTTGAAATTTAGCTAAGCTTTAGATACAAGATGCACATAAAATATCTGCTAACTCTGAAATATATTACGGTCGTATTTATCTCTGAGGAAATATGAATCTGAACATTTGGGCCGATAAAATAGATACACAACAGGAGTATTCAGTTTTAAAAACATTGCCAACTTTCTGAAAATAAATATCTGCATAATTGGTTAAAAATATAAGCTTTGGCGGCCGGGCGCGGTGGCTCACGCCTGTAATCCCAGCACTTTGGGAGGCTGAGGCGGGCGGATCACGAGGTCAGGATATCGAGACCATCCTGGCTAACACGGTGAAACCCCATCTCTACTAAAAATACAAAAAAACTAGCCGGGCTTGGTGGTGGGCGCCTGTAGTTCCAGCTACTCGGGAGGCTGAGGCAGGAGAATGGCGTGAACCCGGGAGGCGGAGCTTGCACTGAGCCGAGATGGAGCCACTGCACTCCAGCCTGGGCGACAGAGTGAGACTCCGCCTCATTAAAAAAAAAAAAAAAAAAAGTATTAGCTTCCACTCCTTTGTATTTAAATGTTTCTATTTACCCATAATTTCAGGGACCCATTAATCCCCAATCAGTATTAATCATTGAGGGCCTACTATGTACGTAGGTATCTAATAAGGAGAAAATTGCTTCTGTATAAAATTACTATGAAATACATCACCTTCAAGTGAACTTCCTTATGAAAATTACTTTATGAATTTGGCCCATGTTGTTGGCTTTATTTAAAAAGTACATCAATTTATTGTCATTTAGCTGATGAGAAACTATTAAATTTTCACATTTATATTTGCACTTTAAACATACAAATTATAAAATGCCGTGTTCTCTTTTCCATACTGTGAATAAAATTTAAGCACCACAGTTGCTTCTACATCACACCTTTATTTTCCTCCTGGAAAAATCCCTAGCCCCACCATTAAATTAGATGATATCTGGAAAGTAGGTTAATAGCAATTTAAAAGGCTGTAAAAAACAGGAGGTGGAAAAGGCAAAATGAGAGGAAAGGGATTTGTGATTACCAATTCTCTCTGGTTAAAATGTACAGGGGGAAATATTATTGAAAGAATTCATCTTTATTAGAATAAAATTTTGCAGAAGGCATTGCCAAGATCATTTCAGTACTCTGGACAACTCCTTGGCAACGAGCTAAACTCAAATCCATCATTCATTTTAAGAATATTTGGTTAATTGGAGACCCAGATTTTTAAAACAGAATGGGCTGAAAGTAGCCTTTAGTAGAACTTCCACGACGTTATTAATTTTAATCAACTTCACTCTCAATTGGGTTGGTTTTTGTTTTGGTAACACAATCATTTATAGAGCCATTTTATAGAGGCAAATTTCAGATAGATAGGTATTTATAGAGAGATTTATATGTATAATTGTATTTTACTTGTCAAACCAAATATAGGACCTCTTGACTAATTACTTACATTTTGGGAGGGATGTGTGGATTTCTCATTTTTGCCTATAATTTTCTTTTGTTTGCCATTTTGGATTTTGCCTTTGACAATACCCCACCCTCACTTGTTTTCCAGGAAATGCTGTTGAAAAGAGCTGCAGATCTAGTGGAAGCTCTTTATGGCACACCACACAATAACCAGGTGAGATACTCACATCCTACCTTTTCGTGAGTTTTGCACTTTATGCTGGATAGAATGCTCACATTAACCTGCCGTTTTGTAGGACATCATTTTGAAGCGAGCCGCAGACATTGCTGAAGCCCTCTACAGCGTCCCCAGGAATCCCAGCCAGCTTCCAGCCCTCTCCAGCTCCCCAGCACACAGTGGCATGATGGGAATCAACTCCTATGGCAGCCAGCTTGGGGTCAGCATCTCAGAGTCGACACAAGGAAATAATCAAGGTACCACCTTTCTTAGAGTCAAAATCCAAATATGTCTAATTTTAAAAGTTCTACTGGAGTAGATGGAGGTAGAGGTTGAGTCATAATGGTCCAACAGAGTGTGTCCACAGATAGGCAATACAATCATAGATTGCGTTATTTCAAGATTATAGATGGTACATTATTAGAGTTTGAGCTTCTTAGGTACCAGGTAGAATGTCTGGAAATATTTAAGGAGAAGATTGAGTATTACTACTGGGTGTAGTGGCTCACATCTGTAATCCCTGCACTTTGGGAGGCTGAGGCAGGTAGATTGCTTGAGCCCTGGAGTTTGAGACCAGCCTGGGCAACATAATGAAAACCCATCTCTATAAAAAATAGTCAGGTGTGCTGGGCAGATGTAGTCCCAGCTATGTGGGAGGATCACGTGAGCCTGGGAAGTTGAGGCTGCAGTGAGTAGTGGGGTGAGCTGGCACACTGCACATGAGCCGAGGCTGCATGTGAGTACATGTGCAGTGTGACAGTGCACTCCAGCCTGGGCAACAGAGCGAGACCCTGTCTCAAAAAAAAAAAAAAAAAAAAAAAAAAAAAAGGATTGAGTATTACCAATTTGGAAAGGTTTGGGCTTGTAGAAAATAGGTTTACAGGTATTAATTGAAAAGAAATTTATGCTTCTGTTATTGTGATGATCAGATTGAATACTGGAAAGAAGCTGATTATTGCCATTATCATTTATGATACCCAAATTTCTCTTCCTGGTAGCCAAGAGTGAATGGCTTGGTTTTATTTGGTAACTTCTATTTTGTATGATCTCCTATATATAACAACAAACAAATATAAAGACAACTGTGCTTTTACATGTAAAGCAGACCATGCAAAGATCTTTGCATTGAGATTGATTATTAAAGTGCTAAGTCGGAATCTGTCACAAATCATTTTTAAAAGGAGTAAACATTCCTAATGAGGTCCTTAACATTGGGAGAGTTTTTTTTTCTAATTTTATTTATTGGAAGAGAATTCCTCATTTTTTTGCCCAGGGTGAGTTCTTACAAAAGAGTAGGTGAGCTGGGCGTGGTGGCTCACACTTCTAATCCCAGCAGTTTAGGAGGCTGAGATGGGCAGATTGCTTGAGCTCAGGAGTTTGAGACTAGCCTGGGCAGCATGGTGAAACCCTGTGTCTACAAAAAATACAAAAATTAGGCAGGTGTGGTAGTGCTCACCTGTAGTCCCTGCTATTTGGGAGGCTGAGGTGGGAGGATAGATTGAGTCCAGGAAGTTGAAGCTGTGGTGAGCCATGACTGCCACTGCACTCCACCCAGGGCAACAGAGTGAGAGCCTGTCTCAAAAAAAAAAAAAAAAGACAGGGCATATTATTACTTTTGTTTTTGTAGACATGAGGCCCATAGACCAAATGTCAAATTGTTTTTCATTTGGTAACAAATTTGGATTGTTTCCTAAATAGTTTGAGAGACAGTAATCCAAAGTGGTTTATTCCAGGACACATGAGACGTTTCTGAGCTGTGGTTTCTCACTCCTTCCCCTGTTCCAGGCATAGGCTGGGTCCCCCACACTCACTGCTGATGCCCCAAAGTCCTAGGTCAAAGAATAGCACATTTTAGGGGAACTCATCAACACTTTTTGAATGAAATTGACCCCCACTTGCACCTAGGGCATGGCAACAACTTTGAACTAACATTTCTAAAACTGTGTTCCATACAATACAAGTGGCCCCAGACAGGTTAAGATACCTTTCCCCTCCAGGCCTCACCAAAAGATGCTATGGCATGTTAAATTTGGTAAACACTTAAGCTAGCAAAGTTAAACCAGTTTGTTTATTCTCTAGGCCTTCTGTATATGAATCATCAAGAAATGGCTACAGTGCATAACATCTACCCAGCCTAACTTGACCACAGAATGCTTTTCTCAGTGACACCAATCATATCTCATTGGACTCCAGTGTCATACGAAGTATGATTTGGGAGAGGGAACTCCACACTGCCATTAGCCATTTGCTCCTTGGTGTGAGCTGGAGGTGCTGAGTGCAGGTTTGAATGAAGGGGAGTAGCAAGGGCATGGCCTTGCATAGATGGGGAAGAGAGAGGAAGGTATAAAAGGCTGAAGATGGGCCGGGCACACTGGCTCACACCTGTAATCCCAGCACTTTGGGAGGCCAAGGCAGGTGGATCATGAGGTCAGGAGTTCAAGAGCAGCTTGGCCAACATGGTGAAACCCTGTCTCTACTAAAAATACAAAAATTAGCTGGGCGCGATGGGAGGTTGCCTGTAATCCCAGCTACTCAGGAGGCTGAGGCAGGAGAATCACTTGAATCTGGGCAGTAGAGGTTGCAGTGAGCTGAGATCGCGCTACTGTACTCCAGTCTGGGTGACAGAGTAAGACTCTATCTCAAAAACAAACAAACAAAAAAAACCCCAACCAAACAAACAAAAACTGAAGATGGACTGTACACTTCCCACAACTGCCCAGGGCACCTGGTGGCATTCTATAGCCTGGGGCCAACGCAGACCTGTGCTAGCCACATGTGGCCTGACCGTGCACGCCTGTTGATTTACCTGGAATTTTTCTTTGTTGCCAAGGGTACATCCGCAACACAAGCAGCATCTCTCCACGGGGATACTCTTCCAGCTCCACGCCTCAACAGTCTAATTACAGTACCTCCAGCAACAGTATGAATGGTTACAGCAACGTCCCCATGGCCAACCTGGGTGTTCCAGGATCACCAGGATTTCTAAATGGCTCACCCACCGGCTCTCCTTATGGAAGTAAGTGACCTCTCTATACCTCCGGCTCTCCGTGCTTTTTGGTCTCTGGGTTTTACTATTCAGCCTTTTGGGAGAAAGTTGCATTTGTAAATCTTCCTAAGTCGTCGGGGAGCAGCCTAGTTTCCTGATTAAGCGTCCTTCCTGTCTTTGGTTCTTTTCCCTTAGCTGGACTTTGGCTCACGTGGTTACTCAAGGCCTTTTGGGGAAAGAAAAGGATTGAAACAATTCCCTTTTTATAGAGAAAGAGCATGTGTGGCCTGTGTTAAGTGGGAGCAAGGAATTAAGATTCCATTTCTGTTAACAATATGTGTACTCTTAGGCACTTTCAGATGTAATATTTAATCCCCATAAGAACTTCCTGATAAGAACTTTTATCTTCATGTTATAGACAAGGAAGTTGGCTTTGCTGCAGTTTTCTGACTTAATCAAGATCACATAGCTAGAATAGAGCAGGGTAATAATTTAGGCATAGTCCTGATGACTTTGAGTTATTTTGTATATCGCACCATGCTTCTTTTTGACTTTGCAACCTGGTTTTCCCCTCCCTTCAGTACCTCCAGAGAGGTGGAAGTTGACTGCGTGCAATCATGTGATATATTGAGACAGAACTTCTTCGTCTTAATCTGTGGTCTAGCAGCAAAGTCCCTGCTCTGGGAAGTTGTGAAAACCCCATTTGGGTTGCTTTGGGAGGTATGCCGGGAAGTTACACAATGGTCCCAGGAGCCTGAGGGAGTGCATTTTTCAAACCTACCTAGGGAATACTTTAGGCCAGGGGACAAGATGACATGGAGAGGCTGAAGTGATTGAGTAGAGTGTTCTTGAAATGCTGGGTCTTGTTGCAATTCTCTGCACCTTGCCCTCTTTTTACCCCATGTGGTTCCCTTGTGCCAAGAGCAAGGACATGTCAAGGGCAGCACATAGCCACGTCACATTGACATGTCACAGAAACTGCCTTTCACAGTCTTTGGACTTTTGGTTCCCTGGGGAGACACACCTATGAGCTATTTCTGGATTATCAGTTCGATGCATACACTCTACACTACACGGCAAGACAAAGACATAGTACCAAGCAGCTAACGGTAGTAGAGGTCAGTTCTCCTAGTATGATGAAAATCTTGTTGCTGCAAAGACACGAGTTCTATGTTGTGTCTTGTCAGGTGGCCCAAGTTCATTAGATAACAGTTAGTCTGGAGAAATAAATGATTGCTTGATTTGTTTCTACCTTATCTTGGTCCAAAAAGTGTTTGGGGGAATTATTGCAGTCAAATAGGTAGTATGAAAGTATAAAACAGGCTCTAACAAGAAACCGAGCTAAAATAAACAAATATGGTTCAGCAAATTAGAAAATGCCAGGGCCAGCATGAATACCATTTGGTCTGTTTACTTCGTTCTGAGTTTACAAGAGGCTAAAGCAAAGAGAGAAACACTATTTGTTGTAAGATTTTATGTCCACACGTTATTTTTTAAAGTAGCTCAGAAGAAAGGTGGCAATTTCTGTTCCTGAGATGTTGGAGAGGTCTCTCCCTTGCTTTCTCCTGGAGAAGGTGTCTGGTGTGGTAAAGAGATCACATCTTTAACAACCCCTACAAATAATGCAGTGGCAAGCGATCCATTGTGTAAACAATGTTATAACAGTGACAATAATAAGATGAATTAACAATTACATTCCGCTTTACCGCTTAAAAAGCATGTTGACATCTAGAGTCCAGTCAGAGCCTTACAACAACCTTGTGACATGGATACTATAATTTTTATCATTATCCCTTGTAAGAGATGAAGAATTATTAAATGACTTGAAAGTTCATAGTAAGTAGTAAAAAGGGGACTAGAATATATCATCACACTCAGAATACCACATTTTAAAATTAATAATGTAAGAATTATTTAATGTATTTATAGTGTAATATTAGGTTAAATCATATGAAATTCCCTCTATTTGACCATTTTTGATTTATAGAAGTGGCAATTTCACATCATTCAGTCATAATTTATGTAGGTATGAATAAGGTTGACTCATACTTGTTTTTGTACATAAAAAATGATCAGTTTTATAATACAGTATGTAGTGTGGTAGTGAAGAGGATGGAGAAGAAAGAGAAAAAAAAGAGGAATGAAAATGCACAGTTAGGTGTTAATTGCTTAATATTTTTTCCTAAATAATTCATTTGGTAGAGAGAAACCCTTCCCACTCCCACCAGAACGATTTCCTTCTGTTCTTTCATGATCACCCAAACCCACTGCCACCAGAAAACTAGTAACACCCCAAATCTTCAAAGTACCCATTAAAATGAGATGGTAGACACAGATCAGGGAAAAGAGGAAGGCAACGTGCCCAACTGGGAGAGAGAAGGAGAGACTGGAGAAGACCTCCTCCCTGTACCTATTGAATCTGGTGTGATGGTTTGCACCTTCACTTTTGGAGGGAGGGTCTGAATGAGTTGCAGGCTAGGAATGAAATTCCAAACAGTGCATTCATTACAATCAAATTCCCCTACTCCACAAAGACTGACTACCCAGTGGAGTTCATTACAATAGCACCTGACCTGTATTTCTAGCCAGCCAAGTCTTTACTTCTCTGGGAAATACAAAAAAAAGAAAAGCCCCGGGGAAAACATTTTGTCAATTCAGTTGCTTGTGTCTGAAAACACAATTCTATGATTTTTTAAAAATGCATCTGATGTGGCTGGGCCATGCCATGGAGCAAATATTTGCCAGAGACTCTAAGATAGAAATAGAGCCAAGCTTCTTGGTCACATTTAACTTGCATGACAGCCAATGCAGAGTATCAGAAACCTGCATCTTTACTGTTTTTGCTCTCACACTACTTCAAAAATGGCCAAACAGATGTTTTTTCAATTTTACATACAAACTTCACTTCCTGGCAGTAGCAGTGTGCCAAGTTCCAGCTCAGTGCAAGTTTTTATGGCTGAATTCTAAACCCCTGACAATAGGGGGTTATAATGAAATGCTGACAGACCCCTTAGCTCCAAAAAATGCAATGGCTCAATGCAAAGGAGGATATGTGCCCGGTGAGTTCCAGCTGAGACTATGCAAGCCAATCAATCCTTTAACAAAGAAAAGTGGTTTTTCCTTAACTCCCCATGTTCACAGAGATTTCTGGGCCAGACGTACTTGTCTTTACTTTGGCCCCTATCCATAGAGAGATAGATGTCCAGAGAAATTCTCAATTGGAAGTACATGCAATCAACTTTCCTAAAATGGTTCTCTCTGCAGTCCCAAAAGATTGTCTATTTAACAAGCCTGTAACACCCATAGGGACCACTTCTTCCAAAGCAGAATAGCCACCAAGCCTATGCAGAGTTTGGGACAGAATCCCTACAGGCAGGAATCCAACCTGTCCTCATAGATTCCTACATTATGTTCAGAGCCTTAGACCATGCTCCGGGGTTCAATTGTTTTATAGTTTCAAAAACAAATATTAAGACATTCTCTATTGTAAAATATTAAATGATTACTACAGAAAATGTAGAACGTATAAAAATAGTTTTTAAAAGAACGCATACTCCCACCATAAGAACAACCTCTTTGAATTCTGATATATTTCTACTTCTTCAGAAAAGAAAAACAAAAGCCTATTAAAATAATAGTATTCTCATTACAGACAACTTGAAAAGCACGTATAGGTAAAAAGGAGGAAAGAAAAATGGCACATTCTGTGTCTACGCGGAGGGAACCATTGTTAATTTTTAAAGGATAGTCTTCCAGTCATGGATAGATACATTTTGAAAATTGCAGTGTCTGCTCTGATGCACAACTAATGAGATTCTGCCATAAGATCAATGAAAGAGAGGGTGGAAGGAAAGCAGTAAAATTACCAAAGTCACAGATATGAAGCTGGGCACCATAAAATCCTTCAGTGATGCAGACCCAGATCGTAAGAATAGGGAACAGAGATATGAGGAGTGGTGTTTGCTTTTAAAAGTTGACTACAATCATCAGGTGTTTCCCAGGAATGTGAGGATTTATTCATCTCTTGCTTTTTTTTTTTTTTTAATAGGTGGGGTTGTTATTAGAGTAACAGACAACTTTGTTTATAGGCAGTACAGCCTTAAATGAAAGAGAAAAGTTAAAATTATTTGTAAATGCTAATATGTCTATTGCTAAGGATTGTATTATTTATTTCTTCCCAAAGAAATCGAGATTTTCCCTTTTTAAAATGTAATAACCTTTACTGGTTTCTCCTACCATGTATTAAAAGTAACACAAGTTTGTTGTAGAAAATTTTGACGATATGGACAAGTGAAAGCACTACATTTAAGGATATTCATAATCCCATCAGCCAGAGATACCATTGCTAAAATTTTGGGTGTATATCACGTCCTTCTAGACTGTTGCTGCTATTTGCATTTCTAAAAATTAAAGGGGGCTTAATATGTGTTATGCAATTTTTTTCATCTGAAGGGGTGTATATTTCCATGGGATTAAATATTCTACAGCACTAGTTTTAATATTGGCATAGCATTCTATTGTATACTAAATACAATGTACCCTACTGCAGGACACTTAAGTTATTTTCCAATTTTTCATTATTATAAAAATGCCCTTGGACCTATTATTTTTGGCACAGTCATGACTATCTCCTTGGGATTAATTTCTAGAGATTAAATTAGTGGGTCAAAGGATGTGCACATTTTAAAATACTTTGATATATATTGCCAAAGACCCTCCAGAGAGGTTAATTCTTCCCTCAGAAAAGAAAGAATATTATATGTTTCCCCGCCCTGTTAATTTTTTCTTTTTCTATTTAGTAAGTGGAAAATAAGATCTTGTTACCGTTTTAATTAGCATTTTATTACGAATCAGTTTGATTGTTTCTATATGAGTCTCTCTTGGTCATTTTTATTCCTGATTTTCTTTTTTTGTGTCCCTTGCTTATTTTTCTCTTGGGGCGTTTTTCTTTTTCCAATTAGGAAAACTTATGAGCTATTGAGGATATAAGCATATCTAAATAAGTATTGCAAATATTTTTCCTAATCCGTCATTTGCCTTCTTGTGTTTGTTGCAGAAGTTTTTCATTATGCGGCAAATCTATCTTGTAAACTTCTAACCATCCTAATAGCTTCACTAGCACTGTTACAATTTTGCTTTTAAAAATAACTCTTTAATCTACTTAGATTTATTTTGGTGTTCAACAGGAGAAAGTACTCTAAACTTAGTGTTCAAATGGTTAGTGTATTTTTCTATGCATTTATTTTCCTACTAATATGAAATGTCACCTTTATTAATTCCCGTCTATACCCAGGTCTGTTTCTGAACTCTGTTTTGCTGTAAAGATTTGTCTGCCTATTTCTGTGCTAGTACAATGCTGATTTCACTGATGAAGATAAGTGCCTCTTACTACTTAAAAAAAATTTTTAAACAAAACTTCCTGTCTTTTACAGCGTTATTGTTTTTTGAAACAGATAAACATAGTAATTGTGTTTGCTGAAATGCACAAATTAAAATTCCTTTCAGTATTTTTATTATAGTTGCACTGAATTTTAAATTCATTTGAATGCATTTTGGCATTTTTACAAAATTGTAAGAACTATTTAAAACGGACATGTGCTTACTCAACTCTGCAACAATTCCTCCACGTCACTTAGTAAAGCTTGAGGTGTTTCCGCTGCCACTGCAAGGGAACCATTTTTGATCTAATGGGCTCTACTTTCCATTGAAATCTGTTATTAGAAAATAATTATCTGTACTAGTGAGTCACTTGCTGAATATAAATGGAATGGAGTATGTGTGAATGCCTAATTCACATTATACAAACCTCTTCAATGATGATGTCTGAGAGGAGGTTCTGCTGCTGTAGACACCATTTGGGGGACCGTGGTAGAATACGGGCCCCCTAAGTCCCAGCTTTTCTTTGGCCCCTAATTCTGTACCTTAGAGAAAATGAAAAGTTGGGGATTTTTTGCTTGTGGACTTTTTTGTCTTTTGTTTTTCTATTTCACTAATGCCAAACCCAAGGCTAGAAGAGATTTTGCTCAGAACCACGAATAAGACCCACTCCTCATGCTTAACCCTGTGTCCTATCTTCTTATGTGAATTAACCCAACAGTGTTTTTATTCATTTACATATTCAAGTATTACATGAGATTCTTCCAGAACTTTGTTTTCCTTTCCAATTTTTTTTTCTTTTAATTCATATTTGAGGAAAGACAGATGTACTCAGAGGCATAGCTCCTTAAATCAAGACTACTTTAAGGATAAGAAGTTTTTAGGGAAAGCTCTCCTTTTGAAGTCTTTGGATTTCAGTTCAGCGATAAAAGACATCATATGGGACTTGTGCTATTTAAGTGTTTATACAGGCAATTGGGTGGACTCGGCCCAAAATATATTTTTATAGGGAGGGAGGGGAAATGAGGGTGGAGTCGTCCATGGACATCAGAACATTTGACCTTCAATTCACCTTGTACTTAGTTGTTCAGTCATAAGTCTCGCCCATGTCCTCACTTTCAAATTTACTTTGAAGGACAATTGGTACATTGAAAACACAAAGCAAGAAATAGCACTGCTGGGCTTGGTCATTAGGCTCCAACAATACTTTTATCAAGTCATGTGACTCGGACAGTTCAGAATCTGGGAATTATACTAACACAAGTGCCTAAAACTATCAGGTGCTATATTTAAGAGTTTTGCCCTTGTGTGCTCTAGTTTACCCCTTTCTTAAGTTGAACATAGAAGGTAAAATTATCATCTTGCATGATGTAACTTGGTGGAGTATCTGACATGAAGAGGTGGGGTACTTCATCGTGTAAATTGCTTTTATTTTTCTTAGAAATTACAACACTTGGCTTTAGTCTTCCCTTAAGTCATTTTAATGTTAATACCACTAATAATGGTGTTTTTTCCTAAACATTATGTCAGGGGAGGCCAACTTGCAGCTATATTTCCCAAGAGCACTGAAAGTACGGGAGAGGGAGACAATTTTCTGAATGTTAATAAACTTTTACATTTAATGAGCACGTGGCCCATAGAGATGGCACTCTCAGAGAAGATGTTAACTCTACAGACCAAACCTCTGGAGCCTTAGGAGTTACCGGGGAAGCACATAGCTCCCAAATAGGACTTTTTTTGTAGGGTGTAAAAGTGATTTCCATTGCTGGGTAGATTTGATGATTTTTCAGGCATGTTTGGCCTCAGTCTTCTCTCTTGCCAAGCTGCTGCTTGTGAATGAAGACCTGTTCCAACATCACTTCCTGAAGCTGCCTTCCCGACTCTCCCAAGCATTGGGTACCTTCCTCTAATAGCATCATTACCATATTAGTTGTTTTATGTGTCTGTTCCTCCCACTGGACAGGGTGGCAATGTTGTCACATTCAACTTTTTTTTTTTTTTTTCAATCCCTGCAATCTGGAACAATGCCAGGAAACTAACAATTTCTCAATAAAGGTGTGCCAAATATGTGAACTGAAGGAAGATCTTAATTTCTAAACGAGGATTGTGCATTTGCTTTCCAGTCATGTCATCGAGTCCCACCGTCGGGTCTTCCAGCACATCCTCCATCCTCCCATTTTCCTCTTCAGTTTTTCCTGCTGTCAAACAGAAGAGTGCCTTTGCCCCTGTCATCAGGCCCCAAGGCTCCCCTTCACCTGCCTGCTCCAGCGGCAATGGAAATGGATTCAGAGGTAAGCGAGGGTTCTATTTTGGGGTTATACATGACACAATGTACCATAGGGTTGGCAAAGTAAGAGCAAACAGGACATCGTTGTATAGCTCAGCTGTTTACCTGCAAAGAGATGCTTTGCTGTTCTCATCATGGGATATAAATGGCTTATACAGTCAGGCAAGCACTCCATCTAAAAGCAAGATGGAGCCAAGCATGGTGGCTCATGCCTGTAATCCCAGCACTTTGGGAGGCTAAAGCAGGCGGATCACTTGGAGGTCAGGAATTTGAGACCAGCCTGGCCAACATGGTAAAACCCTGTGTCTACTTAAAATACAAAAATTAGCTGGGTGTGGTTGTGGGTGCCTGTAATCCTAGCTACTTGAGAGGCTGAGGCAGGAGAATCACTTGAACCGGGGAGGTGGAGGTTGCAGTGAGCCGAGATCACGCCATTGCACTCCAGCCTGGGCAACAAGAGCAAAACTCACTCCATCTCAAAAAATAATAAAAGTTTTTTAAAAAGCAAGATCGGGGAAAACAGACATCAGCAAACTCTGCAGGCAATGGAATTAACCATGGTAGAGCCATACATACAATTGAGGAGTGTCTGGACTTCCCAGCCCTATGCTGTCCACAGGGCCATTCTGCTACCTCTCAGAAAATGCCCAGTCACCCCATGGGATACCACGTGGTGCTTTCTGCTTACCTAATCCGCTTGCCATCACGGCCTCTTGGCACACATGGACAGGAGCCAGCAGGAGCAACCAACAAGTTCTGAGAATTCTGGTTACATGCAAGTCAAATTGATAGCAGGTGCCTGATTAGGCGGTTGTGGAGAATAGAAAGAAAAGACATACCGTTTCTAAGAACAAAAATTATCCATCCATCAAACCCATTTTTGAGCAATGTTCTAAAATATAATATGGCATGATATAACACAAATGTGATGAATATATGAAAATCAAATCATCTCATCATGGATTGGGGGCAGCCGACAGCAAAAGAACAAATTGGAAACTGCTGAGGACTGGGGCTCACCAGCAACCCACATTATTTTTAGGCTGCTCCTCTCGTGTCTTGGCAAGAAAATATTTACAACAAGTAGGGTTGGGTAAAACGAAAAAAGGGAAGAGGTTTCATTAACCCCTCATGGATCAAAGGCTGTGAGGTCAGCAGTGCTTTATGGGGAACTTTGGATGGGCTGCATTGTCCTTGGGATGGCATCTGCCTGGTGGTTTGATGATAGAGTGGAGTGTGGGCTCTTAATTCTTTTGGGACACCTGTGAGAGGTCATTCTCTTGTGGCTGAGCAGAGCTCTGGGAGGTACGTTAGGTTCCTGAGCCATCCAAACACTGGAAATGGTGGTGTCTTCTGGAAGGCAAGTGACTCGACCGAGAAACTGTCAAAACTAGAATGGAAAACCCAGCACTCAGAAACATTGTTGAAAATTATTTTACTTCTAACTAGATGAAGCAGCTGGGTCTATATGCCACCCAATGTGTGGGTAGCTGGAAACATCTGGAAATTTCATGGATTTTTTTGGCAGGGATTTTCACCCAGATGTCTAATTCATAGAGAAATAGGCTGAGCCTGTATCTAAGTGTCTCCACCTGCCCCGTCTTTCATCAAAGACCAGTGGTTTCCATCCCATCCTTAGGGGATGTGCCCAGAGTTTCTCCATGATGCCTTCATCTCCAGACAGGGAAATGAAGATGATAGCTGAATGTTCATTGTACTTTCCTTCCTCTTCCCCGTGACCTCTTCAGTGTTGATGTTTCTTTTTAAGTTCTCTGGTTTTATTCATTGACCTTAACCCGAGTAGAGGCCCAGCAAGTCTTACTGGCAAAATGCAGATTGAGACAGACCAAGGAGGGGTGCAGGCTTTCCTCCGCATTGGACGGGAGGAAGACAGGATGGATGCGGCCCTTTCCTCATTCCTGGCCACTTAACACATAGGTTCAGTTTTACTTAAAGGAAAAAAGGATACTTGACTTCCACCTGTCACCCTTTCCCCACCTCCTCTCTCAATGTGGAGCTGGTTGTCTCAGATCTTCTGTTTTACCCGGCTCTCAGCCTACGGTGTGGCCAGGACAAGTTTCTTACAGACTCCAGGGCCTGTCATCCCCACCCCACCTCTTGCTGCATGCCCACGTCTCCTGTGGTGTTACTGAAGTCAGGTTTGAGTCAGCCCAAAGAGCTGGAAGGAAACCTTGCTTGGTCTTAGTGAGGTTCCCTCTGAGGGCAGCTGCAGCAGAAACAGAAGACCCTCTCCAGGGTCCCCAGCCACACAAACTTCTGGTCACCACCCCTCAGGGTGCTCGGGCTGAGCGGCACGTTCCTGATAGGTTTATAGGAGCAGTGAATTGGTGAGTTGCATGTAGGCACAGGCTCTAGGCTCTAGCTTCATTTCTAGAGTCATTGCAAAGTTCCAAACCTCATTTGAATCCTTCAGTTCCCTCCACATTCCTCTGGTGATTTGAACCTTTAAAAGAAGAAGGGGCCAGGTGTGGTGGCACACACCTATAGTCCCAGGTACTTGGGAGGCTGAGGCAGGAGGATTGCTTGAGCCCAGACTGTGCAACATAGTGAGACCCCATCTCCAAAAGATTTTTTTAAAAAAGTTTTTATAGGTTTTTTTTAAAAAAAGAAATTAATTTTGGGGGTACAGATGGTTTTTGATTACATGGATAAATTCTTTAGTGGTGATTTGAAATTTCGGTGTACCAGTTACCTTAGCAGTATACACCGTAGCCCATATGTAGTCTTTTTAAAATTTTGGAGTAGGTTGGGGAGGAGAAAAATAGAAGCACCTGTCGATTTAGGGCAGTAGCCTAAAAAGGAATTGCAAAAAAAACTATGAAAATATCAAGTGAGGTATGGAGAAATAACAGAATCCTGAGGACAACCTCAAAGAGGATTAGCCACGGGAAGAGCGCCGGCCACAATCTCACCAGTCGTGTGTTGAGTTCTAGTTCAGCTCTTTCCAGGCTGTGTCAATCTGTGCATGCCCTTATCCTCTCAGAGCCTCAGTTTCCCAGTCTGTTAAATAGAAAATCGACAGCTATCCCCAAAGGTTGTTGCGGACTAATTTGTGTAAAGAACTAGGCAAGGTAACAGATATTTCCTACAGCCTGGCTGAGAGGAGGCGAGGGTTCACAAAGGATGCCCTCAGAGACCTTACCTTCTGCTCTTCCTCATTTTAGACCAGGTACGTGGAAGCTCAGTGTCCAGCATTGTGAAGTTCCCTTGAGTAGAGAGAGGGAGGAAATGAAGCTGACATTTAATGCACAGTCACTGAACAACAACAACAAAAATCCTGGGATCTCAGAGGCCTGCTGGGCAGGGAGCTCCATCTCTTTAGAGATACAGTGGGAGGGTGACAATGTGGGCTGAGTGCCTGGGTGATCGCAGGCTGGGGAGGAGCCCTTCTCTAGACTTCATTGCCTGCAAAGGCATGTGCCGCCCACACTCTCTGAGGCTTGCTAACTATCCTGAGCACTACAGGCAAGGTGCCGAACTGAGTGCTTTAAGAGAATTATGTCTAAGTCATGCCATTATCACCATTCTTAGTTAAGCAGTTTACCCAAGGCCACACAGGAAGAGTCTGATGACTTGAACCCAGACATGTGGACTCCAGAGCTTGTGCTCTGGCGGCCCACTGTGTCTCCAGGGACAATGAGAGTGAAATTCTTATCTTTACCCTATACCCATACCTACTTTCCACCTGGTTCAAAGGGAGATAATTGCTTTCTGTCTGTTGGCTATGGTTTCTACAAGCAAAAAGTCAGAGTCTCCACCTAGCAGACATCAAGCCTACCCAGTCTGGATGTCGGACTAGGAGGAAGGGATATATCTCAAATCTGTTCTTCTCTGTCATTCAGGGGATCTTGTTCTTTGAGCACCTCTGCTGTTCCATGAGCCCCTTTGGTATCTCTCTGAGCACGCAGAAAAGGAAGGGGCTGAGGATTTTTCTTTTTGAGACAGGGTCTCACTCTGTCACACAGGTTGTAGCACAGTGGTGCCATCATGGCTCACTGCAGGCTTGACCTCCTGGGCTCAATAAGAGATTCTCTTACCTCAGCTTCCTGAGTAGCTGAGACTATAGGCATGTACTACCATGCCTGGCTAAGTTTTGTATTTTTTGCAGAGATGGGTTTTCGTCATGTTGCTCAGACTGGTCTTGAACTCCTGGGCTCAAGTGATCCTCCCACCTCAGCCTCCTAAAGAGCTGGGATTACAGGTATCAGCCACCGTGCCGAGTCAGGAGTTTTAAATATAATAGACAAATTGAAGTTCAGAATGTGACTCAGAATTCCATGCCAGAGAGCTCCACATACAGCATGGTTCCACCTACCTCATTTATCAGCTGCTTCCAGTTGATGAGTATAGATTGTCGAGATAATATTACACACTATGTGTCTGATTCCTTTTCCAGCTCCCTCCAGGAGAAAAAAAAAAAAAAAAAAAAACCCTCCTACACTCTGGGATAATTACTAGGGTTGCTATATCTCTAAGTCATCAGGGAGTGTCCAGAATTGAACCGCCTTTATTGAAAAGTTACATTGATTCAATATATAGTAATACAGGCAAAAATAATTAAGGCTTTGCTAGCTGTGTAAGACCTTAATCCAGATCTCACAAACATTCAATAAAGGCTGTATGGGCAGGGAAATAGACGGCTGACAATTTTGCCCGAGAGGACTAGCTGATGTGGAAAAAAGGGGCAGAGAAAGAGATGGAAGCATTGAGAAAAGCAGAGAGAATTTCAGCCATTTGCTTGGAAGCTTAGTAAGCAACACTCAGCAAAATGCTTCTATTATATTGACTAATTCCTTAGATGCAATGTAGATAGTAAAATGCAAAGGATCAAATTCTAGATATGATTTTAAAGGTTCTGATGCAAGGAAACTACTCTGCCATTTTCCAAGAATGTGAAAATCCCATGGGCTTATCCTCTGAAAGCCAAGGCTGGCGGAATACATTTTGCTGTGGGATTTTTCCACATTGTGCTGGTGCTGCTTTATTTGCCACATCTAGGGAAACCCTGGGAAGTGATTCCACCCAGAGAGGCATTGTCTGAATCCTCTTGGCCCAATGGAGGGAGAAAGAATTGGATTACTCCATTTATATAGGGTGATGAAGAGTAGGAACTGGGGGCTGAGCATGGTGGCTCATGCCTGTAATCCCAACATTTTGGGAGGCTGAGGTGGGTGAATCACCTGAGGCCAGGAGTTCAAGACCAACCTGGCCAACATGGCAAAACCCCATTCTCTACTAAAAATACAAAAATTCGCCAGGCGTGGTGGCTTGCACCTATAGTCCCAGCTACTCAGGAGGCGGAGGCTGAGGCAGGAGAATCACTTGAACCCAGGAGGTTTCAGTGAGCTGAGATGGCCCCGCTGCACTCCAGCCTGGGTGACAGAACAAGATTTCACCTCAGAAAAGAAGAGTGGGAATTAAGGAACTAAATGAAGTCTTCTATTCCAGTAATCAGCATTCATTTGCAATGAGCATCAGACATGAGCAGTGAGCACCAAAGGAAGATGAGCTAATTTAAAAAAAAAAAAATGCACTCACCAAAGAAGTGAAGGGTAGATAAAAAGCTTGATTTGTAATCAACGATGCCCTGGTAAATCAACAGGCTCAGCACCTGGAAGTTCCTTTCCTGTTCCACCTAAGTGATTTGGAGGAATATAATCTGGAAGTTATTTTAGTCGAATAAAAAAATATATCATGCATATATTACAGTTTAGTTTACATGTTTACATCTGTTGTCTCATTTATACAACCCATTAATATAAAACAAAACCAGGCAAAACTTCATCAAGGTTTCCTTGTACTTCAGTGATTCCATAAGGCTTCAGTGCCTTTAATGGGCTGTCTGCTAGGAGAACGGTCCTCATATCATCTGAGGGCACTGTGTCCTTGAATGGCATCAGACTCTATCATTCCCATCCCCTGCCCCTCACTCTGTGTCATAGCCTTGAACATAAAAAGTCCCCAAGTCTCATTCCTGTGCCACTCTTTCCTTGCAGCCATGACCGGACTTGTTGTACCCCCGATGTAAAGAAGAACTGCTTTCTTATAGCACAAAACTACTTACTCTGATGGACCAATAATGAAGAAAGCGCTATGAGCTCTTACGGGGGTGTAGTGGTGCCCCCACATGAACACGATGGACACCCTTGGGTCTGCAAGGAGCCGGCATCTTACTTGGTCCCACGTCCTCCTATAGCTCTGACGGTGGCTACACAAACTGACCCTCTTGGGGACAAGGACAAAAGGTGTCATTGACGTAGTCAGTGCTAAGAGCAGAAATGCAATTCTTTGTTACGAACATTATGAAAACCACCTTCCTATGTTTGTAAAATATTTAAGAAAAAATTGGCAAACAATTAATGCTTAATATTTTGGATACTATTTGTTTTTCTTTGTAGGAAAAAAAAAGTTGAAAGTTTCTATTTTCTATGAAGCCTTTCAGATACCAATTTAGTTTATGCAGAAAAAAATTGAACAAAACAGGGTACCAGCATGGAAGACTTTCTTAAAACGCAACCTGAATTGAATGACGAAATGTTGTATGTGTGTTTGCTTATAGCTTAATCTCTAAAAAAAAAATGAACAAAAAAAGGGAAAAATTTTAAAATGTTTTACAATTATTTAAATAAATAAACGTGTAACTTATTGTAAGTAGAGGTAGAAATTAAGACCTTTTTTTTGGAAGAGAGAGGGATTTCTCTTCCTGATGTAAAATGAAAATGATGCAAACATGTAGTAACAAGTTTTAAAGGTGTGTGATTATTACTGCAGTTACTTACTAGACTCTTATCCCTTGTCCTGCACCCCCTTCTTTTCCATCATTTTATTGACCCAAGGGCAAGAACATGTAGAATCCCACAGAACAACCTAATGCAGAAACAGAGACTCTAGCACATGCACACACAAATACTCCAACCCATCAATTCATCCCCAGTTCTGTCTGATTTCTAAATAGTCCACACTCTGTGAATATTTTTTAAAAATTCATATTATTAGTTTTCAACATTCTTTCCTGAGCAATCCAGAGAATTCCTATCTTTCAGTGTGTCTCAGGCTTTCAGCATCCCAAGGAAAGAAGCGTCTCACCTTCTAGCAGAGCCAAAACCACAGACTTTCTTAACCAAGGGACCCTTTGGGAATTCCTCACCAGAACCCCACCACTCCCTCCTCTTTGGGTGCCTGGTTCAGTACAGAGGTACACAGCCCCATAGAACTTCAGAAACAGGGTTTGGAGAAGATAACTGTGTTTGATGGACTGTTTAGAGTCAGTCTTAGAACATCCAAGTCCTTTTCTAAATTTCCTCTTTTATGGCATGAAAGTCTCTTGAAAAACAGCTATCCCACTCAACACTGTTTCTAGTCAAGAATGACATGGGATGTGCGAGAGGGATATTAAAAGCCCTAATTCCCTCTTCTGATGTTCAAAGAAAGGCAAGACCAGATTCTTGGGACATCCAGAGATTAGGAACGTCGGTGTTCTATGCAGCACAGTTACCCAGCCCTTTGATGGGCTCTTCATAGCTCTTAGAAAGGAAGAACCTTGCCTTAGCTGCTAACAGTGGTTGATTCTTGAAAGCCTATGTGATCCTAGAGACACATCCAGGCATATTTGGATTGCCAATAAGGATGTCACTTGTTTCCACACTGGGGTTCTCCTTATTGACTCCTGAGCACCACAGTAGTCTATACACAGACTTAGTTTGGGGATCTTAGTTGGGACTTCAGCGTTAGAAATAGATGCAGCACTCATGGAAAAACATCATGAGTGCATCTGAGCCAATTTTAGATTACTTCATTAATTCTGCATACCTTCTCTTTGACCCATTGAGGCAGGCCCACACCTATCCAGCCCCAACTGTCTTATTTGCCTTTAACCCATTCTGGAATTACCCAATATGACTTATACTATTTCTATGCACATGAGAATTCAAGGTTTTAGAAACCTGGCATGCTTATAAGTACTGCTGACAGTCCCTCATAGTCAGGGCTTAATGCGCCAAAATACACGGAAACATAAGAGAAAAAGTCCCCCAGTGAGAAACCTGATTGATGGAAGGGGAAGAATGTGTGGAATACGAACGTTACCTTCCAAAAGTGAAGGCAGAGCAAAATTAAGCATGTTTAGCCCTGGATTTGAGCCAATCCAACATAAGGAAATTTTTTTTTTAAAGTAGCATTGCTTTTAGAACCTGTGAATTTTCCTCTTGCATGAAGATGAGTGCAGTACAGTCTTCAAAATGATTGTAGAATTTGTTGGTAGCTTTACACCGAAAGATGCGTGTAACTAAATACCAGACATCCTTGACCATTCAGCTAGAACTCTGGCAGCAACAGAGCTATTTAATTGTACAAATGTGTGTAAGGATTATTTTTAGTGTACTAATAAATTAAAAACAAAGCTACCCTGTCCTTGTTAGTCATTGCTATTCAATCATTCCAGTCCCAAGTTATTTTTGTGCCACTTGGAATACGAGTATTTCTATTGGTAACTAGAAACTCTATCCTATGTTTGTAAGAGGAGCTGTGTAAGATTTTTTTCATTTAAAGGGACAATTTACTTCATTATTTATCTCATTCTTTTGTTATAGCATTGTAATTCTTCTCAGTTTTTCTTTGCACATTTCAATATGCATGGTTTAAAAACCATTAACTTCTCTACCTTTTGTACAGTAAGGTTTCATTTCAAACTGTATAGTTTCATTTTATTGTTTTGCTTTGTCAGTTATATACAGTATAAAGTTGCTATGCACAGAGCTTTTTGTAAAGACAGCTTTTTTGTTTACTGTTTTTAATGGTCTTACTTAAAGAATATCTTGTTTGTAAAATGAATATGTCTACTTCAGTTTTAAACTTTAAATTATCCTAACAAAAAAATAAAATTTTTGTACTGTAAAAATGAGTGGACCTTTGCTTTTTCTTTTTTTGGAGTAGTAGTTTGGAATTTGTTCTTAATGTTGGCAATTTTCTCATAACTGCTGGTCCCTGAGTTCTATTTGAGGAACTCTTACTATAGATTTTGTTTAAATGGAATGTGTACTAAGTTATTCCCTTAAAGGAGAGCATATGACTTTTGTTCATTTTTCTGTGTATATTGATATATCCATCTGTTCAAATTCATTCATAAAAATAACCTCAAAACTGAAAGGATCCTGTTTGCTCTGTTGGATTTTGGCTATATAGAATTCCTGAGGCAGGTGGGCAGTCTCCTCTGATTTGAAATTGCTTGTTGAACAAATGTTAAAACTTGAGCTGTCAGACACTTGGTGAAGAATCACAGGCTAGAACACAAAGACTTGACGTCTCTTCTTAAATCATAGGAAAGGAGGGAGATGTATACTCATGGAAGAAAATAATACATAGACGATAGCTCACTCAAGAAGATAGGGCGCAGAGGCTTGGAGAAGACACCCAGACAGAGGGTTGGAGCTGTCAGAGAGGGTTCCTTCGTGGGAGGCAGGGCTGGACCAGGGCTCCAAAGACCAGCAGGAGTTTTGCAGTAGAGGAGGTTAGTAGCGAGCCCTCCAGATGGGAAGGACAACACAAAGGCATGCGAAGGGAAATTCACAAAGCAACTTAGGAGAACTGGATCCTACGTGTGATTTTTCAACCAGAGTATTCACAAGTGTACTTAAAATTGGATTAGTTCATTTCTCTCTAGGAGGGTACAGATATCTTCAAACCACACGCATTGCCCTCCTCACAGAAGTGGATGAAATGCTGCTTCGAAACACTGAAAAAGTCACTGCGTTTTTGACTTTCTCAATGAAAACTAGCTCTCTGCCTAGTTGGACGTTCTTCCCTTCGATCTCTGCATGGCTGTTGCCTTCTCATCCTTCAGGCCTCAGTTTAAATATCACCTACCGAGGGAGGCCTCCAGTGACCACCTGCGATGCAGATTCCCCTTCTTATTCTCCATAATTAAACTCTGTTTGTGCCCTTGTCGCACTTTGCATTCATTTGTTTGTTTCCTGCTGGCTGCTCCCTCCACTTTAGACAGAAAGCTCATAAGGACAGGGACCGCATCAGTCTCAACCCCATATGTGACCGAGGTTCTCAACACATGCTTGTTGGATGAGTGAACGAGCGGACTCAGTTCGGACTCCCAGAGGCAGCCCTGCCTTGTCATGTGGGAGAGGCCGCTGATTTGTTACAAACAACAGAAAATGGCATCATTGGCAGAATCCACTCCTTAGGGACTCTCTTGTCAGTCAACTAATCAAAAGAATTATGAAGTGTGTCTATAATGTAATGTGGCTGGATGTTTAACAGAGAAAACTCAAAATGGGAAGGAAATGAGGAGGAAGCAACCTCTGGCTGGTCGCCTGTTGCAGAGGTTGTTCAGCCCTGGAACTTACCCCATGTGGATTCTCTTACTCGGATGTGATTCTAGAACCAGAATCTGGATCTTTTAGGGAAATGTACATTCCATTCCTGTTCCAGGTAGGACAATGTTAACCACACACTTGAATCTCAAAGAGTGTTTGGTGCATTTACCAAATGGCAAGAAGTCCAGAGTGGCTGTTGGGCACTGAATGTGAGAGTGTTAAAATTTGAAACTTTAAGAATTAGGTGGGGACTATGTCCTAAAAGACTTTGTTCACAATGCCAAAGACTTTAGACTTCATACATTGATCTATACTGCAGGTAACGGAACTAAAAGAAACTTACGGAGTGACATGATCAACTTTAGGCTTTACATAAATCATAATAACTACAATATGGGTGATGGATTGGAGATTGGAGATATTAGAGGCAAGGAGACCAATTAGGCAAGGACCAAAGACAGTTGATGAGCACCAGTGTGCTGGGCCATTGTTTATGACTGGTGTCCTTTCTAATTGCTCAGCACCTGTGTGGCAACGGTTGTGAAATGATTTAAAATTGCTCCTGCAATTAAGATACTATTGCGATAGTCTAAACACAAATGACTCATACCTGAACTAAGGCATGACAATAGAGATGGAAAGCAGAGGAAAGATTTGAGAGAGAACGTTTTACAGTTTGACAAGAGTTACCAACTAATGAAACGCTGGAATGAAGAGAATGGGGTGACTAGAATAAATCCCAGTTTGCCAGTTAGACAATCAGATTTTGCGATATCACTAACTGAAGTAGGGAGTACAGAGGGGGAATATCTTGGGAAAGGTGGAAAGAAATGATTTTAAATTGGGGCACACCTGGCACACATCTTCCTCTTCCTTCTTGGTTCGCTGAAGTTTGTTTTCTAGCAGTTCAATCAAGAAGGACTTAGGAGAATTATGCTCCTTGGTTCATGCACACCAAAAAGAGATTATTTCTATTTGAATGGCTATTTGGTTAAGTATTAAATCTAAAATTGGGGGGTTTATACTTTGAGGATTCACAGGAGTTTTTGTTTATTTGCTGTGTTGCTGTGGCGATGTCTAAAGCCATGCTTTTCTTCACCTCTTATTTTCCTTATTTAAGCAAGGCAATCCTATAATTTTTTTGTGTAAGTCATGACACTTTTGAGAGTGAGGGAGAACACAATACATAATTATGGCTGGAAAACAGATGCAAATTGAGACTAACTCAAGGTCTCTCTATTTACAAGTGACTTGATCTTTTTGTCTGCCAGCCCCAGAGGCTTTCTATGGGAAGCCAGTCCCTTTACCAGGATACAGCTGGATGTTGATTGTCCTGTGTCGTTTTTTTTTCCCAGTGTTCCCTTTCAATGTGTAGATTCAAGTCGTCTTTTATTACTGGAAACATTTCTTTAATTATGATGTTAAAATATATTCTCTGTTCCTTCATTCTGGTCCTTCTGGTCTTCCTTTCTGGTCTTTCTGAAGACACAAGTGAGGCTCTCTAGTGTCCATTGTTTCTGTCCGTCACATCCTCTCTAAATGCACACCGTTTGCTTGCCTTTCTCACTCTTGTCTGCCTTTGTATTCCAATTTCTCAGTGGCTTTTATTTTTTCTTTCACTATTTTCACGAGTTGTTCCAGGTTATATTTCATCGTTTTCATTGTGTTGCCCAGTTTCATGGAACTACTGCATCTCTGCATTGAGCTACTGTTTCACAGAAATATTATTTTTTAAAATTATTAAGGCAATGAGCTTGATCAGAATTACCACCAGCTCCATGAGAACCTTTTTCTTTCTGGTGAGTGTCCATCAACTATCCATTGTTTTCCTTTCCTTTTTCCTTCCCCACTCCTTCATAGTGTATGCATATATATCATATTATGATACCTTTTTGATAGTATTTATCTTTGATTGAAGTGAACTTTTCCTGGACCAGCTATTTGCCAGAAATTTGGGAGGGGAGGGTCAGGGCTATGTATTAGGATAACAAAAATTCTTATTTCAGAATTCTTATGTGTATACATGCGTGTGTGTGTGTGTGTGTGAGAGAGAGAGAGAGAGAGAAAGAGAGAGAGAAAGAGGGAGAGAGAGGGAGAAAGAGAGAGAGAGAGAGAGAGAGAGAGAGAGAGAGAGAGAGAGAGAGAGAGAGAGAGGGAGAGAGAGAGAGAGCACCTTTTTTTTTTTTTTTTTTTGAGAAGGAGTCTTGCTCTGTCACCAAGGCTGGAGTGCAGTGGTATGATCACGGTCCACTGCAACCTCTCCCTCCTGGGTTCAAGTGATTCTCATGCCTCAGTCTCCCAGGTAGCTGAGATTACAGGCATGCATCACCACATCTGGTTAATTTTTGTATTTTTTAATAGGGTCAGGGTTCGCCATGTTGGCCAGGCTGGTCTCGAACTCCTGGCCTCAAGTGATCCTCCTCGGCCTCCCAGAGTGCTAAGATTATAGGTGTGAGCCACCGCACCTGCTGGACCACTCTTCCTTGCCAACTGGCCACTTCTTACATCTATGGCTTGTTTGGGTGATTTCCTCATTCAGTTCTGCCTACTGAGCTTCATCTTTCTGCTAGATGAGGCCCAGAGATATGTCTGCAGTCAGACTACATGCTCATCCCAGTGGCTACAAACAAGAGGCTGCTGGTTTGGGCCTTTGAGATAGTCCTACTGTTTCCCCTCAGCTTTGTCTGACATTGCAGCTGAAGCAGGCTTTCTCAGTCTCTCCACATTCCTGTTTGATTTTCACAGCCATTGCCACCCCTTTCTCATACATTGTGATTTGGGGTAACCTGTTTTCCCAGTTTCATCAAAAAATAAATTCATGCCTCTCTTTCTCATCTCTCTATTTTCTTTTGAGTGATTCTGAGAGGGAAGTGGTGGAAAGGTCGTAGAATGGCACTTTAGCCTGGATGTCAGCATCATGGTAATTCAAGAAAAAGGGAGAACTACAAAGCACCGTGAACTTCATTCTACCACCGCGTATCAGCTTACCTCTGACCTCGCAGACTACCCTTGATAACCAGCTCTGTGGCCCAGCTCAGTGACACTTTTCACTTTCTCCATTGGATCCTGCCAAATACAGATAATACAACACAGGCAATTTCCTAAATAACAAATAAAAGTGATCATCCAGCTGAAGTTTATTATGCTGAATAATACACAGAAAGGAATTCATTGCCTGGCTCTTGGAAATCTGTTGAAGGGCACACAAACTGTCACACCATTGGGAGTATTGAAGGAGGTGGTTTTTTATTTATTTCCCTAAAACTGAGCCCACCTTTTATAGCAAAACCTTATTTTCAATTCATTTTATGAATCAGAGATCTGGATTCAAATTCAAGTTCTAGAATCCTTAACTATGCAATCGTGAATAAATCACCACATTCTTCTCAAGTACAAAACAAGGACAAGGACAACTACACAGGCATATATGTATACGTAGATACATGCATATGTGTGTATACATATAACTACATTCATACATAAAATAGTTATTAGGATTAAATTTTTAAAAATACGTATTTTAGAGAATGTAAGCTCAATGAAGGTTGAATTCATTTATCTGGCTATTTCCTTCACTACTATATTCCTAGCACCTAGCATAGTATAATACTTGACAAAAGCAGGCACTCCATAAAAAAATTAACAATTTATTGAATATGTAAAATACTTACATGTGACAGAGATTCAGTAAATCCAGCAACAAGAGCATCTTCAACATGGGCTTTTGGAAACACAGACTTGGATTTGAATCCCAGCTCTCCCACTTGCCAGTACCAGCAAGGGAAGGGAACAAGCAGTGACACAGCATTCTCTGGTTCATCATCTTTGAAAGAGCAGGATGTCAACACCTGGTCCTGCCTTGGGGGTCAGTTAACATCTTCCTCTCAACAGCCCCGCTTGCTTATCTAATGGGTACTAAAAAGGAAAGCAGTCAAGATACGGTTTCACTGTAGTTCATTTGTGGACAAAAGAGTGACTAGCAATAGGACCATTATTTGGCCACAGATATTCTTTGATCCAACAGTAAAAATTAGGTTAGAACAATGGGCCCCATACCCAGGAAATAGCTCCCAAGCACTCAGAGTGCTTGGAAGTGAGTGGTACAGCCAGGAGAAACCACAGTCCCAGGTCTTTGTAAGCAATAGAAAAAAAAGAGTAAAGATGTGTCCTAACCACCAGTCCATTTTCTTCTATTAAAAGTTAACAAGAATTTTTTATCAGAGACTAGAACATCTGGTGTGTCATGGCTATGACTTTTGAGAACAAAGCAAACATTGTTTTCAATCCCAGATTTTCACAAGTCCAAGAGTTTGAACCCATGAAAAATTGCTCTTAAAACAAGAATGAGACCAAAATGACTTTTAATACAAAATCCAAATATCACCACTTCTGAACTGAGCAAGAGCAGAATAGTTGCATAGCACTCTAAGTGTCCCAAAGATTAGGGTTACATAAATTTGAAATATTATAGTCATTAAATATAAATAATAATACTTGTTGATAATAATGATAATGACTAATACAGTGGAAATGCTAAACTTCCACTCTTTCCACTGTGGAGTAGCAGAATGAGTGTGAGCATTGGAAACCAACAGACATGAGTTCAAATCCTATCTCCATCCCTCACTATAATTACTTTACAAGCTGCAATTTCACCATCTGTAAAAATGGTGATAAGAAGACCTTTATGCCAAGAGTCTTTGCCTGCCAAGATTGTTGTGATGTTTAAATACAATAATGAATGTCATAGTGGCAGACACAGTAAGTGTTCAGCTCTATATGTTTGTTTCTTTCCCCTTAGCCTGGGATAAAAAATTAACATGTGTTTATCTGGAAAGCCACCCATCGCTCTTTCCTTACAACTCCTCCCTGGCAGCACAGAAAAGAGGATTATTAATTAGCCAGTGTTTGTGAAACACTTAGAAGATGAAAGTGCTGAGTGCGGAACAGCACCATTTACATCACAATACATGGGTTGGCTGCTCCTTCAAGTGGATCCACTTACAATGTAAGGCAGGCCTAATGGATGTGTTCCTGTCATTCAAAAATCAATGTGGGAGTCTCTGGAAAAGGCATGTGTCTGCCTGCTGTGCTATAGCCAGTCCAATGCAGTAGGCAGACAATCTTGAAGAGGCAATAGATGGATAATGCTCTAACACAGTGATCCTTAACTTTTATGGCACCAGGGACCAGTTTTGTGGAAGGCAATTTTTCCACGGACCAGAAGAGGGGGATGGTTTTGGATGATTGAAGTGCATTACACTTATTGTGCACTTTATTTCTATTATTACATTGTATTAATAATATGTGATGAAATAATTATAAAACTCACCATAATATAGAATCAGTGGAAGCCCTGAGCTTGTTTCCCTGCAACTAGATGGTCCCATCTGGGGGTGATGGAGACAGACACAGATCATCAGGCATTAGATTCTCATAAGGAACACCCAACAGAGATCCCTCACATATGCAGTTCCAATAGGGTTTGTGCTCCTATGAGAATCTAATACTGTCGCTGACCTGACAGGATACGGAGCTCAGGCAGTAATGCAAGAGATGGGAGTGGCTGTAGATACAGATGAAGCTTTACTCGCTCACCTGCCGCTCACCTCCAGCTGTGTGGCCCTGTTCCTAACAGGCCATGGATTGGTACCAGCCCATGGCCTAGGGGTTGGGGACCCCTGCTCTAATAGCCATGGTAATGAGAAACCAGAAAGGAGGTCAAAATTGTATCTAATTGAAACCTACAAATAGCCCTAAATTCCCTTTAGCAACAACAAGGGTATCTGGTGGATTTTGTTTTCACATTGTCTCCTTTCCCTGGCAGATCTTAGGAGAAGAAAATCAATTCTACATAAATGGCAAAAGCAGTGTTCCCCAAGCTGGGGCTGACAGACCCCTAGGAAAAAAGCATCATGTCCTAGTGGAGGAGCTGGAAGCTGTAGATCTCCAACACCGATTTCCAGTATTTGGTTCTCCACTGCTCCTGATCACATGGGAAGATTACACTTTCCCCTGTTGTTTCAGCAAAACATCATCCATCACTGTAAATTAGTGTTGTTAATATTGAACTTATTGATTTTGTGGTTTTCATGGTTTTTACTTTGTGAATTATTTTTATTAAAACAAACATATATAAAAGCATTTGAATGGAATCTTAAATTTTAGCTTTGTGCAAATTTTAATACAATTCCAAATAATTTACAAATAATTTAAGAAACACCACAGCCTTTTAAAGTTTAAAAATTTTTTTTCTTAATCCTAAATTCTTAATTTGGAAATATATTACTCAGATTTGAGGATCACTGAACTATGAGAATGAGAAAAAGGAGGAAAAGTCTTAGTAATCGACAAATTGGGTCATCATTCCTTGAATACTCAAGACTTGGCTGCATGTTGATTCCTGTGTTCTGTCTTCTGCACCAATAGAAGAAACCTCCATGTATTATTCCAGTATTTTACTTTTACCTCTGAATTATGCTCATATCCACAAATCCCAGCCAAGGGCCTATTGAATAATTGTCCCCACATGTAACATTTTCCTGGTGATGTTTTCCTTTCCTTGATCCTATGAAATATAGAAATGTGTTTCTAATTATTAGCAGAACCACCTGGTAACTGCACCATATCATCTCAATAATATGACTCTTTTTTTTTTTTTTTTTTTTTTTTGAGACGGAGTCTCGCTCTGTTGCCCAGGCTGGAGTGCAGTGGCGCGATCTCGGCTCACTGCAAGCTCCGCCTCCCAGGTTCACGCCATTCTCCTGCCTCAGCCTCCCGAGTAGCTGGGACTACAGGCGCCCACAACCGCGCCCGGCTAATTTTTTGTATTTTTAGTAGAGACGGGGTTTCACCGTGGTCTCGATCTCCTGACCTTGTGATCCGCCCGCCTCGGCCTCCCAAAGTGCTGGGATTACAGGCGTGAGCCACCGCGCCCGGCCCCCAATATGACTCATTTAGTATACAGTTTGGTAGAACTCAGTCATGTTTGACGCCATCCAAGAAAAATTAGTTAGGACAATAACCTCACATAACACAGGCTCACCTATAACCAAGGTGATCATATTTTGTTAGCCAATAGTAAGAAATTATGACTTGACAAGTATAAATATATCTGAAATTGGAGTTGTCCTGGAAAAATCCAGGACATACAGATTTCTATGGCATAAGGCACAAAAATCACCTATGAAGTGATGCTGTGGTGTCTTCGTTTTCTTAAGAACTTAAAGCAACTGGTTCTTCTATCCATTGTCCTTACACCTGTACATGTGGGCGGAGGCCCAAGAATCTATCACTTCCTTGAATTCACTGAGTGTGAAGGAGGTGAGCAAAGAAATTAACCAGCTCTTCTGGGAAACTTACCTCTGCCTTTGCAGGGAAACTGAATAGAAATCTCTTCCTGCATAATAAGGATTTTACAAAACTGACCCCTTCTTTAGACTTGGCAGGGTTGGCATGCTGATGAGGGAAGAGGTTGTCCAGATGCCTAAGAAAATGCTTATATGTCAGGCTAAATTTTTCTTCTATGTTGAATCATGGCCCAAGGACCCCCAAATTTGTAAGCCTGTGCTAATTTGCATCGATAGCTTCCATACTCTTTCTTAATTCTTTGTTTTTATTCTTACTGTTTTAAGTATGAATGTCAGAGAGTGGAAGAAGAGATCAAATGAAGAGAGGGCATGGCATAGATTTGATCTTCCAATAGAGAATAGAAGAAAGGTTTCTTAGTATAGCAGTCCATTCTGGCATGGAACTGAGTACCATGGAAAGTTCAGTTAAGGAATTTTGAGAGACCTTGGGCACAGGAAGGAGCAGTCAAAGAGAAATCAGAAGTAGCACCAAAATTCTAACCTGTAGGACATATTTTGATATTGGGAGTGGACGGGGGCTATAGGTTCATTAGAACACAGGAGATGAGATTGATGGCATCCACCCACAAGAAATGATAGCAGAAAGTGGAACCGCACCTTGAGGTTCATCAGAGTGGCAGAGGAGAAGGCACCTGTGGCACAGGCAGCAGCTGGAGGAGGTGTGAGGGAGCTAAGAAGATGCAATAAAAAGATGAGGGATAGGCCTGGGAAGGATGATTTCCCCAACATGTTCCAACCTGGTTTCCAAAAACCAGTGACTCCAACAATGGTAACAAAGAAAATGACATAAACTACATGAGTACTAAGAGCCAAGCCAGGTTGGCACACAAAACCAACATAGAATACACAATTTAATAGTTGTAGTCTACTTATGAAAGTTGTGCCACCACCATCCCTACCTAATTTGAGAACAGCTCCATCACCCCAAGGTCTTAAATGCCTTTTCCCTTGGATCTATCTTTCCATATTTCTTTAAGAAGTGCCCTTTTTTGGTGTCCTGTCTCAAGCATGGGTGGAAATGCCAGGTGAGCCTGCCTGTTGTGCCAACCTCCATGCAGTAGAGACCTTCACAAGGTATCCTTTCCCCCAGCAAGGCTTAGTCACGTGCACATAATGCTGTATGGGGCTCTTTTAAGCACATAGGGTAGCTTATGTCTGAAGCAGGCAGCTGGGCTGCAATGGAAGGACTTAGAATCAGAAGGGCTACTTTCAAATCTCAGTTGAACTCTTGATTGTGTCAGCTCTTGACCTCTCTGAGACTCCATTCCTTGTTCTGCAAAAATGGGCCAACTTCTCCTTATCTTGTGAGGGTAAGAATGAAATGAGGTGACTCCTATGAACACAAGTAACACAGAGAAGGGATCAACACACATGAGTAGAATTCAATGTTCTTGAATGTAAATGAAGAAATCAAACTTTTTAAAAAAGGGATTGTTTTTCAATTCTCCCACACAGATAAGTAATAAATCATCAGTAGGCAATTATGGAGAAGTCTTCCCAAAATGAGATTAGGGTGGGGGCAGGGCCAAGATGGCCGACCAGAAGCAACAACGTTCGGAGGCTCCCATTGAAAAAAAAAACATAGTAAGTGTGTGAATCCTTTACCAGCAACCAAGGTATCCATGTTCTCTCCTCAAAATTGACTAGAGGGCTGGTGTCACCCACGGAGAGAAGGAAGAACAGTGTGCTGCAGCGGCACACCTCAGAACCACACAGGGAAGGGGAACCTCCTCCCCGCAGCCAAAGGAGGTGGTGAGTAAGCCTGCTACCCGTGCTACCCAGCCACGGAAACTATGCTTTTGCCATGGACCTGTGCAACCCATGGATCGGAAGATCCCATTTGTGAACCCACGCCACCAGGGCCTAGCATCCTAACTACAGAATGCTTACAGCCTCTCAGCTGGAATCTGTTTAAGCCTAACTGAACTCCCCGGGGGAAGGGCGACCAACATCAGCTATGGCTGCCTGCTGTCTAAGCCGGTTGAGCTCCTTGGGGGAGAGGCAGCAGCCAGCACTGGGACTCACAACTGCCTAACATGCTAAGCTCCCTGGGCAGAGGAAGGGGCAGCACTCATTTCTATAGCTCCAGGCTATACTTTTCCCCTGTTGGAGCCAGGGAGACTGGACAGCTTGGCCCCAAGACTTGTCCTCACAGCCCAACACAACGGCTGTGGCAGTCTGTGGCCAGAGTGCCTCTTCAGAACTAACCCTGACCCATCTTTCCTCATTGGGTGGGGCTTCCCTGCGGGATTTCCAGTAACTCCAGCCAGAGGATCAGGGACACAATTCAGATCTCCCTGGGCATGAGCCCCCTAGCGGGAGGGGTGGCCATAGTCTCTGCGGACTAGCAGACTTAACCTCTCCTCCTGGCACTTCTGAGGAATCCAGGCAGCCCAGATGAGCGGGTTTACCCCCAGTGAAACACACCCTCTCCACCAAGAAATGAAGAACAAAGTGCTTCGTTAAAGGTGTCCTGCTCCCCGTGCTACCCAACTGGATGAGACCCTCCAACAGGGGTTGTCAAACACCCTATATAGGAGCAATCCTACCGGCATCAGGTTGGTGCTCCTTGAGGTCAGAGGTCCCAGAAGAAAGAGCAAGCACCCATCTTTGCTGTTCTCCAGCTCCGTAAGTGACATCTCCAGGCTTGGGAAAGAATTGGATGAATAGGGCCTAAAGTGAACCCCCAGCAAACTGCAGCAGCCTTACAGAAGAGGGACCTGACTACTGAAAGAAAAAGAAACTAACAGAAAGCAACAACAACAGCATCAACCACAACAAAAAGGCCCCCACAAAAACCACATCCAAGGGTCAGCAGTCTCAAAGACCAAAACAAGGCAAACTCACAAAGAGGAGAAAGAATCAACGAAAAACTGCTGAAAACTCAAAATGCCAGAGTGCCTCTTTTCCTCCAAATGATTGCAGTGTCTCTCCATCTAGCATTCAGAACTGGACAGAGGATCAGATGGAAGAATTGATGGAAGTAGGCTTCAGAAGATGGGTAATAACTACAATGAGCTAAAGAAGCAAGTTCTAACACAATGCAAAGAAGTTAAGAACCTTGATAAAAGGCTAGAGGAAATTGCTAACTGAAATAACAGTTTAGAAAGAAACATAAACTACCTGATGGAATTGAAAAACACAGCACAAGAACTTTGTGAAGTATACACAAGTATCAACAGCCTAATTGACCAAGCAGAAGAAAGGATATCAGAGTTTGAAGACCACCTTACTGAAGTAAAACATACAGACAAGCACAGAGAAAAAAGAATGTAAAGGAATGAACAAAGCCTCCAAGAAATATGGGACTTCACAAAAAAGACTGAACCTATGATTGATTGGAGTACCAGAAGGAGATAGAGAGAATGGAAACAAGCTGGAAAACACACTGCAGGATATTATCCAGGAGAACTTCCCCAACCTAGCAAGACAGGCTCAACATGCAAATTCAGGAAATACAGAGAACACCATTAAGATACTCCACGAGAAGATCAACCCCAAGACATGTAATCTTCATGTTCTCCAAGGTTGAAATCTTCATTTCAACCTTGAAATGACCTAAGAGGAAAACCTCTTAAGGGCAGCCAGAGAGAAAAGCCAGGTCACCTACAAAGGGAAGTCCATCAGACTAACAGCAGACCTCTCAGCAGAAACTCTACAAGCCAGAAGATATTGAGGGCCAATATTCAACATTCTTAAAGAAAAGAACTTTCAAGCCAGAATTTCAAATCCAGCCAAACTAGGCTTCATAAGCAAAGGAGAAACAAAATCCTTTCCAGACAAGCAAATGCTGAGAGATTTCATTACCAGGCCTGCCCTGCAAGAGCTCCTAAAGGAAGCACTAGATATGGAAAGGAAAAACCGGTACCAGTCACTGCAAAAACACACAAAAATATAAAGACCAATGACATTATGAAGAAACTGCATCAATTAGTGTGCAAAATAATCAAATAGTATCATGAAGACAGGATCAAATTCACACATAACAATACTAACCTTAAATGTAGATGGGCTAAATGCCCCAATTAAAAGACAGAGACCAGCAAATTGGATAAGGAGTCAAGACCCATTGGTGTGCTGTATTTAGGAGACCCATATTATGTGCAAAGACACACAGAAGCTCAAACTAAAGGAATGAAAGAAAATTTACCAAGTAAATGGCAAGCAAAAAAAGCAGGACTTGCAATCCTAGTCTCTGACAAAACAGACTTTAAACCAGAAAAGAAGGGCATTACATAATGGTAAAAGGAACAATTCAACCAGAAGAACTAACTATTATAAATATGTATGCACCCAATACAGGAGCACCCAGATTCATAAAAAAAGTTCTTAGAGACCTACAAAGAGACACAGACTCCCATACAATAATAGTGGGAGACTTTAAAACCTCACTGTCAGTATTAGACAAATCAATGAGACAGAAAATTAACAAGGATATTCAGGACTTGAACTCAGCTCTGGACCAAGCTGACCTAATAGACATCTACAGAACTCTCTACCCCAAATGAACAGAATATACATTCTTCTCAGTGCCACCTGGCACTTATTCTAAAATCAATCATATAATTGGAAGTAAAATACTCAGCAAATGAAAAACTACTGAAATCGTAACAGTCTCTTAGACCACAGTGTAATCAAATTAGAACTCATGATTAAGAAACTCACTCAAAAGAACACAATTTCATGGAAATTTAACAACCTGCTCCTGAGTGACTCTTTGGTTAAGAATGAAATTAAGGCAGAAATCGGCAAGTTCTTTGAAACCAATGAGAACAAAGAGACAACGTACCAGAATCTCTGGGACATAGCTAAAGCAGTGTTAAGAGGGAAATTTATAGTACTAAATGCTCACATCAGAAAGCTAGAAAGATCTCAAATCAACACCCTAACATCACAATCAAAAGAGCTAGAGAGGCAAGAGCAAATTAATCCAAAAGCTAAAAGACAAGAAATAACCAAGATCAGAGAAAAATTGAAGGAGACAGAGACATAAAAAACCCTCCAAAAATTGGCAAATCCAGGAGCTTAAAAAATTAGCAAAATAGGTAGACTGCTAGCTAGACTAGTAAGAGAGAGAAGAATCAAATAGACAGGACACAATAAAAAATAATAAGGGGGATATCACCACTGACCCTACAGAAATACAAACTACCATCAGAGAATACTATAAACACCTCTACATAAATAAAGTAGAAAATCTAGAAGAAATGAATAAATTTCTGGAGGCATACACCCTACCAAGACTAAACCAGGAAGAAGTTGACTCCCTGAAAAGAGCAATAACAAGTTCTGAAATTGACACAGTAATGAATAGCCTACCAACCAAAAAAAGCCCAGGACCAGACAGAATCACAGCTGAATTCTACCAGAAATACAAAGAGGGGTTGGTACCATTCCTTCTGAAACTATTCCAAAAAATTGAAAAGGAGGGATTCCTTCCTAATTCATTTTATGAAGCCAGAATCATCCTGATACCAAAACTGGGAAGAGACACAACAAAAAAAGAAAACTTCAGGCCAATATCTCTGATGAACATCAATGCAAAAATCCTCAATAAAATACTGGCAAACCGAATCCAGCAGCACATCAAAAAACTTATCCACTATGATCAATTTGGCTTCATCCCTGGGATGCAAGGCTGGTTCAACATATACAAATCAATAAATGTAGTCCATCACATAAACAGAACCAAAGACAAAAACTACATGATTATCTCAATAGAAGCAGAAAAGGCCTTTGACAAAATTCAACTTCCCTTCATGTTAAAAAATTCTCAATAAACTAGGTATTGATGGAACATTATCTCAAAATAACAAGAGCTATTTATGACAAAACCACAGCAAATATCATATTGAATGGGCAAAAGCTGGAAGCATTCCCTTTGAAAACCAGTACAAGACAAAGATGCCCTCTCCCACCACTCCTATTCAACATAGTATTGGAAGTTCTGGCCAGGGCAATCAGGCAAGAGAAAGAAATAAAGGGTATTCAAATAGGAAGAGAGGAAGTCACATTGTCTCTGATTGCAAATGACTTGATTTAATATTTAGAAAACCCCATCATCTCAACCCCAAAACTCCTTAAACTGGTAAGCAATTTCAGCAAAGTCTCAGGATACAAAATCAATGTGCAAAAATCACAAGCATTCCTTTACATCAACAATAGGCAAGCAAAAAGCCAAATCATGAATGAACTCCCATTCACAATTGCTACAAAGAGAATAAAATACCTAGGAATAAAATTTACAAGGGATGTGAAGGACCTCTTCAAGGAGAACTACAAACCACTGCTCAAGGAAATAACAGAGGACACAAACAAATGGAAAAACATTCCATCCTCATGGATAGGAAGAATCAATATCATGAAAATGGCCATACTGCCCAAAGTGATTTATAGATTCAATGCTATTCCCATCAAACTACCATTGACATTCTTCACAGAATTAGAAAAAACTAAATTTCAAATGTAATCAAAGAAGGCCCTGTGTAGCCAAGACAATCCTAAGCAAAAAGAAAAAAGCTGGAGGCACCATGCTACCTGACTTGAAACTATACTACAAGGCTACAGTAACCAAAACAGCATGGTACTGGCACTAAAACAGACACATAGGCCAATGGAGCAGAACAGAGACCTCGATATAACACCACACATCTACAACATCTGTTCTTTGACAAACCTAACAAAAACAAGCAATGGGGAAAGGATTTCCTATTCAGTAAATGGTGCTGGGAAAACTGGCTAGCCATATGTAGAAAACTGAAACTGGACCTCTTTCCTTACACCTTATACAAAAATTAACTCAAGATGGATTAAAGACTTAAATATAAACCCAAAGCCATAAAAACCCTAGAAGAAAACATAAGCAATACCATTCAGGACATAGGCATGGGCAAAAACTTCATAACAAAAACACCAAAAGCAATGGCAACTAAAGCCAAAATTGACAATGGGATCTAATCAAACTAAAGAGCTTCTGCACTGCAAAAGGAACTAGCATCACAGTGAACAGGCAACCTACAGAATGGGAGAAAATTTTTGCAATCTACCCATTTGACAAAGGTCTAATATCCAGAATTTACAAAGGACTTAAACATATTTACAAGAAATAAACCACCCCATCAAAAAGTTGTCAAAGAATATGAATACTTCTCAAAAGAAGATATTTACACAGTCAACAAACATATGAAAAAAGCTCAACATCACTGATCATCAGAGAAATGCAAATCAAAACCACAATCATATACCATCTCATGCCGGTAAGAATGGCGATTAAAAAGTCAGAAATCAATAGATGATGGTGATGCTGTGGAGAAATAGGAATGCTTTTACACTGGTGGTGTGAATGTAAATTAGTTCAACCATTGTGGAAGACAGTATGGTGATTCCTCAAGGACGTAGAACCAGAAATACCATTTGACCCCGCAATCCAATTACTGGGTATATACCCAAAGGATTATAAATCATTCTACTATAAAGACACATGCACATGTATGTTTACTGCAGCATTATTTACAATAGCAAAGACATGGAACCAACACAAATGTCTATCAGTGACTGACGGGATAAAGAAAATGTGGTACATATATACCATGGAATACTATGCAGCCATAATGAGATCATGTCCTTTGCAGGGACATGGATGAATCTGGAAACCATCATCCACAGTAAACTAACACAAGAACAGAAAACCAAACACCACATGTTCTCACTCATAAGTGGTAGTTGAACATTGAGACGACATGAACACAGAGAGGGGAACATCACACACCAGGGCCTGTTGCAGTGGTGGAGGTCAGGGGTGGGAACTTAGAGGTTGGGTCAATAGGTGCAGCAAACCACCATGGCACATATATACCGATGTAACAAACCTGCACGTTCTGCTCATGTATCACATTTTGTTAGAGGAAATAAAGAAAAAAATAAAACGAGATTAGAAGAACTGAAGAAATAGACTAGAGGTGTCTAGTACTCTTGCACTGATGACCTTAATGGTAAAAAAGAAACACAGAAAGATAGATCCAAAGGAAAAAGTGTTTAAGGCCTCGGCATCATGGGACTGTTGTAAAATTAAATTGGGATGATGGTGGCACAACTTGAAATAAAAAGATTACCCTCAGTAATGTGGGTGGGCCTCACCCAATCAATTAAAGGTCTTCAGAGCAAAATCTGAGGTCTCCAAGAAAATAAATTCTATCTCAAGACTGTAACATCACCTCCTGCCTGCGTTTTCAGCCTGCTGGCCTGCCCTACAAATTTCAGACCCCACAATTTTGTGAGCTAATTCCTTTACAAAATTGAATATTTTCTTCCCTTTCTACACACACACACACACACACACACACACACACAAATTCGTTGTTTCTCTGGAGAGTCTTTATGAATATATATACTTAAAACAAGTGAAATTTATTGTATGTAAATTACATATCAATAATTTTTAAAACACTAGATACCATATGATTCTATTTATATAAAATTCTAGAAACTGCAAACTGATCTATAGTGGGATTGGGGAAACTTTTGAGGGTGAAGAACATATTCCTGATCTTGATTGCGGTGATGGTATCATGGGTGTTTACACGGCCCAGACTTACCAAAGTGTGCACTTTATTATCAATTCTACCTTATTAAGTGTTATCTTTAAGAGACACAGAAAGACAAAGCCAAAGAGGAAACTGTCTGAGGCTCAGTACAGATGTGGCTTATGTTGCCTCCATGGTTCCTCTTCCTCCTGCTCCTGCCCTGGTGTCCTTAGGCTGCCCAAAGATCGGGGGATGGAAAGGAACACCCTGCCCCCAGTGGATGCAGGCCCACCCTCAAGGACTCTGGGGGCATCCTGTTCCTCCTCTACTTCAGGTGAAGATGCCAGCAAGAAACTGCTCTCTGGACACATAGTGAGCCCATACATCACTGGAGATAAAGTAGGAAAACAGTGAAAATCCAGTCTTCTATCAGCAGAAAGAATGCTGATAGAGACAGTCTTGTGGTATCCTCGCTTGCAAGCACTCAGGAATCAATTTATCTTGGAACCAATGTTTTGTCCTAAAAGAGTGGGACACAGAGCATCTGTCCTCTCCCTATAGCACAAGCACAGCTGGTCAGAGAACACAAGTTTCCAGAGTCAACCAAAGTGTAAAACTATAGGGTCAAGAGTCAACAGAAAGAACTGTTTCCCTCTGAGAGATGAGTAAGGAGAAAGAATTTCTTAGCACAGGGGTGTCAACCATGCTTCTCTAAGAACTCAGGCAGGAAGCTTCTGCTCACACGGAACCTTGAGCAAGTCCATCCATCAGCAAAGGCTTAGGAAAAGCACCCAGGTATGTCCCAGGATAGACAAGGAGGACAACATACACACATAGTGGAGAACAGGTGAATGTACAAAAAAGCTATGGTCCAGGTGAGCATGAAGACCAGCTTGTTATGTGCACTTGCTGAGAGCCGTGGGGAAGAGAAAGCGTGATGTCATGTCAGGGCCACCATAAGGATTTATTCATGGCCATGGACCAGGAGTCTGCTCCACTGAGTGGCTTCAGCCATTCTTAGCTATACTTTTCTCGTCTACATGATGTTTGGGAGTATAAGACCACTCAAGATGTTTCTATAGCTACCACAGAATTATTTCAGACAAGGTTCTGGTGCCCAGAGTTAGCCAAGAAGAGAGGCTGGCCAGGTTCCCAGGGCCAACCTGGCACTCTCTGGGCAGGTCATGGTTTGTACCCTGATTCCTCCATCAGAGCTGGCAGCAATGTGAATGGCACTCCAGGAATTTACAAACCCAGGGATTACTGGAGCTTCCAGGTTACCTGGAGATGATGGGTTTTTTTGAAGCTAAAACTACGGAAATTTATTTTCTCACGGTTCTGGTGCCTGGAAGTCCAAGATCAAAGTGTCAGTAGAGTTAGTTTCTTCTGAGGCCTCTCTCCTTGACTTGCAGACAGCCACCCCTTCACTCTGTCCTCACCTGGCCTTCCCTCTTGCATCTCAGGCCTACCTGGGGATGATTTAAGCTCCTGGCTACAGAGGAAGGTGTTGAGTTTGTGTGTGTAAAACAGATAGTGCCAGATGTAGGAAACAGAGAACCCTGGGACAGTGGGGTTGAGAGGTGACAGAAACACAAAATTCACCTTAAAAAAAAAAAGCTGAGATTCACATTCAAGTGACTTAGTTCATGGGCCTTTTGACCATGGAACAATGACTTGGTTTTTCTGAGCTCATTCTATCATCTATAAAATGGGCCTAAGGAACTAGCTCACGGCATTGCTGTAAGACTGAAATGAGATAATAATGTCACAGTGCCTGTGAACATGCTTTATTTTTTAATTTGTACAAATGTATGGGGTACAAGTGCAATTGTGTTGCATGCATAGATTTCGTAGTGATCAAGACAGGGCTTTGAGGGTATCTATCATCAGAATAATGTACATTGTACCCACTAATCAATTTCTCATCATTCTCCCCCCTCCACCCCCTCCCCCTTTCTTGTTTCCATTATCTTATTATACCACTCTCTACAGCCATATGAATGCACTTCATAAGCGGCAAGGCCAGCACACAAGTGCACAGATGAGTGGACGGCTTGACATTGCTTGGAGAGCCTCACTATGCATGGAAGAGGCAGGTTTATCAACACACGGCTACAAGATGACCCCTCCCAGGGAACAGGCATGAGCCAGGGGCTGTGGGAGCTGGAAGGACAGACTCAGCCCTGCCTAGGAAGGGCTAGAAATTAACAGATGCAGCACTGTGTACACTACTGCTGTTTATGAAAACCATGGGCTAGTGCATTTTAATTCATAAAAAGACAATAGGATTCAGATATTTTTAATTTTCTATTTAAAAAAAAGAAATCAGTAAGTGCAAGGAGCCTCCCACACTTAGCCTCTAATGCTCCTACCAAGCCCATAATTGGCTGTTGCTATCCATGTTTTACCAGCAACTGAGGCTAAGACAGGTTAGGGACGCAGGCAAAAGTCCCAGAGCCAGGTGGTGACAGGCCAGAATCTAGCCCTGCCACCAATACTCTTGTTTCCTACTGTAATTTAAAAATACTATAAGCAAGACGTTATAGTTTTTGAATTTAAAAATCTTTTAAAATAAGATTATTGTTTTTCTGTGCTAGATTCAAGCTGAGCTTTGGAAATGAAGAAAAAATTGAGAGAACTTGGAAAGGTTTGGGAAGGACATGGCCAAAATGAGCAACAGCTCTGGGGAGAAAAAAACCAACTTCTCCTGCTGGGGGAAAAAATGGAAGAAATTATTCATTAGGTGGCACGTTCCAATGAGGCCAGGGGCTGCATCGTCCATCCTCCCTCAGTGGCCTCCTCCTCTTCCTTTCTGCTCCGCAGCAGGGAACACAGTGTATTCTGCTCGGTCCGTTGCTCATTTTGGTCTGAAAAGGAAAAAGCCAAGGGAGTGGAACCAATGACAACCTCCGAGAATCCTGCATGAGGAATCAGAAGAAAGTGGAGATGAAAAGAGGTTTCACGCTCCACGATAGCAGAACAAGAAGAAAAATTCTAGAATGCACTTGAAAAATAGCTGTCTTTTTCTGAGACGGGTGTGAGACACTTGAACACGCAACCAAAAATGTGAAGCCTCTTTCTTTGGAGACCTCAGAAAGAAGGCTCAGGCGCCAACATTTTGAAAGGGTGGACTGCGCACCTATAGTCCCGGGGACGACATCTCAGTGTAACTGTCTGAAAAGCCAATGACGCCCGTGACTTTGCCGATGTCAAAAGGCTAATTCCAACATCACTCCACGAGCTAAAACGGCTTCTCCATCCACGGCAAGTTTTGCGAGCACCCCGAGGATTCCAGCGACGTGGTTAAGCCGCCGGGAAGACCAGGAAGAGCTTTTCCAATATCATCCGAGGCTTTGTGGGAGAGCGAATGTCGAGCCCGTAATAGATGCTTTCTGATCCTCCTCACACTGCATCTGGCTCTCCTAAGTATTGGTCCTATTACGTTTTTAAAAATAGCTCAGAAGTAATTTGAGTGCTGAACTGGCTACAGGATAAAAAAAACCCACCTGAATACATTCTAACTTGTTCCTATCAGCCAGAGACCAAGAACCGCAGTCGCAGTTTCCTCGGAGCTAATTTTCAGCATTAGGGTTTATCAGAACCTAAATTCCGTTCTAATAAACGATGGAACAGCAGCCACTCTTTCAGCCACTTATTTGGGCAACCAGGGAATTGGCAGACGAGTTAAAAATTTCCATTGGTGACAACACACAGCTGTTGAGGTGCAAAGATCCGAGACTCTAATCAGACCAGGTTATATACGTAGCACTGTCTCATTATCTCTGCTTGGGGGATAGGGTTCACAGGCAGCTGTGGCTGCACGGGGGTGTCAACAGAATAGCTAATGGCAAGTTGACACACAGACATATCAACTTGGAAGAGAGAAAGTAGGTAACCCTATGCCCCCGTCCAACCTTCAAGAAGAACATAGAATAGGAGTAGCCCCTGCCTACAACTCTCCTTGAATAAGGCAATAGCCATAACAAAAGCGACCCCTTTTTTTGATTTATGGAAAATGGTTAAAAATGACAACACCCAGGGCCTCCTGTTGGCCTCCATTTCAATGTCCTCCCAGGAACTTCATATTCTTCCCAACATTCTGAGAAAAGTTGTGATGTTGTCAATAAAGCAAGAAATGCACAGAGTGAGAAATTATCTTGAGTTTCCAGCGCAGAACAGGAAGTCAAGACTTGGGAGCTATTCACACTATGAATACACTGCAGTGAGCAGTGTCATTTTAAATTCTCATTTGCAAAGCAGGTGATGGTTATCTTAGAACTAATAAAAGTAACAACAAGAATTGACCAAACTATGGAATGATGCGCAATTTATAAAATACTTTTACATCCATTATCTGCTTAACCTTTCAATACAGTTGTGTATGATGGGAGTAGCGGTGGGGCTTATTATTCAGACTTTAAAGATGAGTGTTATTAGGGGCTCTATAGAGTAAACAAACTAATATGCCTATTATTGCCCAAATTCAGAACCACCACAGGATAGAACAGGAGTCAGGCAAGTGAAGAGGAAAATGCTGACTTTATTACTAATACACATTATTGGGGAGCATGGCTGAGGTACGCTATGAGCCTGTTAACATTCCCTGCCCAACCCACTCCCCACAGGCACACATGACACACACTAGCGTAGACCCTGGGGCGGCCCATCCAAGTGCAAGTTTGGGACCACAGCAGATGCATTAACTAAGAATACAAGACAAGAGGGATGAGAGCAAATCCCTCATGTCGACAGTCTTTCGATTGATGAACTCTACCCAACAGATCATATATGCCAAAGGCTACAACTCCCTCCTTCTCTTGGGGATGTGAGGGGTGGAATCCAAGGAGGCAGGAGTGTTACTCATGAAAGCAAATGGAAAGGATAAAAAGTGATTTCTCTTAAAGTATCCCAGTTCTTTGTTCTCCTAGCCCACTGGGTTTAACCGTTAAGCTTATGGTCACCCAAGGTTGTGGCTATTTTCTCTGGGGGAGCTCTCTGTCCTAACAGTGCCACTCCCATGTTTCTGAGGCTAGTCCCATGACACTAGCCACAGTTCCTTTGGAGAATCCTTCTGGGATTGAAGGCGGACAGTTGAGAAATTACTCTCAGAAGACTCTGGATGGATCCAAAGAGTATATTAATTTAACTAACGTAAGGGCAAATTCACTCCCTAGTCTTTTTCTCCCTCCCTGCCGCCAAAATGTTCTGCTACATTGTCTAATTTTTTTTTTTTTTTTTTTGAGGTTCTGTGATGTAATTAAATAACAATATAAAATACTCAATAATTGAATTCCAGCAACACAGAGGAGACCAAATTTGAATACAAATTCCCTTTCGTCTGGAAATTCCAAGTGAGATCTTGAAGTCCAAAAATCAAATCTTCTTCTAAGGAAAGTCCAAAGTTTAGGTTCCAAAGAATTAAAGCCCAAAGTTAAATTTCCTTAATGTACAATTAAAATTCCAAAGAACGTCAAGTCCAACACAAATGGCTCCTCTTCTAGACATTGGCCTCCCATGAGCCACATTTTTTAAAGAAATCAAAGAATTAATAGGACACTTCAGATTATTACAGCCTCAGCCTCATATTCCACGCAATTCAGAACCACAAGAAATCCCTAGATATAAGAACAGGTTTTTGAGCAGATTGTTTTTTCAGAATCCAGTAATGAGTATTGTCAGAGGGCCTGCAATATTTGAAGGAAGGAGAAGGATCTACAGTGTAAGCCACAATTTGGGTCCTGAAATCTAAAATTTCCGTCAGTGCTGACATATTTAACAAACTGAGAGCCAAATTTGGGGTGAATTCTTGAATGTGCAAACAAGCCATGTGAGTCCAACCACATTTTTCACCCCTCCAGACAAGATACAAAGCAACAGGAAGGGGAATGGCACCAGGACACCTGAGCCCACACTGCTGGTCCAAGGCAGGCATGACATCTCTATGCTCTGTAGATCATGCGCTGTCCACGCCATTTACACTCTTGGCTGCAGTCCTGGCTAAGATCCACATCGCTGCAAGCACACTTCTGCCTACTGATGCCTAAAGACAACAATGCCACACTGTGCCTAGTTAGTTCCAGGCAAATCTTACAGTAGCCATCATGAAGTGGGTTTAACTAAGACCCCAGTAGCCTGTTTGCTCACTCTAGCAGTTAGAGTTTGCTAAAGTCCACATTTGTTTAAAACTACCTAAAAACAGCCATTTTTTCTCATGAACAAAGCTGCCATGAGTGGGGTGACCACATCAATGCATTCCTTAAACTAGGAGACTTGGAGACTTTGGAGAGTGAAAAGGGAAGAGACGAATAAATACAATGTGACAAAAAGCATTAACTGTCCTGGGCAAATTGTGCTGCATCGTTGGTAGAGGCATAAGCTGCAGGTGACATAAGATGAAAGTCCTATTTCTCCATGGAAGCCCCTTAATGTGGGGGACATGAAGAATGGGGAATAGCGGTCTTCCCCAAAGGAAACTGGGGCCCCCCCCCCCTTTTTTTTTTTTTTTTTTTTTTTTGAGATAGAGTCTTGCTCTATTGCCCAGGCTGGAGTGTAGTGGCGTAATCTTGGCTCACTACAGCCTATGCCTCCCAGGTTCAAGTGATTCTCCTGCCTCAGCCTCCTGAGTAGCTGGGATTACAGGCGCCCGCCACCATGCCCAGCTAATTTTTGTATTTTTAGTAGAGACCAAGTTTCGCCATGTTGGTCAGGCTGGTCTTGAACTCCTGACCTCAAGTGATCCTCCTACCTGGGCCTCCCAAAGTGCTGGGATTACAGGCATGAACCACTGCACCTGGCCATTGTTAACATTTTAATGTCTATTCTGCAGATTTGTGTGTGCGTGTGTCTGTGCATATATTATGTATATTTATATATATACACATATTGTATATAGGTACAATATAATACTTTTGAGCTATTTCTAGTTTTTGTTTTCTTTCTTCCTAACGCACCTCCCTTTTCCTCCTCTCCCTCCTTCAAGCAAATAATAGGTGGTGTCTCATTGCCTCGGGGATGAAATAAGACCAGGCAAAAGCAGAAAATAAGGAGAGTTTGGTTTCCAAAAATTCAAACTCATCAAAGATATTGTCTTTGTCATCTGAGGCAAATAACAATTTTTCTCTTCTTTCTAATATTTATACTTCATGTTTCTTTTTGTTGAGTTATTGTTGACTAAGAATGCCAGGAAAATATTAACAAGTAGTAATAACGATGGCAAACTCACATGGTGAGGTCTGACTTTAATACCCAGGTTTCCCCATTCAACATGATATTGGCCAATTTGACATAAATATTCTTTATTTGGTTAAGGAACTCTTCTATTCTTTGTGGCTAGGAGGTGCCTTTTTAGATTTTTTTTTATTAAAAGTCAGGAATGATATTGAAAGTTATCAAACGTATTTTGGCATCTAGTAAGAATCATGATTCATTCTCCCTTGATTTTATAGAGATGATGAATTATATCAATAGATTTTTTCATCATCAAGCTATTTTTACATTCCTGATTATGCTGTATTATTTGTTTAAATAAGCTGCTAGATTTGATTTGCTAGTCAAAAGTAAGATTGGTTTATATTTTTCATTTTTCGAAGTACCAAGCTTGTGTTCTTGAAAGACCTGCAGAATCATAAGATAAATTGGAATAATTTTGTTATTTTCAAGCTTACATAACAGGAGAGAATCATTTTTCTTGAAAAAATTGTAAAGCTTGCTCATAAAAACTTCCGGGCTATAAGCCCTTTTGGAGATAATTTACTGACAGCGGTTTCCTTTTTACCCATTTTTATTGAATAATTAAGAATTTTTACTTTACCTGTGTCAATATTATCACTTTAAACTGTTCTGCATAAATTGAAATTTTAAAATTGAATAGCATAGAATTAGATATGGTTCCTGTTGTTTTGGTCTTGTGGTCTAATTTATGAATATCATGCTTTTCTGTTAGGTTTTTAGTAATTTGGTACCAATTTATACTTCTCACTAGCAATGTGTGAGTGGTCCCATTTCTTCACATCCTTGCCGGCATTTGGTCTTGTCACTGTGTTTTAAATTTAGTCATTGTGATTGGTATGTAGTGATAGTCATTTTGGTTCTAATTTGCATTTCCCCAATTGCTAGTGAGGTTGAATATCTTTTCAGGTGCTTATTTCCCATCTAAATACCATCTTCAGTGAAATATCTCTTCATGTCTTTAGCTCATTTTCTTTTCTTTTTTTTTTTTTTTTGGAGACGGAGTCTCCCTCTGTCACCCAGGCTGGAGTGCAGTGCCGCGATCTTGGCTCACTGCAAGCTCCGCCTCCCGGGTTCACACCATTCTCCTGCTTCAGCCTCACAAGTAGCTGGGACTTACAGGCGCCCGCCACCGCGCCCGGCTTTGTATTTTTACTACACAGGGAGTTTCACTGTGTTAGCCAAGATGGTCTCCATCTCCTAACCTTGTGATCTGCCCGCCTCGGCCTCCCAAAGTGCTGGGATTACAGGCGTGAGCCACCGCGCCCAGCCTTAGCTCATTTTCTAATTGCAGTTTTGGATTTGGTTGTTTTTTTGTTTTTTTTTACTTTTGAATTTTGAGAGTTCTGTATATACTCAAAATAGTAGTTCTTTGTTGGGTATGTGGTTTGCAATATTTCCTTCCAGTGGGTAGCTTGTCTTTTCATCCTTTTAACAGGATCTTTAGCAGAACAAATTTTTAAATTTCAATCAGGTTAATTTATCCATTTTCCCTTTTACAGATTATACTTTTGGTATCAAGAACCCTTCACCTAACCCTAGATCCTGAAGATTTTCTCCTAAATTTTCTTCTAAAACTTGTAAAGTTTTATGTTTGTCTTTAAATCTGTGATCCATTTTGAGTTAATTTTTATGAAAGACATGAGGTTTAGGTCTAGGGTCATTTTTTTCCCATGCATTTCTATTTGAAATATCTTTGGAAGAGGTGATGTTTCAAATTTTGGTAAAGTCTTATTTATCAATCTTTTAAATTGTGTGAATAGTACTTTATGCATCCTGAGAAATATTTTTGTACCACAATGTTTAAAATTTTTTTTTAAAAGCCAGGAATGACATTGAAAATAATCAAATGTATCCTAATTATCAAATGTATCCAATGGTATAATGACTTTTTCATTTTATTCTAGAACTTTTGAAGTTTTAGATTTTATGTTTAAATTATGATTTCAAGTGATTTTTTTTGTTTGGATTGAAATAAGGGTGTAACTACTTCTCCTCCTTCCCTTCCTCCTTTTTTCTTTTTTCTTAATAAAGATATTCATTTTTCCAGCACAGCTTATTAAAAAGAATATTCTTTTCTCACTGAGTTACCTTGGCACATTTTTCAAAATCAATTGAGAATATATTTGGTGTGGGCCTATTTCTTTTTTTCTTTTTTTTCAATTATCTATTTATGTACCTTCGTGACAATACCACACTGGTCTTAGTGAGCTTTATAGTGAGTCTTGAAATCAGTCTTCCAACTTTGTCCTTTTTCAAAATTAGTTTTGGCTACTTTAAAACTTTGCATTTATATACACATTTTAGAATTAGCTCATCAATTCTATCAAAACACCTTCTGAGATTGGATTGTGTGGAATCTATAGAATAATTTGAGAAGATGAGCATCTTAATAATATTGAGCCTTCTGATAAACATTGAATATCCCTAACTTAGTTAGACGCTTTAAAAACTTTCTCAGTAATGTTGTGCAGTTTTCAGAGACTCTAATTACATGATCATTTGATGGTGTCCTACAAGTCACTTAGCTCTGTCCACTTTTTTCAGTTTTTTCTATGCTTCAGTTTGAAGAGTTTCTGTTGCTCTGTCTTCAAGGTCATTGATACTTTCTTGTACTGTGTATATGATACTGAGCTCAGTTAATGTTTTCATTTCAGATCACACGTTTTCAAGTTCTAAAATTGATCCTTTTAACATCTTCCTTTCCCTATTTGTTCATGATTTCCTCGAAATCCTTGAACATATTTAGAATAGCTGTTTTAAAGGGTTGTGAGGTTTTTTTGCCAATACCATTATCTCTATAATTTGTGATCTCTTTCTGCTGACTGATCTTGTTCCTGGTTATCGATCATATAGTCCTGCTTCTGTGTATGTCTAGTAATTTTTTATTGGATCCTGGATACCTTGAACATAACATTGCCAAGTGTTTGGATTTTGTTGTCTTTCTTTAGAGTATTGATTTTTGTTTTGAAAGGCAGTTAAATGACTTGCTGATCAGTGTAATCCTTTGTGGATTTCCTTAAGCTCTATAAGGGAAAATCTAGAATAGTCTTGATTCTAGAGTTTACTTAGTCCTATCACTAGGATGTGACCTTTATGGCATCTCTACTGAATGTTCAGGTGTTCAATGCTTCTCCACTTTGACTGGCTAGAACTTGAATCTCTCTCAAGGTCTTTGTGAACTCTGCCAATTGTTCATCTTTACAGCTCTCCAGTAGTAGATTTTTGTGTGGCCTCATGGACTTGCACCCTATATATGTGTGGCTGAATATTCAGCATCAGACTCAAAAAAGCCCTGATACAGGTTTCTGGATATATCTCTCTGTGTCTCTGTGTGTCTCTGTCTCTGTCTCTCTCTTTCTCCAACTTGTGTCCAATAGTCTCTCACAACTCTTAGCCGCCTTAGACCATCTAAACATCAATCTGTTTCCTCATCAACTTGCTATGTTCTGCTTGAATTCCTCCATCCTGCACTAAAAAGTGCCTCTAGACAGAAAGCCATAGCAATTGTGGGCTTGCCATTTGTTTCCTTTCTCTCGTTGTGATAGTCCTTCTCTGCTTATTTCCAATGTCTAAAAAAGAGATATTTCATACATTTTTGTCTAGTTTTCTTGTTAAAGGAGGGAGGACTAGCCTAGTGCCAGTCATTCCATCCTGGCTGAAACCTTTTATTGCTTTTAATTTTGATTTTCAATTTGCAGTTTGGGGTGTGTGTGTGTGTGTATGTTTCTTCTTATTCTTACATGTCACTCTTTTTATTTAATTTCAGCATAATCCTTTAGTAGGATTTTTTTCTAAATTATTTATATATTATTTCATTGAGACCAACTTTTTATGAAGTTTTGAGATTATAATGCAGATACCATATAAAATTTGTTTTTATTTAGAAAATCCTTCTTTCAACGTGACGTGCTCTTTCAATGACTCTTGGGCTCTATGTCCTTAATCTCCGTGTTTGCAGAACATTTTTATAGACCCATGTGGTCATTTCCTGGTCACTCATCCATGAGCAGGAAAGAATCTCTCCCATTCTAGTTTCTGCTGGTTAGAATTGTCTATGGAACCTCTTTGCTGGTTGTCACTATCCATCTGGATGCTAAGATACCCCTTTCCCGGGTATTAAATGGGACTGCTGGTTGATGATATTTTGCCATCTTTCATTTAGTGTCACTCTGTTCATCTGGGAGTAGGCATCTTGGTTACCATACATGAAAGTGGAGACTATTTCTGCATAAAGTAATGCATTTGTAGTTCTTACTTTGTAAGAAGTACAAAATACTGCAAGTCCCATAATACATTTTTTTCTATGGATTGCCAAGGTTTAGCTTGACTTTTTTTTATTGATTTTCAATTTTAAATGAATGGTTTATTTTTTTCTTGAAGAGGTAATATTTTAACATGATTAAAGATTCAAAATAGTCAAAAGGGTAAAATGAAAAATTTCCTCCTGACAACTGTCCCATAGCCAACTAATTTCCTTCTTTGGAGGCAATCAATATTACCAATTTCTTGTGTTTTTTCCCAGAGGTAATTTTTATGTGTGTTATAAATTTTAATATTTATATTTTAATATATATTATATATTTAATGTAAATATTTTACTTGACTTTCCTCTACCTATTGACATTTAAGTTGTTTCTATTTTTCTACTAATATTTAATAAATGTGTCATTTTGAACATATGAGTATATTTGTAAGATAAATTCCCAGAAGTGGGTGAATGCATTTGTAACTTTCAGGTCTTGCCAGATTACCTTCTATAAAGAGAATGTCCAATTGCTCTAATTTGCCAAAGACATTGTCTCAATGTAGTTATCAATAATAACAACACCTTTTGCTCTTAAAAGTGTCTGGTTTGGATGAAGTATATGGTTGCCCCTCTCTAGAGAGGTTGTGCTAATTTATACTGTCACCCTGAGCCTGGTTTTTAATACTCATTTATATGCTGACATCTCTCAAATTTATATTTCTTCTTCTGAGGTTCAGACAGCTGCTGACTTGGGTGTTTCCCAGAAAGCTCAATTTAACATGTCCAACATAAACTTTTGAATTCTCCCCCAAAACCTTCCAACCTGAGTTTTTTGCATCAACAAATTGCAATGCTGTACACTCTTCTGTTCAAGCCAGAAAGCAGGGCTCAGTGCATGATTCCTCCACTTTCTTCACTAGCCAAGTAACCATAAGTAAGCCCTCGTCCTCCCCAGTCTTAGTCTTCTCACTGGCAAAACTGGAACAATATTACCTGCCTCATGGTGGGTTCCTGGAGATTAAAGGAGGTAACATAGGTGAAAGCAACCCCTTTCATTTTCTGGCATATATAAGGAATCAAAAATATTAGTTCTTTCTCCTTTCAATCTTCAAAATACTGCCCCCTGTATATCCATGATCTTTTATACCACATGATTGGAATACATGTGATTTTGGGGAATGAGTTGTGCCAAATGACTTTGATGAGGTCCTTTACAGAAAACAGAGTTTATTTCTGTAACGTCTACACTGTAGACTCTCTTCAAAGTCCCCAAAGCCAGCCTGAATATTGAAGAATAAAATACACACTTGTTTGAAGTGAAATTATCTGTAATGCTATAAAAAAACAGAATGGTGACCATCAAATCTTAGTTACTTCTTTTCAAACATCTTCCTAGTCAAACAATGCTGTGTTGAGTCACTTTTCAAAATGACTTACTCATCTCTAACCTTTAATTTTAGGAGTCTTGGGACTTATTGAATAATAGGATTTTAGCTTTTTGCTTTGTGCATGTGTCTCTTAAGAACATCAACTGTGGAACAGGACTGCTGCAATGTACTGGGAAGAGCATCTGGTCTTGGAGCCATGATACCAGGGTTGAAATAATAATTAGGACACTTCTGAGCAGGATGACTGTATTAGTCTGTTTTTACACTGCCGATAAACACATACCCGAGACTGGGTCATTTATACAGGAAAAAGTTTTAATGGACTTACAGTTCCACGTTGGCTGGGGAGGCCTCACAATAATGGCATAAAGCAACGGGGAGCAAAGTCACCTCTTAAATGGATAGCGGCAGGCAAAGAGAGAGCTTGTGCAGGGGAATTCCTTTTAATAAAACCATCAGATATCATGAGACTTATTCACTATCACAAGAACAGCACGGGAAAGACCTGCCCCTATGATTCAATCACCTCCCACCAGGCCCCTCCCACAACACATGAGAATTCGAGATGATATTTGGGTGGGGACACAACGAAACCATATCAGTGACTTTAAGTAAAAAGTGTGAGTCTATGAGATTTGGTGTCCTCATTCTTTGTTAGATGCTTTTGTGAATGTTATCTCATTTTATCCCTATAAAGTTGTTCGGAAGATGAGTTTCCATGAAAAAATTAAAAAGGCGTGTGAAAATACCAAGCACCTATCAGGATTTATTCCAAGAGTCATCAAACCTCTGATTCACATGAGCAAAAAAAATTGTAGTTGTGAACCATGATATTTCTGTTTGAGAAATACAGAAGCTGAAATTGTGAAACTCAGTAAAGACTGTCCAGGACAAAAGGTGACCTGTTCTTGGAGCTTTTCCATGGAACTAAAAGGAACGAATATTCTTTCCTAGTACAGTTAAGAAAAGTAAGGTCCCATGAGTTCACTGACCAGCCCTGGCTCACACAGCTTATTGGTAGTAGAGTCTAGACTGGAATTCATTGAAACTCCAGATGCAAATTCTGTGTGCTTCTTTGAGAAGGCCTCTTGCTCACAGAAATTTTCTTGATTCACAAACTAAAAGTGATCTCTCCACTGCACCTCCTGAGGGGTGATATCTCCCAGCTCCCATGCTAGAATTTTAGGTGAAGGTTGATCCAAAACAAAGTGTTGAAAAGGGGAGGAAGCAGTGAAAAGGGTGTTGCCATTTATGAAATCTGTCTCAGGGGCCTGATGGAAGCTACTTTGGAACAGATCAAGAAGTGAAATGCCAGGGCAGAAACCCACACGCTTCTTTCTCTCCCCTAAAGAAGAGCAGGCTGGGAGTGGTGGCTCACCTCTGTAATCACAGCACTTTGGGAGGCCAAGGCAGGCAGGTCACTTTGAGGTCAGGAGTTCGAGACTAGGCTGGCCAACATAGTGAAACCCCATCTCTACTAAAAATACAAAAAAAAAAAAAAAAAATGCTGAGCGTAGTGGCATGTGCCTGTAAATCTCAGCTACTTGGGAGGCTGAGGAGGGAGGATCGCTTGAGCCCAGGAGGTGGAGATTGCAGTGAGCCACGATCACCCCACTGCACTGCAGCCTGGATGACAGAGTAAGACTCTGTCTCAAGCAATAAAAATAAAAATAAATATAAATGAATATAAAAATAAGATAAAGAAGAGCAGACCTGAAGGCAACAGTAGACTGCCTACTGGGCCAAGCCTGGGAATGGAGGGCTGTGGCCCCTTCATGTTCTGCCGTCCACCCTATTCTCTTACTTTCAGCTCATGGCTTATTCCTAACACCAATGGAAATAGAGAATGTGTGGACAGGGAGAATCAAAAGAGCTGCTGCTGATGCAACCCCATTCCCCTATCCTCAACCCCTTCCCTTCACTGTGGCCAATAGGCTGCTCCATCTTCCTCCATCAGGTGATGAGGGAACCGTGAGCTGGCTCCTTGGGATGACTCCTTGGAACAGCCATCTGCAGCCAGCCCACCCTTCAGGATGGAGCCACCCACTGGAAAGGGCTGAATGACAAAAGCAAGAGAGAGAACAACAGGGGAGACAGACAAGGGTCAAAGACACTGTGGGCAGTCCTTGTTCTTCTCCCCTTCCACTGAAATCCTAAACAAACTCCCCCCTCCAGCCCCCCAGTGGCCATCCTCAGGATGCCATGGTAATGCACAGATCACTCTGGCTTTAGTCCATGCATTTATAAAACAGAGAAAATTGACTGTCCTCTCATTTCCCTCCCCTGCCCAGGCAGGACCCTCAAAGGAACAGGGATGCCCTGAGTTCTACGAGTACTTCCTCTTGCACATGGATAATAAACACAGAGGTGTGTACCTCTCAAAAAATTCGAACACGTGACCTAACACAGGTTTATTGATTGATTGATTGAGATGGGGCCACTCTCTGTTGCCCAGGCTGGAGTGCAATGGCACAATCTCGGCTCACTGCAACGTCTGCCTCCCAAGTTCAAGTGATCCTCATGCCTCAGTCTCCCGAATAGCTAGGATTACAGGCATGTGCCACCATGCCTGGCTAATTTTTGTATTTTTGTAGTAGAGATGGGGTTTCACTATGTTAGCTAGGCTGTTCTCAAACTCCTGACCTCAAGGGATCCACCCACCACAGCCTCCCAAAGTGCTGGGACTACAGGCATGAGACACCACCCCCGCCCTGACACAGGTTTTTATTCTCATGAATATATTTGGAGAAAAGTCTTTCAGAGGCTTAATAATTGTAGTAGACTTAGTTAGGAATTTAACAAATCACCTTGGCTGTGAAGACTAGAACTATGTGAAATCTGCACCATCCTGGAAAATGTAGGCCATATGGTCACCGTAGGTATAGGTGACAGGCTACACAAGAAAGCACTTTATAGATTTGCCAATCTGCCACCTAATTTTAATCAAACACTTGGGTGATATTGAAGGCGAAAGGCTTTCCCGTGTAATGGTAATCATAACAACATGCAATATCTTGGATAGCTCTCTAAAAATTTCAAAGTGCTTTTGCATAAATTATCTCATTTGATCCAATCCATATGTGTAACAACAATCACACATACTGAGGCAGAAATGTCAGGACTGATAAAGTTCAAATTCTCCCACATCCAACTCGCCGGCCCAGCCAGGCCCTGTTTTCCTCACATACGTGCTCTCAGTAAACAGAGGAAGCTGACCCAGGGCTATGGGGAGGGGAGAGGTCAGGAGGACCTCTCACACTCTCTCACTGTCTGGGGAGCTTCTCCAGTTTCAGGTCACCAGGCCGGGGTCCTAGGGACCAGCATCTGCTGCTCTGTCTCCTCACTTTATCCCATCCCCTCCATTCTAGCAAGCGGTAGGCCAGTGGCCAGGAAATCATGAAGGTATATAGGGGCCTGGTGCTGTTTCTTGAAGGTTGTAACTAAACCAGGGCAGTGTCTCTGAGGCCACCAGGCTGGCTCAGCTAGGGAAGCAGAAATAACCCATAAACCTGAACCAGTGCCAGGGACAAAGGGGAGCCGGGGCTGCTGGAGAGGAATGCAATCAGCTTCAAGTTTGTGGAGCTGCTTCATTACAGAAAATAAGGCAAGGGATTAGAAAGATGCAGGGAAATTATGCGGGCATGAGGCTTTGAACAAGTTTAGTGAATGAGGGAGATGTTCTAATGTAGTCCAGCTGAGGAGGGCAGGATGGGTTGGCCCCTTAATGGGCACAGGGCTTGGGGGATACAACAGAGTCTCCAGCTTTTTAGGTGTGCAGGTAGATGTGGAATTCTGGTGTTTATTCACCTGGCTGATGGATTTAGAAGTTACCACAGCTGAAAGGACTTTAGAAATATTTTGTTTACTGCTTCCCATGGCCTCTAACACTATGTCTATGTACACAGTATCTAAACTTATACCTCTAACCAAGATTTCTCTTCTGAACAGCATGTCTATGTGTTGACATTTGACTCATCACTTGAAGTTTCCAGGACAATTCCAATTTCACATGTTGAAAAGGAATACTTAGTTCCTCCACCTTCACCTAGTCATCCTTTCTTGTTGTAATCTCAGTAAATATTACCGCATTAGTCCATTCTCACACTGATATAAAGATATTCCCTGAGACTAAGTAATTTATAAAGGAAAGAGGTTTAACAGACTCACAGATCTGCAAGGCTGGGGAGGCCTCAGGAAACTTAAAATCATGGGAGAAGGTGAAGGGAAGCAAGGTACTTCTTCCCATGGTGACAGGAGAGAGAGCATGCCCTGGGGAAACTGCCACTTATAAACCATGAGATCTCATAAGAACTCCCTCACTATTACAAGAACAGCATGGGGAAAACTGCCCCCATGATCCAATCACTTCCCACCAGGTCCCTCCGTCAACATGTGGGGATTACAATTCAAGATGAGATTTGGGTGGAGACACAGAGCCAAACCATATCAATTACCTATGGAAATTGAAAGTCATCCTGGATGCCTCCTCTTCCCTGCCTCCACAAAATTACTTATTACCAAGGTGTGTCAATTCGATACCAATACATATCCCAAGTCTGTCCCTTCTCCATTTTCTTGGCCAGTCATCAAGACAAGCCACTGTCATCCTCCCATCTAAGCTGATAGACCGCTGAGTTATCTTCCTGCTCCAATTCTCACCCCATCCTACCTGTCTCCAACAGACTAGCTTGAGCTGCTTTTCTAAAGTGTAAATTGGATCATATCCCTTTCCCTCTCAAAACCGTCAATGGCTTCCCGTTGCACTTAGAATAAAATCTAAAATCCGTATCATTCCAAAGTATGGGCAATCTGTTACTGTGCCACCTCTCCAGACTCATCCTATGCTGTTTTCTCTTTCACTGCTAGAGAAAGAGCTAGACTCCAGTTAGACAGGCTCTCCATGTCTCAAACACTACAAGCTTTTTCTACCTCAGGCCCTTTGCATAAGTGGCTTCTTTTGCCCTAAAAATAATTTTCTCCACTCTTTGTCTGATTAACTCCAACTTATGCTCCACTTACCAGCAAAAATACCACTTCTTCACAGAGGCCTTCTCTAAACCTCATAACCTAAATTATACCCCTGTAATCAGTTAGGTTATTTGGCTGCAAGCACAGAACCAACTGGTTAACCCAGGAAGAAAGGAAATTAATCGGAACAATTTGAGGTCATGCAGAGATTCAAAGGGAAAGCTGAAAAATAGGCTCAAGAGGACAGGAGCTGAGATCCAGGGATCCAGATGACAAGAATTGACTGTCTGTAGCACTTTGATGGCAGTGAATCAGATCCAACCATTTTTGTGTCTTTGTATCATTCCAGTTAAGGTTACGGTCCAAGGAGAGAATCTAATTGGTCTTAATCATACCACATGCCCACATCTGATGAGAGTGGGGTGAGGTAGAGAGTAACTTAAATGACAGCCCCACCAAAACTACAGACAATGAAGGAGAGTCATTTCCCTAAGGCAATATGGGCAGTTTTAGCAGAAGGCGGAATGAGTGCTGGATGCAAAATTAGTGAGTGGTCCCATTGCATGCTGTCATTGCACTACTTATAATTCCCTTACAGCACGGGTCACCATTTATAATTATGCAGGATAGCCAGCACTGGGTAAATGCTCATTTCTCCTTTTCCTCTACATTTTCCAGCCTTTTATGCAACAAAGCAGCAGCACTGTGACCAATTTTAGCCATGGAATATAGGAAAACTTATGTATGCCCCTTCTAGATCTAGTCTCTAAAACCCCCACAAGATCTTTGACTGGCTCTTCTGTCCACACAGCTGGAAACTAAGGAGCTCAGAATAATAGAAAGATTCCATACCATGGATGGACCCTTGAGTCACCATTTGGAAAGAGCTGCCTAGGGTGTGAGCAAGAAATACAATTTTATTGTAGTAAACTCTAGAAATTTTGGGGGTTATGTGTTTACAGCTGCTAACAAGCATTTCCCTGACTATTACAGACATTTATTTGAGTATTTGTTGCTTAATGTCTTTATCCTTCAAAAGATGATAAACTTCATGAAGTCATATTCCTAGCACCTGAGGTAGTGGTATTCAATAAATATTTGTTCAATAAATAAATTACTTTTTCTTATCCAAACTTTCTCTGCTTTTATTTTTAAGCGAGAAATAAAATGAGGCTTAGAGAGTTAGAGAGATTTTATCCACATTGTCTCTGCCTAGATGATGGGCTTACCACTGGGCAGGGAGTTCATAGGAAGGAAATCTTAGGCCATTTCTTCAAGTTCGTGTCACAGGATCCACTAGAACTTATTTCAGCACATCACGGAGACAGTAGGCATGTGATTGAAATCTAACAGCAGGTTACCTGTGACACTGCAATTGCTTCAGTCATTTCTTTGTCTTTAAAATGCCATATAATTGCTAATGTAATTAGTAATGTATACAGAGGGGGCTTGTGCAATTACTGAGTCCTAAGATCAAGTAATTAATGTTCTGTCAACAAAACAGCAACTGTTTCATTAACAACTGCTTGGATCTGGAAACAAGATAATCAGATGCAGACAGACCAACCTCAACATGATCAACTAAAATGTCAACCTCACAATGGTAAACACAATGCGACTTTCAGACTCTGTCTTCCGAGTTCAAACAAATACATAGTTGGATGGACAGACGGAGGGTGGGTGGGTGGGTAGGTGGGTAGGTAGATAGATATGACAGATATGATAGAGATAGATAGAAATACATATAGATAAGTTAGATAGAGATTGATAAATGATGGATTTAGATTAGATATAAATTAGATGATAGAGATAGATTAGATTCATAGATGATAGAGATAGGTAGATAGAGACATAGAAAATAGATGACTGATTGACAGAGATGACACAGGCAAAACTAAATTGCTTGGTTCCTTCTCTAACCTCACAGACAATGAGAGCCTCATGCTTAAACAACACAGGAAACTAAATTCTGAAAGTCAGGAAGTACACATGGATTCTAACTAACAGGATGCCTCTGTTTTCCTAAGATGACCTTATAAAAAGCATTTAATCTGACTGGGATGCAATCTTCTCATCTGGAAAACAAAGTGACAATCTGAACTTGTGCACTGCAGTGTGAAAAGTGAGGGTAAGATAGAAATAGCTAAGGTCAGGCCTCCTTGAGTGTCTTTGCTTTGGTTGTGATAATGCTGTATAATAAGCACCCTCCCCCTCCCCTCCCCAAATGCCCACCCACTAAAAGTCTCTGTGTTTCCAATAGCAAACCTATATCCTTGCCCTTGAGTCTGTAGATCAGCCCTTCAGCAGCACTACTCCAGGCTAGGTCCAGGGTCGCGTTGTATCTTTCTATTTTAGGCCCTAGGAAGCTGGAGCCTGTTCTCATGGTGAAGGGAAGGAGCACAGGTCTGGTCAGGTATGGTACTTTAACATCTGCCCCCATTTCATTGGCCACGCATGTTACGTTGCCACGCTCCTGGATGGTGTGGGGAAGAGCACTCCTTCCCTGGTGCCAGGAAGCAGAGGAGGGTGAATGTTTCAACAATAATGCCCCAGTGGGCCAGGCACAGTGGCTCACACCTGCAGTCCCAGCACTTTCGGAAACCAAGGTGGGTGGATCACTTGAGGTCAGGAGTTGCAGATCAGCATGGCCAACATGGTGAAACCCCATCTCTATAAAAAATACTAAAATCCAGAAGAGCTTTTAAACACAGATCCTAAAATCCACATAATTCAAGAAATGCCTTTGGAAGCACCCCAACTGAAAGAAAGATGAAGAGGTAGTTTGGTCTTCAAAGTGCACATTGTTTGGGTTGCCCAAAATCTGAAAACTATTCTTACCAGAAGGCAGAGAGGTTTGCAGTGGTTCCCTTCCCTTTCACTCGCCCTTATACCTGTATGGAAGCCAAATTTGGTCCCATTTCCCATCTTAGGGGAGGTTAGGGATTGTATGTGGTACCAAGGTCTGGGGTGAGGTGCACTACGGAGATGCCGGTGGCTGCAGGCATTATGTCTGGAGATATGATTCTCATGAGACTGTTCCCATGGCACATCTTTGTGTTTTACTTCCCTTGTCTCCCCAAAGTCTGTGCTCCAGTTTTCCAGTCGATTCTGGTAAACTCTCTGCCTTTAATACAAAAATTAGCTGGGCGTGGTGGTGGGCACCTGTAGTCCCTGCTACTCGAGAGGCTGAGGCAGGAGAATTACTTGAACCTGGGAAGTGGAGGTTGCAGTGAGCCAAGATCACACCACTGCACTCCAGCCAGGACAACAGTGAGACTCTATCTCAAAAAATAAATAATAATGCCCCAATGAGTAAGCAATCACTTTCAACTATTCAGTTTGTATCATACATCATGAGCTCCCTGTTTTCAGAGAAAAGTGTCCAAAAGGGACAGAATCCTTTATTATTACTATGATTCCTTCTTTAAATTCTGCCATGGTTGCCTGGAAAAGATGGTGTGATATTTGGGACAACAGACAGAGCACTAAACTGGGAGTCAGGAGACCTCTGTCCTACTTTAGTTTTACCCTTTGACCTTAAGCAAGTCACTTCACCATTCTGGGCAGCAGTTTCTTCACTATTAAAGTAGGAGGGCTTGACCAAGTGATGATCGAAGTGCATTGTAAACCGTAAAATTCTAATCTACGGTAGATTACCTATTAGAGTCAATCTTTAACAGTGTCTGCAGGCATGGCGTGATAGTCAACTAATACTTGTCTATTAGAGAGAGAACTCATCAGCGCAAAGGCAGCAGATGTCAAAGGAATCCTGCTCTACCAGAGAAATGTCTATTGGTACATTTCTGGGTATCCCACCCACATCCAGCATCAGTGGGAGAATCACTGAGTCTCCTTCACTGTCATATAAATACAGCCCTGCCTCACAAGGTAGAGCTGCCTGTGCAGGAAGCAGCTCCACAGCAAATCAGCTCGGAGCACCTGCCTTGAGGCCTCTAACTCTGGGCTCATATTTGAAACTTTTTTTTTCTCCTTCCATGGGTGTTATCATGAAACAGGAAAGTTCCCCTGTCCCCCTTACAGGGCTCACTGATGTGATGGGGATGTGGCTTGCTTCTTCAGTGCCCCACTGCTCAAAACCTCAAGGGAGAGCAGGGGCATCACACTGCCCTTATAAAAGGCAAGCTGTCTCCTCACCCACACATCCTAGCACACTTTCACCCAACACAGGATGGTGCTTCAAGGTTTCTGTGTGTTTGGTGATAAAGACATTCTGGTCATTCCTAACTTTCGAGTGCAGAGGCAGCTACAACTTACTGACATTGATAACTTAATAACTTGCCCACTGTAAGTCCTTTTATGTGCTTTTCCTTACCAAAGACTTGGGATGAAAAACTATTAGGGCAGGATCAACGGCTATTGAATGTGTTTCCCCTGAGGCTCTGCGTACACAATAGCATCCCCAGTCCTATTCGGCACTAGGCGGGACACAAAATATAAAGGGCCAATTTCATTGGCTAATATCCAGTGAACAAGCATCTCCACAGTTCTAGACACTATCCATCCTGACTTGCAACATGCAATCCAGCAAGGAATCAGATCAAAAACGTTGTAATAACATACTTATATACAGCTTGTATTGCAGTATCCAGAGGCACGCCATGTGGGAGTGCAGAGGGAGAAACAATCATACATCCTTGGCTGATCCTTGCTAGACAGTAAGCTTCACACGAGCAGACACGCATATTCATGTTGCTCACCATCTATCCCCTAATCCTGGGACATAGGACGAATTCTATAAAGATGTATTAAATAAAGGCATGGATGAATATATTTTACAAATGAGGAAATAAAGGCCCAAGAAGGAAAGTGACTTGACTTGACCAACATCCCAGGGCTAGCTAGAGAAATCTGAACTGGGATCTCCAAACACCTCATCCAATGCATATCACAGTAGATCAACCACCAAACCTTCAGTAAAATTTTCCAAGAACCCTGGGCTCATTGCTTCATAACTAGGCTGGATAAACTTATAACAACATGCATCCTGGCATTGGACATGGCTGACTGTATAATTAGCTTATTTCCTACCCATATGGAGCAGCTCAGCTCCTGTGCCTCAGTGGGGAATTCCTCGTATGTTGCTAGGGTCGCCTTCTGGGATTACATCTTCAGAGGTGTGCAGGAGGAGTCGGCTGTGCTGATAAATGAATCAGAGAGACATGAGGAGAGCTGGCAGAGTCCCCCAGGCGAGATAGATGGGGGCTGGATTGTGCTTAGGGCTGCTCTCTTCCCTCAGCCTCTTCTCCCTCTGACCTGAAGTGGACCCAGTGGGAAAATAGTGCCTGCTTCTCCAGGACTTATTGCTTAGTCATAAATCTCCATCTCGGGGCTGTGTATGGGAAGGGGGTGGGGCACTGGAGAGGGGAGACCAGGTGAGGGAGGGAGGGAGACTGAGCAGAAGGAATATGGGAGGAGAAAAGAAAAAGAGACAAAGATATCTGATAAAAGTCGAAGGGCCAGCAAAACCTCTTTAACTCAGGTTTCATAAGTCGAGAAATATTTTATCACCCTTGCGAGTCAAACCTCTGAAAATCAATAGGGCTTGAGAGTTGCCTATATTGATCTGAATGCCCGAGATGTATTAAAATATTCATGGCTGGATGTATGTGTTCAGAGAAGATGCTGGGGGTGGGGCCTGGCACAGAGAGAGGGAGATGGGTAGGTAGATTTCTAAGTAAAAGCCAGTCTCATTTTCATTAAAAATAGATTAATTCTATTAGTTGGACTAAAACCCTACACTTAAAAGGAAATGAGCTTGTTTGTCAGACAAATAAGCCACTGGCAAACCCAGGAAAAAAAAAACATTTATTTATTGCTATTTAATAGCAGAAGAGCCAGGGAGAGTTGATAAAATTAGCACGGTATCCCCAAGGGGGGAGCAAGGGCTGCTTTGTTTGCAAAGCCAATTTGGACACTGCAGCTTTGATCTTCACTTTGAGCATTTGAGCAGGCATGTTAGTATCACTCATTTCACAGGAGAATTGGGATTCAAGTTTCCCCAACAATCTAAAAAGCAGTACATTAGAAGGGGATTGTCTGCCTGTAGTCTCAGAGTCTCAATACCCTTGATACTAATTTGATGTGATGCATTTCACCAGATGTGTCTACCTGAACGATATCTGATGCCCAGGAGACTGTGGTCCTGCCTGAGAGTATTAGACTTGGATTTTTTTCCCCTTTTGAAAATGATTGGATGAAGGCATCCATAATTTAAAATCTGCATATAGATATGACATATGTTACAAATATTTGAGAAAATTCATGCAAGGAATTGAACAACAACAACATATGGAAAGTCAGTTCCAAATAACAAGGCAGAATTAAAAATAATCTGTTACCTGTAACCACCCTCCTCTTACATTCCAGAGCAACTGACAGAGATGGTGAGAAACCTGTCTCTTGAAAAAAACTCAAGCCCAACAAGGCATCCCTCTGTGGAGCAAGCCTGTGGGAGTCTGAAGGGAATGTCAGGTTGGTTTACATTCCAACAGGGCTCATCACTTCCACATTATTCAGGTGTAAGAATGATCCTAAAGAAAAGGCAGCAGGTGTGGAATTAGATGGATGGGCGTATCAGTAAACCACACTGGAACTTCAGGGAACCTAAGCCATTCTGAGCAGCTCCTGCCCACTTTATGGGTGGACAGCGAGTGCCAATGGCTCTCTGGGTTCAATGAAATTCAATTAAATGGAAACATTTTAAAAACATCTACAGTGTAGTCAGCCCTGGCTTGCACAGGCAGCTATTTCCAGAGGTGGTGGGGCTGGCTCAACCCTCTGATCCCTTCCCACTGTTTCTCCCCATTTTCCCCTCTCTCTCTTTCACAACGTCCATAGCTGCAGAAGACAAGAGAGAGACGCAGAGCGCCCTCTTCTCAGAGCTTCTGGGAGGGCCTTTTCTGATGGGAGAAATCAAAAGTCGGCCAGAGAATCGAGGATGGCTGTAATTCCGCTGTTTCTTTCAGTGAATGCCGCCATCCATCATTGCTGCATCACCTTCATATGGTATTTAAAGAGTGCTTTATAATCCCCTCCTCGTTACTCTTTCCAGAGCAGGTTAGCATTTTTATTGTTATTCCCATTTAATAGATGCAAGAAGAATAGCACAGAGACCCTTTCCCAGGGTCTCACAGGAAGAGCAGGGATTAAATTCAGATCCCTCAATCCCTACTCGGTTGCTAAACTAATGCATGCTTCCCTCTCCACATCCCTGCCCCCGCTTCTACATGCAGAAGAACCAGGAGGGCTCTGTGAAGCCCTATGACTGGAATACTTCCTCTTTTCCAAGCAAGAGCCACTGTGGTTATTAGAAGCAGACAAGGTGTTCCAGAAACATTCTCAGAGATAAATTTCCAAGGTATCAATGATCTGTCCTCAAGGGCTGGCGATGCCACCTGGAGATCATAGCTTCTCTTCTTGCCCTCCTCTTGCATTCTCCTCTGGCTGAGCTTAAGGACCAGGGTACCTTTGCCAGAAAGGATGGGGGTAGGGTCGAAAATGCTCTAAGTTCAACAAGTGGGTTTTGCATCTTTTCCATCACCTAACAAAAGCTTTGGAGATGGAGGAGTTTGAACAAAACCATGGTTTTGTCTAAACCTTTGCAACAGACTTCTAACTGTGGCTCTATCTTCCTTGCCTACAGGCTGCACTTTTTCCAATCTGTCCTCCTTGTTCCTGTTTCAGTGGTTGTAGGTCCCGTGACCCAATGGACATAGCCCTGCTCAATTTCAAATCTTTCACTGATCTCTTCTACTGCTAGTGGGGGATTCTAAATTTAGGAAACATACATAATGGGTACCAGAGGGTCTACAACCCTTCCTGAAGTTGAATGTAAAATGTAAAAATATACATGTGTGCATCACTATATGTTTTTTCCAGAGAAAAAGTCCACAAATTCCACTCTACTGTACGTTCCAGATTAAGAATTACTTGTGTACTGCACAAAGCTTAAGCTTCTTATTGTGGCATTTGGTGCCCTCGTAACCCAGCCTCTCCTTGTTTAAGCTCATATCTCAATCTCATGCTCCTTCTCTTCACTTCCTGGAGCAAACCATGAGCCTCCAGGCCAGTGCACGAGCTTCTCCCTCCTGCAATGCCCTCCTATCCTTCTGTTCCTCCTCCGGGAGGTGGTTCAAAGTCACCTCCTGTGTCTCCCTCGAAGCCCCAGAGCATTCCTTGCTTCCCTCCTTGGCAGCTCTGGTCATGCCATGTTGTACTTGTTTATTTGACTATCACCATGCTCAACCATGAGCTCCTCGAAGGTGGGGACTGTGTTTATTATTTTGTTTCTGAATCCCTGGTGCTTCATGTATGTCCCTAAATAGATGTTCAGCACATATTTTAAAATCGATAATAACATAAGTGGTGTCCAAAAAATTCAATCGTGTACTATGTAGTCTCTCATTAGCCCAAGGTTAATGAAATGACAGGTAGACTCTGCCCATGTCACCTGGAGGCATTCCAGGAGGGGTCTGGCTATGCAGTCCACATCTTTTCTGGTCTGAGCTGTGGTTTTGTGCCACCTGATGGTTCATTCACTCTGGGCTTAAATGTAGATTGAGAAATTCTGCATCTGTAGACCCTGATATTTCTAGAATAGAGGAAATGATTCCAAGAATCTCCCAGTGAGTTGGTGTCTGTTTCACTGCCCCATATGTATAGCTGGGGCTGGGAGAACACTGAGTTCTAGGCATCCACCTTCCACCATCAATGTGGGGTTGCTTACTCTATCACCTTCCCCAAGAAGATAATACTTCAGCCTTACTTGACACTATGAGCTTGGTAAAGGACATGAGTGAATCACTCACCCTGTGAAAGCTAAATTTGTGTATGCTATAGAGGTATTTGCAGAAAGCATAAAAGATTTGAGGAAGCAGTTTAACTTAAAGTCTCATTTTGTCTCATTTTCCTGAGCCACAACCTCTTAATGAGAACATACAGAGGCAGGGGGACAATCACATTAATCCCTGACTCTGAGCATTCACACACCCCTCCGTGATATCACTGGGACCTCCGCCTCGTGGCATACACATTCTCAGAGACACCTGCCCAGAAACCAGGCTGATGTCTCATACATCGAGTCTCATTCCTAAAACCTGACGCTCTGGTTTGAGGATCCCTAAAGCAAGGATGATCTAGGTGTGGGGAAATTATTTACCTACTCTATGTACTGCCCCAAGAATGTTATATGTATTCATTCACTTAATCCACACAAAAACCCCCGTGAGTTAAATATTGTAATTCCTATTCAGTCGATGACAAAACAGAGGCTCAGAAACATTAAATAACGTGTCCTGTGTCAAGCGTCAGTGCTCAGGATGTGCATGTAGACTGGTCTGATTCCAAAGCTCATGTTCTTTCTAGTGTACAGACAGCACAGGACGGAGCTGGACAGCCTGGGCTCTGGAGTTAGGTTGTGTGGGTAGAATACAGACTCCACCACCCACTAGTTATGTGACCTTGGGCATATTTCCTAACTGCTTGGTGACTCCATTTCCTGAGTAAAATGGGGGAAATATTAGTATCCACCTCAGAGTGAGAAGAAATAAGTGGGAAGAAATAAGTGAGACACTTGGAACACCCTATCAAGGCTTAGGATTGTATTGGTACAATATTTTCTAAACCAAAATTTGGACAAATAGTCTGACAAGTAAAAGTACATTTAGGGTTTGGGATAGGTGATAGCCCAGAATATTGGCCTCCATCATGACTCTAAAAATTACGACCACACCTCTAGTTTACACACCAGTGATTGGCACTTTCCTTCCACTTGTGGCACATTTCATATATTCACTTTTTAAGCCACAGAAAAGCATCAGGATAATAACTTGAAGATTTCTTCCCCCCTACAATAACCTCCAAATCCCTTTCCTCATCAGTATGCTGGTAGGCACATCTATTTAATATGGATTCTTTCTCATTTCTCCTCCCAGTGCTTCTCCTCCACGCTCGGACTGATTATTCTGTGTTTTCATTAAGAACATTTTCCATTTGCCAGTCCAAAAAAACAACTCCTCAATGTGATGGCATCATTTCCTGCAGAGAGAAGCCCTCCCACTTGCAGCCAATCGCAAGGCCAGATTCAAACAAGAATTAACTTCCAACCTTTTTTCCTCAAACACAAATGGAAAGGTCAAAAGCTAACCCTAGAGACAGCCGCCTGCCCACTTCTGCATGTAAATTCCACAGATCTTTATAGTGTCTAGCTGGAGAATTTCCCCTCTGTTTCTGTTTTATTCCTCTCATGCTCTAGTTCAATAAAAATAATTCTAGCAGCTTAATAAATGTCTCTTGGATGTCTTGCAAGGATGCCATTGGAGGCTGGATCTGGGACAGCATGGTGTGATGACTGGTTTTATTAGGATGTATTATTTTGGTATAGAGAGCTCTAAAATTTATCTAATAGACTTTTATTAAGTATCAACAATGAGCCATGGATTAGAATAGGGTGTGAGTAAGGCTAGATCTACGCCTTTGAGAAGCTCAAATGGAGACATTTGGGGGTAAGGAGATATTTTCAATGACCTTGAAGAGCACTGCATGAGACATAGAGACTGAAAGTTGTAGGAGACAATAGAGAGCCACTCACCATGCCAGGAAAAGAAGAATGGTTTCACAAAGGAGGCAATCTTTTTTGACAAGCTGATCTTGAAACACAAGCAGAAGTTTGCTGTAGTAGATGTAAGGCACACTGGTGGGGGCGGGGTGGGGAACAGAGCAAATGCAGGAACAGTGAAAGTGTAATTACACTAAGAATATAGAACAAACTGTATTTATGTAAACAAGATGGTTGAGTTTTCTTTGGAAACAGTATGGAGTTCCAACACTGAGACATAATCGTAAAACAGAAGAAGATCATTTCTTTAAATGAGAGCAATGGAATAGATTAGTGTTGCTCCGGGGTAAGTTATAGACAGACTTTTAATGGGAAAATTTTTTTGGCAGATCCATAATGTTGACTTAACACATTTTTATGTTTTGTGCAAATATAAAACGGGGTATAACTTCTTATAAGTATCGAACAGGTATAAAGTCATATCCACTAAGTGAATAGAAACAAAACTCAAAAGGTAGTAAAATGCATTAATTTAAAATAACAAATAACGTTGTTTGGCAGAAACTAAGTTGCTATTCCCAACACATGAATAGAGCATTGAAGGCGACACCCTGATTACTTTGGGATTTGGTATGGCTACACATCTGTGTGTTATGTGATCACTAACTTCTCCATGACTCTTCTCTTTTAAAATTACTAAAACCTTCATTCGTGTAGCACACCTGAGAGTATTTAATCTTAATTTTACAAAATGTGTAATTTATCTATTAAACCTGATTCTTTCAGTCATCTGTTACAGGACATCAATTTCATATCAAAATGTTCATTAATTTAAAAACTTTAGAAACAAACAGCATAGCCTATGAAAGTGTCTCTTAATGGAAAATTATCAATGGAAAGTAAGTCTAGTGTTTATTACTGGCAAATAATTTAGTGTGAATACAAAGAGGACCAGGTTGGAAGTCATCACAGTGACATCAGGACCTGTCAACCTTCTTACAGTCAGACAAGCCAAAGTACAAGTTCCCTTTGGGTGATCCCTTTGACCAACATAAGCACAGTCCCAGAATCACATGGCTCCAGGTCCTCATTCAGAGGTCCTCAGTATTATAATAGAATATATCATCAACAAAATGAGAATACAGAATTTAAAATTTCAACAAAGAACTTGTAGACTCTTAAGATTATGTTTGTAGACCCCGAGAGTTGACTGAACCCAGTTTAAGAAAAGCTGGACCAAATAATCTTAAAAATCCTTTCCAACTCTGAAGTTCTCCCATTATTTTAAAAGTTGGAAAAGTAAAAAACAAACCCAGACAACTGAGTCCTTATGAAAACCATCCGTTATTCAAATTTGTCTCCTCTGCTTCCCTCCTCTCTGTCATGCCCATATCTTTCTCATTCCCCCAAAAGCTCAAAATTCTGCTCTCATAAAAATCTGCTCTTGAGAAAAAATAAGATCTTGGCCCCCCATTTCTGAGTGCAGATTTAATCATCATCACTTCTTCCAAAGGTAATGCACATTAAGCTTGAGCTCTGGATTCAAGTGTTTCTTTTTCCCTTTTATTTTTAAGCCCCCATGCAGGTATTCTGTATATAAATAAATAAATCCAAGGGAAAAATGTTTGGTGGGGGAAAAAAGGGAGGCTCAGGCACATAACAGGGAGGTGGCAAGCCCTGGGGACATTTCAACCCTGAACATCTGGACCCTGAGTCACAAGAGTGATGACAGCAAAAGTTGCACAATTATAAACTGGGCAGATTTGAAAATTGATACTGAATCAAACAACCACTAATTTTCCTGGTCCCCTCTGGCAATCATTTTTTCAAACTGTTCAGGGCTTTAAAATATGAAAATAATGAACCTGTGGCAACTCCCCTCCCTTCCTCTCCTGGCTCCATCAGTTTCCCAACCCCTGTTTGTAGAAATCTTCTGGTTGGCTATCTATATTCAAATTACACTTTTCAAGCTGTTCTCTCAATAAGTTCAAGAGGAGTTGATTTCCCCCCCACAATTGCTGCTAAACTATAATTGCCTGCTGTATCTTTTGCCCCCTTTTTGAATAAGTGGTGTTAGATTTGCCACTTTGGTTAATCCTCAGGAATCTGACCTGTCATTACACAAACTTCTAAAAATATCAGCTTGCACTTCACAGTTTCCGTTTTGGTTTTATGTAATTCCTCTCCAATGTGTTTTATTTGAACCTGCTAACCTGCTTTGAAGAAAAAAAATTGCTAGCTGGCATTGCCTGTCATCTGCTGTGTTCCTTCTCAAAAGCCTCAAATGAGAATACTGATCTCTGGGTAGCTGAATTTTTATGAGAAGGTTGAAATAGAGGAAAAATTTATTGACACACACATTTCCCTTTGGTCTCCTATAATCTCAGCAGAGAACACATGTCTTCTCTATCTTCTCTCAGATGAGGCACTCTGAAGGGCCACAATAATAGATAGAATCTAGCATTCAGCACCTATCAATCAAACACCTGCTAAGTGCCAAACCCTGCATGAAATGTGGGTGATGAGCAAAAGTCTAATGCAGGAGGCTAAGAGAGATTCTTGGTTTGGTTGGGGGTAGGTGGAATGAAAGTGCTGGAAATAAGATCTGAAATCATGCTGGGCAAGTAGAAGGACATCTCTTATGTGAAAATAACAGACTGCCTAATTTTGCTGTCCATAGTGGGGAGTAAGGCACGTCTTTCCCAATTGTGAATTTGCTTCTGTGAGAACAGGGTCAAAACTGGAGGAGGAAGGCTACATGAGACAAAAGTTGGCCATCTCCCTTCTGCATATATACTACTCATGGTTCTCCATAGCCTCTTCCTGGTCACAACTATGATAGGGCAGGAAATGGGAATACCTCCATCCTGTCCTGAAGAAGCTCACCGAGGGACCCTTAGCCTAGACTCTGCTTCTCCAAGAGCACCATGAGGGCCAGGCTTCAGCCCTGTAAGACAAGTCCCCCTGTAGATTAATACACTACACCTCTGCTGAGCTTCACATCTGCCAGAACTGGGTTCTAAATATGCATGTTGGACTCTCAGACCCCCTTGGCCTGGTTTAAGTTCACACTGTAGGCTCTGGGCTGCCTTGATGAGTGGGACCACTGTGCCTCTGTGACCCATGCCATGCCTGAAGACACTACTACATCTCACCGAGTGTCATCACTCAACATTCAGGGTCAGCCCTCAGAGCCCAGCCCTAGTGGCCAAAGTTCCAACCTGCAGGCCTTGCCTTTGCTGCCTCCTTTTCCAGGTCCATCCTTCTCAGTGAACATGCCCCCAGGTTGGGTTGTCCACATGATGGAAGGGGTCCAGTGCTTTTCTATTTTATGTTCAGTTCAATAAAGAGTTTCTGATGTACTCACTTTGGGAAGGGAAAATGTTTCTAAATATCTCAACTTGGACAAGGACTGGACAGCCTGAATATAAAAATATGGTGAATAATTGACATTACAACCAATTTTACAGAAATATGGATTATCAGAGAGTACTATAAACTGTTGTATACCAACAAAATGGATAATGTATCTTAAATGGACAAATTCCTAGAAACATCCAACCCAAAAAGACCTAATCATGAAGAAAAAAAAAATCTGAATAAACCTATAACCGGGAAAGAGATTGAATCAGTAACCAAAAACCTCCCAAAAAAGAAAAGACCAGGACTAAATGGCTTCATTGGTGAATTCTACTAAGCATTTAAAGAAGAATTAACATCAACCCTCCTCAAAATCTTCCAAAGAGGAGGAAACACTTTCAGACTCATTCCATGAGCCCAATATTACACTGATACCAAAGTCAGACAAAGACCATACAAAAAGAGGAAACAACAGAACAATATTCCTAAATATTGATGCAAAAATTCAACAAAATATGAGCGAACAGAATTCAACACTACATTAAAAGTATTATATACAATAAGCAAGTGAGATTTAGTCCTAGAATGCAAGGATGGTTCAACATACAAAAATCAACCCATGTAATATACCACATTAACAAAATAAAGGAAAAAAAAAGACATGATTATCTCAATTGATGCAGACAAGCATTTGATGAAATTCAACACCCTTTTATGATAAAAACACTCAACAACTAGAAATAGAGGAAAACTACTGCAACATAATAAAGGTATATATCAAAAGTCCACAGTTAACATTATACCCAATGGGGAAACCCTGTAAGTTTTCCTTTTAGAATGGGAACAAGGCAAGTATGCTCATTTTTGCCACTTCTATTAAACATAGTACTAGAAGCCCTAGTCCAAGCAATTAGGCAAGAAGATGAAATTAAAGACATCAAAATTGGAAAGAAATAAGTAAAATTATTTTTATTCTCAGACAAAATTATCTTATATGTAGAAAACACTAAGGATTCCATACTAAAACAACAACAACAACAACAACAACACCTGTTAATAAATTCAGTAACATTGTAGAATTAAGTCAGAATCAGCCCACAAAAGTCAGCTGTGTTTCCATACACTAACAATGAAAAATCTGGAAAGGAAATCAGGGAAACAATTCAATTTACAATAGCATCAAAAATAATAAAAAACTTAGGAATAAACTGAACCAAGAAAGAGAAAGACTTGTTAAGTAGAAAGTATAAAACATTTGTGAAAAAAATTAAAGGCACTAATAAATGGAAAGGTACTGTGTGTTCATGAACTACATGACTTAATATTGTTAAGACATCAGTACTACCCAAAGAGAGCTATAGATTCAATGCAATCTCTATCAAAATTTCTGCATTATTTGCAGAAATAGAAAGATCCATTCTAACGTTCACATAGAATCTCAAGAGATCCTAAATAGCCAAAAAATCTTGAAAAAGAAGAACAAAGTTGGAAGTCTCATACTTCCTGATTTCGAATTTTATTATAAAGCTATAGTAATCAAAACAGTTTGGCACTGGCATAAAGACCAACATATAGAAAAGCAGAATAGAATAGGCAGCTCAGAAATAAACCCTCCTGTACCTGATCAAATGATTTTCAACAAGGTTGCCCAGACCACTTAATACAGGGAAATAACATTTTCAACAAATGGTGTTGGGAAAACTGGATATCCACATGCAAAAGAATGAAGTTGGAAACTTTGCCTTTGCCATATATAAAAATTAATTCAAATGGGTCAAAGACCTAAGTGTAAGAGCTAAAACTATAAAACTCTCAGAATAAAACAAGAGGAATAGTTTTATGACATCGGATTTGGTAATGATTTCTTGGATATGATACTAGAAGCAAAGGCCAATAAAAGAAAAAAATAGATAAATTGGACTGCATCACAATGAAAAACCTCTGTGCATCAAAGGATACAATCAACTGAGTGACAGAGAAATAAAATGGAAGAAAATATTTGAAAATCATGTCTGATGAGGGGTTTACATACAGAATACATACATAACTCATAAACTCAACAATAAAGACAACAATAGCAAAAGCACAGCGAGATATCACCTTACACTCATTAGGATGGCCCTGATTAAAAAAGCAACGACAACAACAGAAAATAACAAGTGTTGCTGTATAAACTGAAACTCTTGTGCACTGTTGGTGAGGATGTAAAATGGCAAGGGAGTCCTGCTTCTTGCATCCCATCTGGGTGAGTGCTGTGCTGAGGGACCCATGAGTCTTCTCTGGAACTGTCTGATCAGTGGACCATGGACTTTTCTTACTCAAGAGAGTTGTATCTAGGGTCCCTAAAGTTGAGGGTATATGAAAATGTATGGAGTGCTGCTTGCTTTTTGTCCTGAGACTTTTTAAGGCAGAAAGTTCTTGCGAGCCATCAGTGTGTGAAGGCAATGTGGTGTTGTATGCCCAGGAAGAACATGGAGCAAATTCCTCCTCTTCCTAGTTTTCAGAGGGCCTTGGAGAGTGAGGAAGGGCACTGAGTGGTACCTGTGTCTCCAGGTGAAGAACATCCCCCACCCCCCAAAAATGTTGCTGTTCTCCAACACAGAGACCACAGTTTCAGCAGAAGCCCATCAAAGGAGACAGAGCAGGGTGAGGTAAGGGACCTCACTCTACGTGGCTGAGAGCAGGCACTTTGGCTCCCTCCATCCTCCTCCCATCCTCAGCTTCAGAGGAAATGCACCAGATGCATTTGTGGGACATTCAAACAGAATATTTGAGAGCATGAAGCAGGGAAAAAATAGAATCATTTTCTGTCTCTCCTTTGGGGGGGGAGGGGGTTTGAATTTACATAGTGCACCAGTTACCCTAAGATGCACAGGTTGCTATGGGACTCATTGGAGGGTGACTTGGGGGCTTTGAGGAGGTTGGATGGAAGACATTGTAGGGAGATGGTGACTGAGCTCTAGGAGGACTTGGCTCAGGCCATCTGAATGGATCCATCAAATGACCCTTTTTGTTTTTGTCCATCTGAACCCTCTTTGTTCAGATCCTGATGCTTTGAGCCAGTGGGTTGGGAGCCGGACATATGGGTTGCACCCCTCATTTTCTCTGCATGTGACTTATCTATACCCTATGCAGAGGCATAAGGCTGACCACCTCCACCCCACAACCATGGCTCCTTAGTCTTAAGCACTCTGCAGTAAGCAGAATTTTCCCCTCTCACAATTTTTCTCTGTTGGTTCCCTGCCATGTCCCAGAAACCATGGTTACACAGGAGTCATAACCCCTCCATACCCTCTCCTCTCTTCCAGCCCAAGCCAATTTTCTTCATTATGTCCACAAACACACATAAATCCTAACTCTTGGAGCAGTAGAAGGGGCTCTCTTAAAATGCTTGTGGATCCCTTTCAGCTCTTGGGACATGCACATACATAATAAAACATAGCATCTTGTGATAATTGACCAAATTATTTATTGGAACTGGGGAGAGTGTGAGCTCATTTGAATGAGATCTCAAAGGATAGTAGTAGCAGTCATCATAGCAGTAGTAATAATATTGATAGCTCTTCTTTATTGAGAGCTTAAATGTGGCAGTCGTGGTGCTAAGTATTTTCAATATATCACCTCTTATTTCTCAGAACAATTCGCTCCCTAACAGACACACCTAGGCAAATGACTACCAGATATTTGTTCATAACACTCACATATATTCTTTCCTAGCCTAATATTAAGTATTTTTAATAACCTCTTTTTATTGATGGGGAAATTGAGACTTAGAGTGACTGAATAACTTGGCCAAATTATCCAGTTGAATTAAGTGACTTGTCTTCAATCACAAGGCATTCATGTATCATAGCATTTTGACTGAAAAACAAAGTAATTTATGTCCCAAAACTTAAATTTTGCCATCTAAACCCCAAATTTAATAGCATTAATTGAGGAAGACATTTTCACTTATCTGCATAACCAAAAATCCTACAAAGTTTTCTAAAAGATTCTCTGGGAGATGAATTTGCAACCCTTTGCTTCAATTTTGAAAGAACATATAGTAGAATGCATGTGTCATGTCAATCTGTGCTATTCTTGTAATTTTTAAGCATCCATGTGTATTAAATCTTTTTTCAGGAATGCTCTGATAAGAAAAAAGTAAGAAATAACAATGGGCTTTACAAATTCCTATTTAGTCACAGTGTTCTAAAACTGAGAGTTATTGTTCACTAGAGTAACTGAAAAGAAAAACAGATATTGTTATAATCTAGCTTGTGTACAGGGCATTTTAGAAAGTTTTAAACTCTGACCCTTTATTTTTTGGGCATTTTCACATCTCAATCAAGATTGTTGTGCCAATCAAATAAAATTGAGATTGAGAATATCTGCCCTGCCTATGTTATAGTGTGATTGGGTAATCACAATGGACATTTTTTTAGTGCTTACTATATGCAATGTATATATCTTAAATGAATTTGATACTCAAAAAATTCTTTGAGGTAGGTAGTATTGTTATTTCCATTTCACAAAGAAGAAAATTGAGGTTCTAAAAGGTTAATTTGAACTATATAATTGATGGAGGCAAGATTTGAACCCAGGTAGGCTGGCTCCCCAGTCGAGGTTTCTAATCACTTCACCATAAAATATGATAGTATGTGTCTAAAAGATTAAGTTTTCATCCAATCAGAGGATCAAACTGTTAGGCAGGAATCTAGACCCAACAGGGTGGTATCACCCAGCATGGCAGGCCCTTTGTTAGGACTTCCCACCCTTCACTTTCTGCTAAGACTCTCAGCGCTCGAAAAAAGCCCGAGCCCACCAAAAAACCCCCACTCTGCGCAAGCTCCTGGACACATCATTCCTCAGAAATTGAAACCTAACTCAGGAGAACCGAAACCTACAAACCCCCCCTACCTTGCCCCATAAAAGGCCCCCGATACCCGCCCGAAGCGCGACTTCCTTGGCCCTCCTCCTAGGGGACCAGTGAACCTCGCCCGCGAGCCCAATAAAGGCTACCTCTGTTCTCATCTGCCTCATGTCTTCTTGCTTGGCTCCCCATTACATTACACAAACGTTAGTTTAAGCTCCTTTATTTATACCCAAAGGGGTTAAACATCTTTGTGATCAAATACTGCCTCTTTGGAACTTGGTAACCACTAAATACGGATTCCAAAGGCCCTCTGAAAACTTAGAAGTATTGCACAAATGTTAGTATTACTAATTTTATTGGCTTGAAATACCATGTTTTTAACACTCCCTGAATAGATGATATTGATACTCCAAATTCAGGACTGAGTTTAGATTGTCCAAATGGCATTCAGCATGAAGTTCTTTTAGAATGCCTTTCATTATTTCTTCAAATGTTTCCAAAACTGAAAATCTTAGACTCTGTGATGTCAGTCAGAAAGATGATGTTAGAAGAGAAAAAAAGGTTTTATAATTATTTCTACCCAAAACGATAATTCTCTGCCAAATCACCTATCATTCTAGATTGAGGTTATTATGAAGTTTGGCTCTTCCTCAAATCAAATACGTCCTTCAAGAATGAAGATTCACCATTGATGACATGCAAAGGTATGTAGCAAGTCCCCCAGGTCCATTTCCAGAGATAAGCTCCAACAGGGTGCTCAGTGTTAGGATCAAGATGGCACCAGTACACAGCTTCCTTAGTAAGTACCTTGAAGTATTCATACAAAAGTGTTATACTTCTGGCATGTTTTCTTAAAAAAGAATTCATAGTACTTAACTAACATTGTTCATTTATTTTCCCCCAAGTGGCCCCATTCTATGTTAATATTTCAGAGTGGTGCCACCTTCTTGCACAGAACTTCAAACAATTAACAGAGATTGCTATATAGGACTCAGTCAGAGCAGCAGGCTGACCTGGTGAACTCCCACGCCACCCCCACTCCCCGACATTTCATATCCCAAGCTATAGGACAGCTAATGGTGCTTGTGTTAGAAACAGCCAGGACAAAGGTCAGCAGTGAGGAATGTCTCTAGGACCCTACTTAGCCAGCTCCGTGAGGCTGATGCAGGAGGGCGTGATGATGAGAAAGTAAGACCGCAACTGTTTGAGTCCTGTTATCTGAGCCAATGTAAACATCGAACCACAAATACTTCCCCTTCCTCCTCCAGGATCCAAATGTCAATTGCTTCCAGCTTCAAAGTTCTGAGCCTGTACCACACCTCCCTTTGATTCCAGCTTGCTTGGAAAGAGAACAACATGCCTGACTCCATCTGTGCGGTAAAATTGAGTATCTTTAGCTAAGTCATTAGGAGATACTGGGTGTGCCCCAAACCTGGATCCTTAAAATTTAATTCACCCTAGAGAAAATTCTGGCCCTCTATCAAACGACCACACAAACAACAGGTCAAACTCTGAAAAGGCCATCCTCTAGGTGGGTGGGACCCAGGACAAATCCGTTCCAGTTCTGGAGCCTGAGTAGGAGGGCTGAAGGGGCCACAAAGGATGCCACAGTGCTGAGCCTAGGAATCATTCACCTGGGAACTGGGACAGAAGGACAAAACAGATCACCAGTTCCCCTTCCCAACCCTCACATTCTTTTGACCAACAATATCAGACAGTATCATACTTGCCATTCCTTTTCATTAGTAAACTTATCCCCAGCCCTTTAGCTTAAAAGCAGTTGAGCTCATGATCCATTATAACTAGTTTGCCAAATATTCAACCCCCTCTGAGTGTTTTTTACATTGGTGTGGGTGTTCAGAAAAAGTATTTTGACCTTTTTTTTTTTTTGGCATTTTATGGACTCTTTATTATCAGTGTTATAATGCTGAAGTCTAGCACTTGAGTTTGTTTTCAGACTACAGTATCTCTTTTCCTATCCTACTCCAGAAAATGTTGCCCTGTTCCCATGCCCAGCAGGTGGAAGACGACCATGATCCTCCTAGGGCAGGTGCTAGATTTGGACAGTTCCTCTTGGTTTTTTAGCAGCTTGCTACACAGTGGTGATGGAGGAGGAGGAAGGAGGTGGGAGGTAGAGGTGGCAGCAGAGTCATTTAAGTGAGCAGCATTGGGCCAACTCTTGATTCTTCCTGGGGGTACCTGCCACGTGGAGACTGAGCTGCTCACCTTGCCCATCTCCCCACCACCCCAGTCCCAGTACAGCCTGTCTCCAACCCTGCCTTTCTTTCTACTATTCTCATTCTCATTTCTATAACAGGACCTCTTTTTTTTTTTTTTTTTTTTTTTTTTTTTTTTTGGTTCCAGCTCCCAGGCCATATTTTCATGATACATGATTTCCCTTGGGTTCATAGGTTGGAATTTGACCTCTGGTTTCACAGGGCTCTGGTTCCTGGCAAGTAAGAGAATGCTGCTTGTGAGAGCAACTTAGTGAGAACTAGTGGCTGCCATGGTCGACGTTTCCCAGCCCCGCTGTTGATCTGCATGTTAGCTCCATACATACTCAGTTTTGTTCATTTTCAGAAGTGAGAAACTGTTTGACTACAGCTGACTTTTATAGGATTCTCAAGCAAATGGAGAGTAACATGAGAGGAAAGGATATAGGTTTTAGAGTCTGATAGGCTGGGCTCCCTCTTCTGTTTTAACCACCAATAGGCTGTATGTCATTGGGAAAAGTACCACCTTTCAGGGTCTTGATTTCCTCATGTGTAAAATGGGAATGATAACAGTCCTTTAAGGAGTGCTTTAAGAAGAGCTTTCATGTGAAGAAAGAGTGATGGATATAAGATACTGGACTTGCTAATGTATCTGCAATGCAATCTGATGTTTTTATGCCTGTGGGTCCTCCCACATACCACTCTTTGCCTACAGCATTCTTCAGCTTGCTCCTATTGTAACTGATACTTTAGACAGTGTGGTTGGAGGAAACATCTTTGAGGATGTCATATTTGTGTCAAAACCTTGCAGAGAGCCAGGCAAGGAAAAGCTTTACCAAATAGAACAGTGCTTATGTGCAGTTACTGTGGCTTTAGTCTTCCAGTCTCCACTGATTTCCAAAGTTGCTTAGGTCAGTACCTCTCCAACCCCAACCCTGTCACTTCCTTCAGTGAGGTTATCATATACATTTATAACACATTCAATTCTTTTGTTGTAGCCTATATTCCATCCTGGGATCCCCTGACCTCCTAAGTGATTTTTTAAAATTTATATACAAGAAAGTTCACTGTTTGTAAAGTTCTATGGATTTTAACAAATGCAGGATGTCATGTATTCACCATGACAGCATCACATAGGTCAGTTTCACTGTCCTAAAGGATACCCCATGCTTCACCTATTCAACTCTTTTCCTTCCCCAAGCCCTTGCAATCACTGATCTGTTTGCCATTGCTATAGTTTTGTCTTCACTGCAATCTCATATAAACAGAATCATACAGTAGTTATTCTTTTCATACTGGCTTCCTTCACTTAGCAGCATGTGATTCTGTAATTGTTTTTAACAGTTCACTATTGAGGGCTAACTAGATATAAGCTAATGCTCTAGGTAGCTTGACCATAAATCACCATTTGCTGGTGTAGTCCGTGCTTATACCTATTATCCTTGCATCTCACTCGTCATGTTATTTTAGCACAAACAAAACTGTTCCAATTTGGAAAATAAATTATATTGTCATCCTAGTTCTTGGTTATGAGACTATATCCATGAACAAGACAAAGTCTCTGCCATTAGGGAACTTACATTCTAATGGAGAGAGATGGATAGTAAAGAAACAAACAAGAAAATTCCATGTACTAGTATAAAGGGATAAAAGAAATATTAACTGAACTAAATAATTCAGGAGATACTTTAGATAGTGTGGTTGGAAGAAACGTCTAAGGATGTCACTCACATTTATGTCAAAACCTTGCAGAGAGACAGGCAAGGAATCTCCCAGGCAGAGGGAAAAGAAAATACCAAATATCTAAGGCACAGAAACTTGCCATGTTTAGGAAGAGAAAGAACTCAAGGGAGAATAGAATAAGGTGGGTTTAATGCAACAAACCAGGTTAAGAAAATTTAGACTTTTTCTAAATTCACTGGGAAATCACTGAGGGTCTTAAGCTGGGAAATAACATGACATGATTCATATTCTAAAAAGATTAGTTGGCCATGCAAAGAAGACACTGGAGTGAGGCGCGCATAAAAGCAGAGACCAATGGGAATCAATTGCTGTGGTCCAGACAAGAGATGATGGTGGCTTAAACTTTCATAGTGGTGATAGGAATAGAGAGACATGGTAGAGTCAACATGTATATTGTAGGTGATCTGACGGATTGGATATTGGGGTTAAAGAAACGGTGATAAGAAATTTCTAGATTTTTGGCTTAGCAACTGTCTGATAGGATTATTTACTGAGGTTTAGTGCCGGGGGAATTGGGAAGGAACCATTGGATGGGTGGCAATTCCTGGTTTGTTTCAGACATGTTAAGTTTGAAACATTTGTTACACATTCATGTAGTGATATCAAACAGGCAATTAGTCCTGTGAGTTTGCAGTTTGGAAGTGGGTTTAGAGCTGAAAATTAACTAAGAATCCTTGTTATGCATTATTTAAAGCTATGGGGCTGGTTAAGGTTCCATAAGGAGAGAATATTGATAGAAAAGAAGACTCAGGAATAAACCCTGGGAACTCTAATATTTATTGGTCAAAAAGTCAAGGAGCAGCCAGAAAAACAGGAGGAAAAATAGGAAGTTTTTTTTCATCAAAACTAACAGGGAAAAGTGTTTTAAGAAAGATAGGCAGTCAACTCTCTTGAATGTTGCCAAAAAGTCAAGTACAGTGAGGTCTATTAGGTTTGGCAACATGGAGGCCATGAGCATCCTTGACCGGGGCAGCTTTAGCAAAGCCATGGAGATGCAAGACAGAATGAAATGTGTTGAAGGTGAACTTGAAGAAGAAGCACAAATGGCTCACAGTTTGTTTAACTGGACCATAAATTCCATGATAGTGTAGACCATCTAGCTTTTAGTTTTTGCTGTAACCCCAGTGCCTGCAAATACTTGCCATTTAAATATCTCCACACTCTCATGAATATTTCCAATGCCTCTTGTGTAACCTATTTATAACCAGCACATAAACTAAAAGCTGAACTGAAACAAAGATAACTATTAGAAAGACCTACAAAGATTGCCTATTTTAGTCAGGCCACTTTTATGTTTCATTATTTACAATTATCACCCAAGTGAAAGGAAATTGGCAGTCCCCCAAAATTTCTTCATCTTCTTTATGATCACTAGTGCTTCATTTATGGAAGTTTAGAGAATCATGGGTGTTCCTATTATGTTACACTGAAGCATTCGCAGTTTAAGAGGGAAGCTGGCCATTTAAAATAATAAATTTAGAGCAATAATTCTGATTTAAAATCCCAAATCATATTAGCAAAACCAAGAAGGAAGAGAGAAGGGGGAATTTACATGTTAAATTCCTCATCTAAAGTGGGAGGAGGCAAGGGATAATGTTTTACACTTTATATTAACAATTAAGAAACTACAGAATAAAATATATATTTGGGTTGACTTCTGGGCCTCCTAAAAGTTAATGCCAAATGCTTCCTGGGCTAGGAAAGCCAAAATAAAGCAGACAGAGCCTTAAGATCAGGAAAAAAATCAAATCCCCAGCCAGCCAAAGCTATACCATGCCCAGTTTCACTGCAGAGCATGAGTCCTAGGCCACCAATAAAAGGTGTGGTTCTGTGGGGTCTACAGACAGTCATTTCAAAACCATTAAATGGAGAGTAAATTAAATTAAAACAAGGAAAGAGTGAAAGAAAAATATCCACCCATTTAAAATGAGCCTAAAAATATAAGTTCCAAGTAAAGCAAGGGATAGGAAAAAAGTCAACAAAATTAACAATCAAAATATGAGTTCACTACAGATAGAAATAAAATAAGAAACCAACTGAAAGAAGCCTCAAAATAAATATGTTTAGGATCTACAAAGAGACAAATGAAGGAATCATATCTACAAATAATCAAATTATGAAATAAAATAGAAATGTAAAAAGAACAAGTGAATGTTTTTTTTAAATTACAACCATTAAGTTGAAAAACATAGTTGATCTAATAAACTCAACAGGATAATAGGATAATAACTTGACTGGGCATAATTAAAGAGAAAATTAGGGAATTTGAAGAAAATACAAAAATGTTTTCTCTGTAGTATACACAGAGAAATAGAGATATTTTTTAATAAAGAAGAGCTGTTAAGAGATGAGTAATATATTGAGAATTTCTAATGTCCATTAAGTAGGAGTTCTGGAAAAAGAGAATAAAGGTAAAAATGAAAAGGCAATATTTAAAAAAAAAAAAAAAAAGCTGAGAATTGTCCAATATTGAAGAAAGTCCTTGTAAGTATGCATCAATATTGAACAACATTAAAAAAAAAAAACAGTGAAACTATAGAGTATAAAAAAATTAAAATATAAATGTCAAAAGTAGACCTTTGGAAGTCTTAGCCAGAGTAATTAGGTAAAAGAAAAAAATAAAGGGCATCCAAATTGGAACAGAAGAAGTCAAATTGTCCCTATTTGCAGATGACATGATCTTACACATAGAAAACCCTAAGAAGTGCCATCAAACTTTTACAACTGATTTTTAAAACTCAGTAAAGCTGCAGGATGCAAAATCAACACATAAAAATCTGTAGCATTTTTTATAGACTATCAACAAACTAGCTGAAAAAGAAATCAAGAAAGTAATCACATTTATAATAGCAACAAAACTAAAATAAAATAAAATACCTAGGAATAAATGTAACCAAGGAGGTAAAAGATCTCATCAATGAAAACTATAAAACACTGATGAAATAAAGAGGACAAAAAAAAAAATGAAAAGATCTTCCATGTTCATGAACTGGTAGAATGATATTGTGAAAATGAGCATACTACCAAAAGCAATCTGCATATTCAATGCAATCGCTATCAAAATATCAATGACATTCTTCACAGAAATAGAAAAACAATCCTAAAATTCATATGGAACCACAAAAGACCTCAAATAGCTAAAGCAATCCTCAGCAAAGAGAACAAAACTGGAGGCATCACACTGTCTGACTGAAAATATACTACCAAAATTATAGTAACCCAAACAGCATAGTATCAGCATAAAAACAGACATGTAGACCAATGGACCAGAATAGAAGACCCAGAAATAAATCCACACGGTTACAGCCAACTGATTTTTGACAAAGATCTTAAGAACATTTACTGGGGAAAAGACAGTCTATTCAACGAATGGTGATGGGGAAACTGCATATCTGATACGGTTTGGCTGTGTCCTCACCCACGTCTCATCTTGAACTGTAGTTCCCATCATCCCCACAGGTCATGGGAGGGACCTGATGGGAGATAATTGAATCATGGGGGTGGTTACTTCCATGCCATTCTCGTGATAGTGAGTGAGTTCTCATGAGATCTGCTGGCTTTATAAGGGGTTTTCCCCCTTTGCTCTGCACTTCTCCTTGCTGCCACCATGTGATGAAGGATGTCTTTGCTTTCTCTTCCACCATGATTGTAAGTTTCCTGAGGCCTAACCAGCCATGCTGAACTGTGAGTCAATTAAACCTCTTTCATTTATAAATTATTCAGTCTTGGATGTGTCTTTATTAGCAGCATGAGAATGGATTAATACAATATCCATACACAGAAGAATGAAACTAAACCCTGTCTCTCACTGTATAAAAAAAAGTAAAATGAATAAGACTTAAATATAATATCCCAAACTATGCAACTATTAGAAGAAATCATAGGGGAAATGCTTCAGGACATTGGAACAGGCAAAGATTTTATGGATAGGCCTGCAAAAGCACCTGCAACAAAAGCAGAAATAGACAAACGGGATTATATCAAACTAAGAGGCTCCTGCATGGCAAATGAAGCAATCAACAGAGTGAAGAGACAACCTAAAGAATGGGAGAAAATACTTGCAAACTATTCATCCAACAAGGAATTAGAATCCAGAATATACAAGGAAATTAACAGCAAAAAATAATAATAATCTGATTTTAAAATGAGCAAATGAACTAAATAGACATCTCTCAGAAAAAAAAAATATACAACTGGTCCACCAGTATACAAAAAATTGCTCAACATCACTAATCATCAGGGAAATGCAAATCAAAACCACAAGGTATCATTTAGATAATAGCCGTTAGAAACGCTGTTATCAAAAAGACAAAAAAAAAAAAAAAAAAAAAAAGGCTAGCAAGGATATGGAGAAAGGGGAACTTTTATACATTGGTTGATAGGAATGCAAATTAGTACAGCCACCGTGGAAAACAGTATGGTGGTCCCTCAAAAAACTAAAAATAGAACTACCTTATGATCTAGCTATCCCCAAGGAAGAGAAATCAGTATGTTGAAGAGATTATCCACACCCCCATGTTTATTTCAGCACTATATGCAATAGCCAAGATATGGAACCAAACTAAGTGCCCATTAAGAAATAAATGGATAAAGAAAATGTGGCCTATATATACAATGGAATACTATTCAGCCATACAAAGAATGAAATCCTGTTATTTACAGCAACATGGATAAGCCTGGAGGACATTATGTTCAGTGAAATAAGCCAGGCACAGAAAAACAAATGCTGCATGTTCTTACTCTTATGTGGAAGCTAAATAGTTGATCTCATAGAAGAAGAAAGTAGAAATATGGCTACTAGAGGGAAGGAGAAAATAGGGAGAGGTTCGTTAATGGATGCACAACTATGGCTAGACAGAAGGTACAAGTTCTAGTGTTCTGCAGCACTGTAGGGTGACTGTAAACAACTTATTGTATATTTTCAAATAGCTAGATGATTTTGAATATTCCCAAAGAAGTGATAAATGTTTGAGATGATGGATATGCTAATTACTCTGATTTGATCACTACACATTGTATACATGTATCAAGATGTACCCCATAAATATGTACAATTATGTGTCAATTAAAAATAATAAAAGAAAAAATTAAAAATGAAAGAGGAAGAGCTGATGATCAAAACTTGTCCCTCAAATTGCAAATCCCTAAGCTGGGATTTACCAACGTAGACTGAAAATCAAAGTGAGGCGTGTCTTAATCCAGTTGGGTTGCTATAACGAAATACCATAAACTGGGTAGCATATAAACAACAGAAGTTTGTTTCTTCCAGTTCTTCAGGCTGATTTGTGAGGGCCTGATTTGTGGTTCATAGATGGAGCCCTCTTGCTGTGTCCTCCATGGTGAAGAGGGCTCACTAGCTCTCTGGGGTCTCTTTTATAAGGGCACCAATCTGAATCATGATGTCTCCGTCTTCATTAACCACCTCCCAAAGTCCCCACACCTCCTAATACCATCACCATGTGGGTTAGGCTTTCAGCATATTAATCTGGGGGTGACACAAACACTTAGATCATAAAGTTGATAGCCTGCACTTATGAACAGACACAGAAAAAGGTTTAACTTTTTTCTGTATGGCATTTAAATGATGCCTGTTTTGTGAATGACATGCAGTGTGAAACTGTAGGAAATAAAATGGAAGTAGAGGACATAGGCCCCATCCTTAAAGTGTTTACAGTCTAGTTGGGGGAGAAAGACATTCATCCAATGAACAGCTAGAGACCCAAACACCTATCTGAGAACTACCTGACTGCATTCATCATGTATATCATCTTCACCTTTCCAAAACGCTTACATAAATAGTATTTTCTCATGACAATTCTGTCAAGTGAGAAGAATAGATAATGTCCTCATTCCTTAAGTGGGGAAAGTTGGATGGCTGGTCTATGTTATTCAGCAGGTTAATGAAGAGTCGTGGTTGAAACCAGCTATTCTGAGTCCTAGATACATGGAGGTAAAACACCACCCAGAGAACCCCAGAGGATGAATCTTCCAGCAGCTTCTCTTTTGTTCCTTAGCAAGGGCTCCCCAGAGTTCATTTTAAAAACAATATGGATTTTTGCTTCTGGTTATGCTGAAGTAGTTGGCAGCAGACCACTCTCTAGCCCAAAACAACTAGAAAAGCTAAATAAAACAAAGCAAAATAAAAGACTTAGTTTCAAGGCATTGGAGAGCTGACAAAACAACCAAAACTGGGAAGAGGAGAATATTCTGAAAAGGAGGACAGCTCAGAGATTTCAACCAATAGATTGCATTTGTTTTTGTTTTTCCTGGGGTCATTACTGATTCTGAGCATAGGGAAAGAGGCTGATAACCTGGAATTTGCTTCTAGTGGGAAGATGGCTGCTGAGGGGCAGAAAAACCAACAGAGACATTTGCAGTGAGGAGAGGGGCTGATGAGATGACTGAGAAAGAGTGGGCAAGAATACCGAGCTGGACACAGAGCCAACATATAGCGCTCAGTACATTGGTTAAAAATCTAAAGCTGTGCCTCAGAGGTTATAAAACTAAGCTGGAAGCCTACAGAAGAAAACAAAACAAAACAAAAAACAGGGAAAAGTTGTTTGGAGTCATACCATGCTACAACACAGCGATTAGAGTTTAGGATCTATCTAGGAGTCAAGTAAACCAGAGACAGACTTCAACATACCAAAATCGCAACTGGCCTTGAATGAGTTTATTCCCTAATGTGATTAGTTGATCAGTTCCCACTCTGTCTAGCAGAGGAAAGATGAACTCTTTCAGGATGAAGTTAACATTACATGGAACCTCTACTGTGTGTGTATGTGTATGTGTGTACACACGGAGTCTAGTATTCTATTTAAAAAGTTACTGGGTATGCCAAGAAACAGGATGACTAATAATAAGAGAAAAAATAGATAACAGAAACATACCTACAGGGGATACAGATGTTAGTGTTAGTACACAAGGATCTTAAATATGATTATGATGCTAAAGACAATAAAGAAAAGGGTAGAGAAAATAGAAAATTAAATGTTTCACCAAAGATTTGGAATCAATTACAGATTTTTTGAAAAGTAGACCTTTAAAACTTTTAGAAAAAAAGTATAGGTAAATGTCTTTCTGGCCTTGTAGTAGGGAAAAATTTCTTAATATACTAAAAGCACTAACCTCAAAAAGAAAAGTTTGACCAATTCAACTGCATTAAGAGTTTTTAAACTTCTGCTCATAAAGACCCTTTAAAAAAAGCAAATAATCAAAATATGCATATAATGAATAAACTATTCTAACTGAAAATATATTCTTAAATTTCTATAAGATAATAAGAAACAAACAACCTAGTTGGGGAAAAAAGATTTTCTGAATTATATACATATGGCTAATAAAGTGAAGATATGCTCAACTGCACTAGTAATCAGGGAAATTCAAATCAACAAACGGAGATGTCATGTTTTTGCTAATTTGATTTATAAAAATTGAAGATTTTTTTTTTAGGTCTGGCTATCAGTGGGCACTCCATGTCTATATTTTTATTTTATTATTTTTCCACATGTTACTGGGGTACAGGTGGTATTTGGTTACATGAGTAAGTTCTTTAGTGGTGATTTGTGAGATTTTAGCACATTCATCAACTGAACAGTATACACTGCACCATATTTGTAGTGTTTTATCTCTCACCACCCTCCTAGCTCTTCCCCCCAAGTCCCCAAAGTCCTTTGTATCATTCTTATGCCTTTGCATCCTCATAGCTTAGCTCCCACATATCAGTGAGAACATACGATGTTTGGTTTTCCATTCCCGAGTTACTTCACTTAAAATAATAGTCTCCAATCTCATCCAGGTCACTGCAAATGCTGTTAATTTATTCCTTTTTATGGCTGCATAGTATTCCATCATATATATATACCACAGTTTCTTTATCCACTTGTTGATTGATGGGCATTTGGGTTGGTTCCATGATTTTACTATTGTGAATTGTGCTGCTTTAAACATGCATGTGTAAGAATATTTTTTGAATAATGATTTCTTCTCTGGGTAGATACCCAGTAGTGGAATTGCTGGATCAAATGGTAGTTCCACTTTTAGTTCTTTAAGGAATCTCCACTGGTGGCTGTATATTCCCACGAGCAGTGTAGAAGTATTCCCCGTTCACCACATCCACACCAACATCAACTGTTTTTTGTTTAATTATAGCCATTCTTGCAGGAGTAAGGTGGTATCACATTGTGGTTTTGATTTGCATTTCTCTGATCACTAGTGATATTGAGCATTTTTTCATATATTTGTTGGCCATTTGTATATCTACTTTTGAGAATTGTCTATTCATGTCATTAGCCCACTTTTTGATGGGATTGTTTGTTTTTTTTTCTTACTGATTTGTTTGAGTTAGTTGTAGATTCTGGATATTAGTCCTTTGTCAGATGTATAGATTGTAAAGATTTTCTCCCACTCTGTGGGTTGTCTGTTTACTCTGCTGACTGTTCCTTTTGCTGTGCAAAAGCTCTTTAGTTTAATTATGTCCCAGCTATTTATCTTTGTTTTTAATGCACTTGCTTTTGGGTTCATGGTCATGAAATCCTTGCCTAAGTCGATGTCTAAAAGGGTTTTTCCAGTGTTATCTTCTAGAATTTTTATGGTTTCAGGTCTTACGTTTAAGTCCTTAATCATGAGTTGATTTTTGTATAAGGTGAGAGATGAGGATCCAGTTTAAGTCTCCTACACGTGGCTAGCCAATTATCCCAGCACCATTTGTTGAAACGGATGTCCTTTCCCCACTTTATGTTTTTGTTTGCTTTGTCAAAGGTCAGTTGGCTGTGAGTATTTGGGTTTATTTCTGGGTTCTCTATTCTGTTCCATTGGTCTATGTGACTATATTTATACCAGTACCACACTGTTTTGGTGACTATGGCCTTAGAGTATAGTTTGAAATCAGGTAGTGTGATGCCTCCAGATTTGTTTTTTTGTTGTTGGTGGTGGTGGTTTTTTTTTTTTTTGTTTGTTTGTTTTGCTTAGTCTTACTTTGGCTATGCAGGGTCTTTCCGGTTCCATACAATTTTTAGAATTGTTTTTTCTAATTCTGTGAAGAGTGATGGTGGCATTTTGATGGGGATTGCACTGAATTTGTAGATGCTTTTGGCAGTATGGTCATTTTCCAGTATTGTTTCTACCCATCCATAAGCATGATATGTATTTCCATTTGTTCATGTCGTCCATGATTTCTTTCAGCAGTGTCTTGTAGTTTTCCTCGTAGAGGTCTTTCAACTCCTTGGTTAGGTATGTTCCTAAGTTTTTTGGTTGGTTTTTTTTTTTTTTTTCAGCTATTGTGAAAGGGGTTGAGTTCTTGATTTGATTCTCCACTTGATCACTGTTGGTGGATAGAAGAGCTACTGATTTGTGTACAATAATCTTTTATCTGGAAACTTTGCTAAATTATTTTTCAGTTCTAGAAGCTTTCTGGAGGAGTCCTTAGGGTTTTCAAAATAAATGAACATATTATCAAACAAATGAACATATCAGCAAACAGTGACAGTTTGACTTCCTTTTTCCCAATTTGGATACCCTTTATTTCTTTCTCTTGTCTAATTGCTCTGACTATGACTTCCAGTACTATGTTGAAGAGGAGTGGTGAGAGTAGGCATCCTTGTCTTGTTCCAGTTCTCAGAAGGAATGCTTTCAACTTTTCCCCACTGAGTATCATGTTGGCTGTGGGTTTGTCATCGATGGCTTTTATTACATTATGTCCCTTGTATGCTGATTTTGCTGAGAGTTTTAATCATAAAGAGATGCTGGATTTTGTTGGAACTTTTTTCTGCACCTACTGAGCTGATCATATGATTTTTCTTTTTAATTCTGTTGATGTGGTATATCACATTTATTGGCTCATGTATGTTAAACCATACCTGCATCCCTGGTATGAAACCCACTTGATCATAGTGGATTATTTTCTTGACATGTTGTTGGATTCAGCTAGCTGGTATTTTGTTAAGGATTTAGCATCAATGTTTATCAAGGATATCAGTCTTTAGTTTTTCTTTTGGTTATGTCCTTTCCTGGTTTTGGTAATCAGGTGATGCTGACTTCATAAAATGAATTAGGGAGGGTTCCTTCTTGCTCTATCTTGTGGAATAGTGTCAAAAGGATTGGTACCAATTTTTCTTTGAATGTCTGGTAAAATTCTGCTGTGAATCTGCCTGATCCTGGACTTTTTTTGTTGGTAATTTTAAAATTACCATTTCAATCTCGCTGCCTGTTATTGGTCTGTTCAGGGTATCTAATTCTTTCTGATTTAAGCCAGATGGTTGTATTCTTCCAGAAATTTATCCATTTCTTCTAAGTGTTCTAGTTTATGTGGATAAAGGTGTTCATAGTAGCCTTGAATGATCTTTTGTATTTCAGTGCTGTCAGTTGTAATATATCCTGTTTCATTTCTTAGTGAGGTTGTTTGGATTTTCTATTTTCTTTTCTTGGTTAATCTTGCTAATGGTCTATCAATTTTATTTATCTTTTCAAATAACCAGCTTTTTGTTTCATTTATCTTTTGCATTTTTTGTTTCAATTTCATTTAGTTCTGCTCTGATCTTGGTAATTTCCTTTCTTCTGCTGGGTTTGAGTTTGGTTTGTTCCTATTTCTCTAGTTCCTTGAGGTGTGACCTTAGAATATCAGTTTGTACTCTTTCAGTCTTTTTGATGTAGGCACTTAGGGCTATGGACTTTCCTCTTAGCATTGCCTTTGCTGTATCCCAGAGGTTTTGAAAGGTTGTGTCATTATTGTATTCAGTTTGAAGAATTTTAAAATTTCCAACTTGATTTCATTTTTGACCCAATGCTCATTCAAGAGCAGGTTATTTAATTTCCATGTATTTGCATGGCTCTGAAGGTTTCTTTTGGAGTTGATTTCCAGTTTTATTCCACTGTAGTCAAAAAGAGTGCTTGATATAATTGCAATTTTCTTAAATTTATTAAGGCACGTTTTATGGCCTATCAAATGGTCTATCTTGGAAAAAGTTCCATGTGCTGTTGAATAGAATGTGTATTATGCTGTTGTTGGATTAAATGTTCTGTATATATCTGTTAAGTCCATTTGTTCCAAGGTATAGTTTACATCCATTGTTTCTTTGTTGATCTTCTGTCTTGATGACCTGTCTAGTGCTATCAGTGGAGTATTGAAGTCCTCTACTATTACTGTGTGCTGTCTATCTCCTTTCTTAGGTCTATTAGTAATTGTTTTACAAATTTGGGAACTCCAGTGTCTGGTGCATATATGTTTAGGATTGTGATATTTTCGCGGTTGGACAAGGCCTTTTACCATTATATAATGTCCCTCTTTGAATTTTAACTGCTGTTGTTTTAAAATTAATTTTATCTAATATAAGAATAGCTACACCTGCTTGCTTTCAGTGCATTTGCATGAAATGCCTTTTTCCACTCCTTTAAGTATATGAATCCTTGTGTGTTAGGTGAGTCTCCTGAAGGCAGCAGAGGGTAGGCAAGTTCTGATCCATTCTGCAATTCTGTATCTTTTAAGTGGAGCATTCAGGCTATTTACATTCAATGTTAGTATTGAAATGTGAGATACCATTGCATTCATCATGCTCTTTGTTTCCTGTGTACTTTGGTTTTTTTGTTTTTGCTTTTTAACATGTATTTTTGTCTTACAGGTCTTGTGTGATTTATGCTTTAAAGTTCTGTTTTGATGTGTTTCCAAGTTTTATTTCGAGATTTAAAGCTCCTTTTTACCAGTTCTTGTAGTGGTGGCTTGGTAATGGTGAATTCTCTCAGCATTTGTTTGCCTGAAAACGACTGTATCTTTCCTTCATATATGATGCTTAGTTTCACTGGATACAAAATTCTTGGCTGATAATTGTTTTGTTTGAGGAGGCTGAAGATAAGGCTCCAATTCTTCCTAGCTTGTAGGGTTTCTGCTGAGAAATCTGCTGCTAATCTGCCAGGTTTTCCTTTATAAGTTACCTGGTGCTTCTGTCACAGAGCTCTTAAGATTCTTTCCTTTGTCTTAACTTTGGATAACCTGATGACAATGTGCCTAGGCAAAGATCTTTTTGTGATGAATTTTCCAGGTGTTCTTTGTGCTTCTTGTATTTGGATGTCTAGGTCTTTAGCAAGGCCAGGGAAGTTTTCCTTGATTATTCCCCTGAACATGTTTTCCAAGCTTTGAGAATTCTCTTCTTCCTCAGGAATGCTCATAATTCTTAAGTTTGGTCATTTAACATAATCCCAGAATTCTTAGAGGCTTTGTTCATATTTTCTTATTTTTTTTGTCTTCTACTTGTTCCATTCTATTGCTGAGACTTTCCAGATAATTTTGCATTTCTAAAAGTGTATCCAAAGTTTCCTGAAGTTCTGATTGTTTAAGCTATCTATTTCCTTGAATATTTCTCCCTTCACTTATTGTACCATTTTTTGGATTTCCTTGCATTTGGCTTCACCTTTCTCGGGTCCCTCCCTGATTAGCTTAGTAACTAACTTTCTGAATTCTTTTTCAGGTAAATCAGGGATTTCTTCTTGGTTTGGATCAATTGCTAGGGAAACAGTAATTCTGGGGGGGTGTTGAAGAGCCTTGTTTTATCATTATTACCAGGGTTGGTTTTCTGGTTCCTTCTCATTTGGGTAGGCTCTGTCAGAAGAAAGGTCTAGGGCTGAAGGCTGTTTTTCAGATTCTTTTGTCCCACAGGGTGTTCTCTTGATGTAGTACTCTTCCTCTTTCCCTATGGATGTGGTTTCCTGCGAGCTGAACTGTGATTGTTGTCTCTCTTCTGAGTCTAGCCACCCAGCGAGTCTATCTGGCTACCAGTTAGTACTGGGGGTTGTCTGCACAGAGTCCTGTAATGTGAACTGGTCTCTCAGTCGTGGATACTAGCGCCTGTTCCAGTAGAGGTGGCAGGGTGTGCAATGGATTCCATGAGGGTTCTTAGCTTTGTTGGTTTAATGTTCTGTTTTTGTGCTGGTTGGCCTCCTGCCAGGAGGTGGCACTTTCCAGAAAGCATCAACTATAGCAGTATAGAGAGGGACTGGCAATAGGCTAGGCTCTAGAGTTCCCCAAATTATATGTCCTTTGTCTTCTGCTACCAGGGTGGATAGGGGAAGGAACATCAAGTGAGGGTGGCGCTAGGTGTGTCTGAGCTCAGATTCTCCTTGGGCAGGTCTTGCTGCGGCTGCTGTGGGGGATGAGGGTGAGTCCCAGGTCACTGGAGTTGTGTTCCTGGGAGGATTATGGCTGCCCCTGCTGAGTCATACATGTTTTTAGGGAAGCAAGAGAAAGCTGGCAGTCACAGGCCTCACCCAGCTCCCACACAAACCAAAAGGCCAGTCTTACTCCCACTGTGCCCCCACCAACAGACCAAGTCCGTTTCCAGGTGGAGGGCGTGATGGGCTTGAAAAGTTGCCCCAATCAACCTGCCTCCCTAGCTGAGAAAGAAAAGGGTTTGTTTCTTTCCCCACCTGTGGAGTCTGCACACTGGATTTGTGCCCTCACCCAGGTTCTGGCCAGGGGGCTTCTCATCCCATTCAAATTCTTACAAAGTTCAGCTACAGAATTCCTTCTCCTGGTAGAGTTTCACCACCTGTTCCTCTCGTCATCCTCCCGATGGATCCCTGTGGTGCCAGCAGGAATGGCCTGCTAGGGGACACAGTGAGCTCCCAGGGCCTTTCTGATGCTTCGTCAACCCCTGTATTTTGCTCAGTTCTCTAAATTGACTCAGCTCCAGGTAAAGTCAGAAACTTCTCCTACAAATGGACATTTAGCTTCTCCTGTGGGTGTGTGTGTTCACGAGAGGAGGGTCTCCCTTTTCCACCTCCACAGTTGGGGTTCGCACAGTATTTGGGGTGTCTCCTGGGTCCCACAGGAGCAGTCTGTTTCCTTCAGAGGGTCTATGGGTCCTCTTGGGTTTGCTGGTTTGTTCTTGCAGTCGATCTGGAGCTAAAATTCACAATGCCAGCTTCCGCAAGCTGCTCTGTCTGCAGCTGCAATCTAGTCCTAACACTCATTGACCATGACAATCAAATTGAAGACATTTTTTGCCAAACATACTGTTTTGGCAAAAATGCATGTCAATAGGATCCCCTTGTGTAACTGTTGGGAGTGCAAACTGATACAGTCATTTTACAAAACAATACAGCATTATCATGTAAAACAAAGTTCTTATACTCCACAACTCAGTAATTCTACTCCTAGACATATATCCAAGAAAAACTTTAGTATGTGTGTCTCAAGAGATATGCACGAAAATGTCATAGCAGCGCTATTCATAATATCAAAAAACTAGAAATAGCCTAAATGTCAGGGGGAAAAAAATTGACAGGGAAAAGTTAAATGGGTTTATTCACAGAATGGAATATTTCAGAGAAATGAAAATGAAAAATTAAAACTACATAAATGACCTGGATGAATCTTTTTTTTTTTTTTTTTTTTTTTGAGACGGAGTCTCGCTCTGTCACCCAGGCTGGAGTGCAGTGGCCGGATCTCAGCTCCCTGCAAGCTCCGCCTCCCAGGTTCACGCCATTCTCCTGCCTCAGCCTCCCGAGTAGCTGGGACTACAGGCGCCTGCCACCTCGCCCGGCTAAGTTTTTGTATTTTTAGTAGAGATGGGGTTTCACTGTGTTAGCCAGGATGGTCTCGATCTCCTGACCTCGTGATCTGCCCGTCTCGGCCTCCCAAAGTGCTGGGATTACAGGCTTGAGCCACCGTGCCCGGCCTGACCTGGATGAATCTTAAAATGTCACATGAAAAAGAAAATCCCAGAGAATTCATATAGTAAGATACCCCTTTTATAAAGTTCAAAATCAAGCAAGATCAAATCATGTATTATAGAGACATACATATATATGCAATAAAATACTTTTTAAAGCAGGAGAATGCTAAATAAGATTCAAGTTAGAGATTATTCCTCAGAAGCAGGGAGACATGCAAGTGGGATTAGAAAGGAGTCCATAAAAGGATGTATGTTTTTGGTAATAATTTAGTTCTCAAGTTCTTAAATTTTCATTGGATATTACATATTAAGTGCCATGTCTCTATCTGCACGGATCTACATATCTATCAATATATATCCATCCAGATATGTATAGTATTATATATATAGTATTCATGAACCATGAATTATAATATATACACCATATATATTATGAATATATGACCAAAAAATTCTAAGATTAATAATGTATAAAGAGGCATAACCATATACGTAATAGAGTTTTTTCTTTAATCATGAGAACATTAGGAAAACCTTAAGCCAATAAGTTTTGAAGCTTAGATGAAATGGGTAATTTTCTAGAAAAACCTAAATTCTAAAAATTATCTCAAGAAGAGAATTTAAGGAGTTTCACCCCTTCAATATGTCAATATCCTTTAAATGCCTGTGCATAGTGGCTCACACCTGTGATCCCAACACTTTGGGAGGCCAAGGCGGGTGGATTACTTGAGGTCAGGAGTTCGAAACAAGCCTGGCCAACATGGCGAAATCCCATCTCTACTAAAAATACAAAAATTAGCTGGGTGTGGTTGTGGGTGCCTGTAGTCCCAGCTACTTGGGAAGCTGAAGCAGGAGAATCGTTTGAACCTGGGAAATGGAGGTTGCAGTAAGCCGAGATTGCACCACTGCACTCCAGCCTGGGCAACAGAGTGAGACTCTCAAAACAAAAAATCCTTTACAATAATTTAATAAAATATTTCTTTACCCTCACAAAAACATTACTATTCTAAGTGGTTTCATAGCTTAGTTTTTTTAGACATTCAAGAAATATTCTCTTATGTAAACAGGTTTAGTAGGTGGGGAGAAGTTATACAACTCATTTTATAGGTTTGATATAAAATTGTCCCAAACTGAACAAAAATAAGATCATATACCTCAAACTCATTTATAAGCATATGTGCAAAAATTTTAACCTATTAGCCAATAAAATTCAATATATATTCCAAGAATGCAAGGATGTTTCAGCATCAGAAAATCTATTCATATATTCCTACCATATTAACAAATTATAGAAGGAAAACCATATAATCTTCATCATAAATGCAGAAAAGAGATTTGACAAAATTCAAAAACATTCACATTTTTTTTTTTTTTTTTTTTGAGGTGGAGTCTCACTCTGTGGCCCAGGCTGGAGTGCAGTGGTGCGATCTTGGCTCACTGCAAACTCTGCCTCCAGGGTACACGCCATTCTCCTGCCTTAGCCTCCCGAATAGCTGCGACTACAGGCGCCCGCCACCACGCCCAGCTAATTTTTTGTATTTTTTTTTTTATTATTTTTTATTTTTTTGAGACGGAGTCTCGCTCTGTCGCCCAGGCTGGAGTGCAGTGGCCGGATCTCAGCTCACTGCAAGCTCCGCCTCCCGGGTTTATGCTATTCTCCTGCCTCAGCCTCCCGAGTACCTGGGACTACAGGCGCCCGCCACCTCGCCCGGCTAGTTTTTTGTATTTTTAGTAGAGACGGGGTTTCACCGTGTTAGCCAGGATGGTCTCGATCTCCTCACCTCGTGATCCGCCCGTCTCGGCCTCCCAAAGTGCTGGGATTACAGGCTTGAGCCACCGTGCCCGGCCAATTTTTTTGTATTTTAGTAGAGACGGGGTTTCACCGTGTTAGCCAGGATGGTCTCAGTCTCCTGACCTCGTGATCCATCCTCCTCAGCCTCCCAAAGTGCTGGGATTACAGGCGTGAGCCACTGCACCCGTCCAGCATTCACAATTTAAAGAAAAAAAAATTCCCAGTAAACAAAGAATAGAAGGAAATTTAAGAACTGTATCCAAAACCTAAAGCTAATATTATTCTAATTAAAGCCAAGAACAAGGCAATGATTCTCAATATCAAGTCTACTATTAATATTGCACTAGATATTCTAATTACAAGAACAAAATTTAAGAATTGTAAAGGAAGATACATCACTCACATTATCTGTAGGAGATACAGTTTTCTACATTGAATATCAAATCTGCAGGCAAAATAATAAAGATTCAGCAAGAACACTGGATAAGAGATCGACATATAAAATTCATAACAAGCAGAGTACAATGGCTTAATCTCAGCTACTCAGGAAGCTGAGTTGTGAGGATCCCTTGAGCCCAGGGGTTTGAGACTGTAGCGAGCAGTGAGCTATGATGAGGTCACTGCACTCTAGCCTGGGCAACAGAGCAAGACCCCTCATCTCTAAAATTAAAATAATAAAAAATAAAATTCATGACATACAGGACAGCAACACTAACAAATGTTGGCCTGCTCTTCTCCATACATATCTCATAGAAGCTAGGAAGAAATTAGTGAGTCAGAGTGGTTAAACAAATAAAACGCTAGCAACTCCAGAGCAGTAGGGTGTGCTTGGGGTCCTGGTGAGGCTGTGAATCAGCATGAACCAGCATGACAAGTATAAAAGTCAACATGAAAAGTGGGCTGGATAGCACAGGGAGGACGAGGGAAAGTTTGTGTATTTTTTGTTTTTTTGAGACAGGGTCTCACCTGTCACCCAGACTGGAGTGCAGTGGTGCAATCACAGCTCACTGCAGCCTCGACCTCCCAGGCTCAAGCAATCCTACCCCTTCAGCCTCCTGATTAGCTGGGACCACAGGCAAGAGCCACCACATGTGGCTAATTTTTTGTAATTGAGACGAGGTTTCACCATGTTGCCCAGACTGGATGGAAAGTTTTTTAACATGCCTTTTATCTCTCCAGGGCTAGTGTCTTTATTGCTGCAGGCAGAACTTCGTATGTAACATCAAATACAGCAGCAGTGTGGAGTCCCAGCCCAGCAATAAAGGGAGGGTGAAAATCAGGGTGGTGCATCAGACCCTCCAGAAAGGACTGCAGCTAACCACTCAGGTTTCCCCCAACACCCAACCACCCACGTCTCAGTACCTACAGGATTACAATTCCTGAAAAGGCACAGCCCCGGCAAAGAGAGAGACAAGCAACAGAGCTGAAGCATTTCTCCTCTGGAGAGCGCACACGCTGGGACCTGAACTCTAACTCCTTTCCTGGGGTTTGCTTCATGAACCAAGAAGATCAAACTTCCCTAGGAGACTGTGCGTTTGCTAGAAACAATCACAAGACATCTTCATGGCGGTTATAAGAAAGAAGGCAACCTGGACAAATTAAACGAAAGAGAAAGCGGCAGAAGAGAGCAAGAATTTAAAATACATATCAGTGAGACAAGAGAGGTTGTTCAAAACATGAAAGAGGAACATAAAAGAGGACACTTTCAACACTGAAGGAGGAAGAAGTCATGAAGAATCATCTGCACATACTACGTATGAGAAATAAAATGGAAAGAATTCAGTTAATAGCATGAAAGGAGACATAATCATTTTAAGATCATATTAAAGAACTCTTCCTAGAAAGTGTTAACAAAAAATATACATATATTGAAATGCTGGGGAAAGAGAAAAAAAAAAACACAAAATAAAATACAAAAAACACAGTTGAGAAGAAATAGATTTTTCAGATTTCAAAAAATATCACTTTCAGATTAAAAATAAGCGCAGAGTAAATATAAAGCTCTCCTGCACAAAATAAAATTATAAAACTTCAGAACATTAAAGTCAAAGAGATATTTCCAAAAGATTTCAGAAAAAAGCAGCTCACCTACTGAAAAGCAAGAATCACTTTGACATCAGACTAATTACAAGACCAAAGGCAGGCAGCAATAGAGAAATATTTTCAAAATGTTGGAAGAAATTATCTTAAAGCCTAGAACTTTATATCCACAGAAACCACCATTTAGATATAAGCATGTAATAAAGATTTTTTTTTTTTTTTTTTGGCATAAAATGGTTTGCTACAAATACCTCTTCGGAAATATTCTTAGAGAAAGTATTCCAGTAAGAAAAGTAAGAAGTTCGGAAGAATAGTTATAATATAAAGGAAATGGAAGACTGGACTAGCTGGAATTTCCTAGGCTGACTAAGAATCCCTAAGCCTAGCTGGAAAGGTGACCGCATCTGCCTTTAAACAGGCGGCTTGCAACTTAGCCCACACCTGACCAATCAGAGAGCTCACTAAAATACTAATTAGGCAAAACAGGAAGTAAAGAAATAGCCAATCATCTATTGCCTGAGAGCATAGTGGGAGGGACAAGGATCTGGATATAAACCCAGGCATTGGAGCCAGCTATGGCAACCGCCTTTAGGTTCCCTCCCATTATGTGGGAGCTCTGTCTTCACTCTGTCTCACTCTATTAAATCTTGCAACTGCAGTCTTCTGGTCCGTGTTTTGTTAAGGCTAGAGCTGAGCTTTCGCTTGCCATCCACCACTGCTGTTTGCGCCCTGGCAGACTCACCACTGAATTCCATCCCTCTGGATCCAGCAGGGTGTCGGCTGTGCTCCTGATCCAGGCGCCCATTGCCACTCCAGGTCAGGCTAAAGGCTTGCCATTGTTCCTGCACAGCTAAGTGGTGCCTGGGTTCATCCTAATCAAACTGAACACTAGTCACTGGGTTCCATGTGACCCACGGCTTCTAATAGAGCTATAACACTCACCACATGGCCCAAGATTCCATTCCTTGGAATCTATAAGGCCAAGAACCCTAGGTCAGAGAACACGAGGCTTGCCACCATCTTGGAAGTGGCCCGCCACCATTTTGGGAGCTCTGGGAGCTAGGACCCGGGTACCAGAATGATTGACTGTAATAAATGTACTGTATATCCATTACAACTCAGAATTAAAATTCGAGATAATAACAACAAAACAAAGAGAGTAATGAGTATAAGGAAAGAGAGAAATAAATTATAAACCATTTCACATGTGCCTAGATGCACACATTTTAAGAAAATATTAGCTAACTGAAGCCAACATATGGATCTTGATCAATAGATTTTATCCTAATTAGTAAGGGTGATTTAACATTAGAAAATCTATCGGTATAATTTACCACATCAAAGGTAGATGCAGAGAAAGCGCTTCATAAATTAAATTAAAATACTTATTTATCCAGCCCGAGCAACAAAGCAAGACCCTGTCTCTACAAAAAATTTTTTTTTTTTTTTTTTTTTTTTTTGAGACAGAGTCTCGCTTTGTCGCCCAGGCTGGGGTGCAGTGGCCAGATCTCAGCTCACTGCAAGCTCCGCCTCCCGGGTTTACGCCATTCTCCTGCCTCAGCCTCCCGAGTAGCTGGGACTACAGGCACCCGCCACCTCGCCCGGCTAGTTTTTTGTATTTTTTAGTAGAGACGGGGTTTCACCATGTTAGCCAGGATGGTCTCGATCTCCTGACCTCGTGATCCGCCCGTCTCGGCCTCCCAAAATGCTGGGATTACAGGCTTGAGCCACCGCGCCCGGCCTCTACAAAAAATTTTTAAACAAACATAGCCAGGCATGGTGGCATGCACTTGTAGTCCCAGCTACTCAGGAGGCTAAGGCAGGAGGATCACTGGAGTGATCCTCACTGAGAATCCACTAAATTGGCCAACTAACATTCCAGCAGGATTTTTTTTAGAAGCTTAACAACTTATTTTAAATTTTATATGTAAGAATGAAAGGTCGTGAAAAGCTAAATCAACTTTACACGCTGTATACATTGGTGGTTTATCAAGGAGGTGGTATCATAAATTGGTGTAGAAGGAATGGATTGTCTAACTGATGGTGTTGGTAAAAACGGGCTCATAGGAGGAAGAAATCTTACCTCATACTATTTGCAAAAATCTATACAAAATTGATCAAAGATCAAAATGAGAATGTGAAACTATAAAGGTGATAAAGATGTTGAAGAAATCTTACCTAGGGGTGAAGCAGGGTACTTTTAAATGAGACTCCACAATCACAAATTTTAAGGTGAAATTTTAGTGAAACTGACTATATCAAAATGAAAGAATTCTGTTCAATGAAATATACCATGCATGCAGTTAGTTGCTGGATGACAACTGGGAGGAAAAAATACACACACACACACACACACACACACACACACACACACGTGTGTGTATTTCATATATGGTATAGGATCTATATGGTTAAAAGCCAATAAAAGATCATTACTGAGAATTAGAAAAGGCTCTCACAAAATCATAAAGAAAAGATAACTAAAAGACACATATTTAGGCACAACTAAAAGACAAATATTTGTAGGTGATATTCCTAAGAATGAGAGAAGGAAGTGAGCTTCCTAGGTCTTACAAGAGAATTCACTGAATTGGCCAGTTATAAAATAAATATGCATTATACTAGAAATACTCTGTTAGAAATATTATGAATTAAGATTCCATTCATGATAGGAACAACAACAAAATGAGATTCCCAGACATAAATATAATTTTTAAAAATTGCTTAATGCATAAGAAAACTTTATGGATTAAAGAAAAGATGGAACAAAATCATGTTTCTGGATGGGTAGATACAATTTCGCAAGTTGTCCGTCAGTCATTATTTAATGAATGAATGAATCAGATTCTAACAAATCCTAAAAAGACCTTTCTGGAACCTGAGTTAATCATTTTTAAAGTTTATCTAGAAAAATAAATGGAAGAGTCAATAAATCTTCTAAAAAAGAAGAAGGGTGGAATGACATTAGTAAATATTAAGACACATTAAAATTCCACAATAATGAAAAGTGTCCTTTCAGATAAACAGATAACTGAAACAAAAGACAAAGTCTAGAGTGGAGAATGGTATGTGTAAGAATTTGATATCAATAAAGGTGATGTTTAAAATTGTTCAAAGAAAGGAATTATTCAATAATAGCACTAAGAGAATTACCTAATTATTTGGGGAAAAAATAAAGGAGTATTAATTCTATCTCACCACATCTTCAGTATAAACCATAAGTTGAAATGTTAAAGTATTTGAAATAAAGTAACCTGCAAAAGCATATTAATCTTGTATACATGTAAAGGCAGAATTTATCAAATAAGGAATATTTTTCACATTAAAT